>NC_069678.1:10668975-10995975 GCF_023699985.2 Odocoileus virginianus | reverse complement strand
AAAAAAAAACATCTCTTCAGATTTGTGCTACTTTTGGGCTGATTTTTCAGAATCTCAGGATTATGTACCAATTCCTGAGGGAGTACTTTGAAGAGCAGCTAACTACTGTGAATGGATCTTACCATGTTGTAAAAGCTCTGAAAGATGGTGTGGTCGTGATAAATGCATCTCTGACTTCCATCATTTACCAGGTAGGAATTAAAAGGACATTTTTTGAATCCTGATAATACTGACAAGATTTGCCTGATTTGTTGATTTGCTAGCACATATATAGCATTTCTCACCATTATCTTTCACAAAATAAACTAATAAACAGTACACTTAGTAGTTTATACCTCTGCAAATTTTCCATTCCAATCTCTGTTATTGCATATATCTGCATTTGTGGTCATTTTGTATATGTGTCATTGAGGTTCCTTTAAAAATTATTCCATATGCATGTTTCCTTGTGTCATCAGATCCACATAAGAGTATTTTGTATTCTAAAAATACATAGGGTTAATATGCCAGTTTAACCATGCCACCAACTTTGCACTTTTAGCAGTTTTTTACTTTGTAAATGGCATAACTGAGTATCTTCATACAATTTTTATTCCTTTTGGTTAATTTTTGTATGGTATAATACAGAAATGGAGTTAGTGGATAAAAGGATAAGGAATTTATCTGTTTTTATTGCCTCTAAAAATGTGCAAATATCCGACTTTTAACAGTCCATCAGATTTGTTTCCCTCTCTAAACCTACTTTTTCTCCAGTGATCCTTTCCCCAGCTATTTGAGACAAAATCCCAAGAGTCACCCTTGATTCTACCTTCTCCCTCACCTCCTTCGTTCAGTACATCATTGAATGCTAAGTCAATTCTTCTAAATATCTCTCAAATCCATCTTACTAGGTGAAGGAGACACTGCTGTCTTTCACCTAGATTTTCACAGTAGCTTCTAAACTGATACTCCTACCTTAAGTATTATCTGTGGCTAGAATGATATTACAAAAACTATAAAAATGATTATGTATTTACTGTTTAAATTCCTTTGGCAGCTTCCCATTGATTTTAAGGTAAAGTTTAAACTTTGCGGTTCATGGGATTCTTATCTCAGTGGCTTCTCTTGTTGCAGAGCACCAGATCTAGGTGCATGGGCTTCAGTAGTTGAAGCATGTGGGCTCAGTAGTTGTGGTGCACAGGCTTAGTTGCTCCACAGCAACTAAGTGAAATCTTCCTTATCCAGAGATGAAACCTAAGTCACCTGCATTGACAGGTGGATTCTTAACCACTGGACCACCAGTTTTTGTTGTTCAGTTGCTAAGTCATGTCCAACTCTGTGACCCCATGGACTGCAGCATGCCAGGCTTTCCTGGCCTTCACTATCTCCTGGAATTTGCTCAGATTCATATCCATTTAGTTGATGATGCTATCTAACCATCTCATCTACCGCCGCCCTCTTCTCTTTTTACTTTCAATCTTTCTCAGCATCAAAGTCTCTTCCAGTGAGTCAGCTCTTCATATCAGATGGCCAAAGTATTGGAACTTCAGCTTCAGCATCAGTCTTTCCAATGAATATACAGGGTTGATTTCCTTTAGGATTGACTGGTTTGATCTCTTTGCAGTCCAAGGGACTCTCAAGAGTCTTCTCTAGCACCACAATTAGAAAGCATCAATTCCTCAGCACTCAGCATTCTTTATGATCCAGCTATTACATCTGTACATGACTACTGGAAAAACCATAACTTTGACTATAGGAAACTTTGTCAGTAAAGTGATGTCTCTGCTTTTTAATACACTGTTTAGGTTTGTAAAGCTTTCCTTTAAAGGAGCAAGTGTCTTAATTTTGTGGCTACAGTCACCCTCTGCAGTGATTTTGGAGCCCAAGAAAAGGAAATCTGTCACTGCTTCCACTTTTCCCCCTTCTATTTGCCATGAAGTGATGGCACCGGATGCCATGATCTTTTTTTGGATGTTGAGTTTTAAGTCATCTTTTTCACTCTCCTCTTTCACCCTCATCAAGAAGCTTTTTAGTTCCTCTTCACTTTCTGCCATTAGAGTGGTATCATCTGAGTATCTGAAGTTACTGATACTTCTCCCAGCAATCTTGATTCCAGCCTGTGATTAATCCAGCCCAGCATTTCATGTGATATAATCTGCGTATAAGTTAAATAAACAAGATGACAATATACTTGTTGTATTCCTTTCCCAATTTTGAACCAGTCTGTTGTTCCATGTCCAGTTCTAACTGTTGCTTCTTGACCTGCATACAGGTTTCTCAGGAGACAGGTGAGGTGGTCTGGTATTCCCATCTCTTGAAGAATTTTCCACATAGTCAATGAAGCAGATGTCTTTCTGGAATTGTCTTGCTTTCTCTGTGATTTAGCAAATGTTGGCAATTTGATCTCTGATTCCTCTGCCTTTTCTAAACCCAGCTTGTACATCTGGAAGTTCTTAGTTCATGTACTGCTAAAGCCTCGCTAAAAGGATTTTGAGGATAACCTACTAGTATGTGAAATGAGTGCAGGTGTTTGATAGTTTGAACAATCTTTGGCACTGCCCTTCTTTGGGATTGGAAGGACAACTGACCTTTTCCAGTCCTGTGGCCACTGCTGAGTTTTCCAAATTTGCTGGCATATTGAGTGCAGCACTGTCACAGCATCATCTTTTAGGATTTGAAATAGCTCAGCTGGAATTCCATCCCCTCCACTATCTTTGTAGTAATGCTTCCTAAGGCCCACTTCACACTTCAGGATGTCTGGCCCTAACTAAGAGATCACACCATTGTGGTTATCCCAGTCATTAAGACCTTTTTTTATAGTTCTTCTGTGTATTCTTTCTACCTCTTCTTAATCTCTTCTGCCTCTGTTAGGTTCCTACCATTTCTGCCCCTTATTGTGCCCATCCTTGCATGAAATATTCTCTTGATACCTCCAATTTTCTTGAAGAGACCTCTAGTCTTTCCCATTCTATTGTTTTCCTTTCCTTGTTTGCATTGTTCATTTAAGGAGGCCTTCTTATCTCTCCTTGCTATTCTCTGGAACTCTCCATTGAGTTGGGTGTATCTTTCTCTTTTTCCTTTGCTTTTTGCTTCTCTTCTGTCCTCAGCTATTTGTAAAGCCTCCTCAGATATTGTCTTCTTGCATTTTTGTTTCTTTGAAATGGTTTTGGTCACTGCCTCCTATACAAATGTTGTGAGCATCTGTCCATAGTTCTTCAGGTCAAACTTGTCTGTTATTCCAGGTATCTCTTGACTTTCTACTTTTGCATTCCAGTTCCCTATGATTGAGAGGCCATATTTTTTTTGGTGTTAGTTCTAGAAAGTCTTGTAGTTCTTCAGAGAACCAGTCAACTTCAACTTCTTTGGCATCAGTGGTTGGGGCATAGACTTGGATTACTGTGATGATGAATGGTTTGTCTTGGAAATGAACTAAGATCATTCTATCATTTTTAATTTTGCACCCAAGTACTACATTTTGGGCTCTTTCATTGGCTATGAGGGCTGCTCCATTTCTTCTAAGGGATTCTTGCCCACAGTAGTAGGTATAATAGTCATTTGGTTTAAATTCACTCATTCCCATCCATTTTAGTTCACTGATTAGTTCACTGATTAGATGTTGATGTTCACTCTTTGTCATCTTCTACTTGACTACAGCCTTGATTCATGGACTTAAAATTCCAGGTTCCTATGCAATATTGTTCTTCACAGCATCAGATTTACTTTCACCACCAGATACATCCACAACTGAGCATCATTTCTGCTTTGGCCCAGTTACTTCATTCTTTCCAGAGCTGTTAGAAATTGCCCTCAGTTCTTCCCCAATAGCACATTGGACACCTTCCGACCTGGGGGTGGGGGCTCATTGTCTGGTGTCATATCTTTTGCCTTTTCATACTGTTCATGGAGTTCTCATGGCAGGAATACTGGAGTGGTTTGCTGTTCCCTCCCAATGGACCATGTTTTGTCAGATGTCTCCACCAAGACCCGCTCATCTTGGGTGGCCCTACATGGCATGGCTCATGACTTCACTGAGTTATGCAAACCCCTTTGCCATGACAAGGCTATGATCCATGAAGGGGTGGACCACCAGGGAAGTCCCTTAACTTCTTAACCCAGGTCTCTCTACCAGAAAATTACTAGAGCTAATCATTGAATATAGTAAAGTTGCAGGATATAAAATCAACACACAGAAATCCCTTGCATTCCTATACACTATCAATGAGAAAACAGAAAGAGAAATTAAGGAAACAATACCATTCACCACTGCAACAAAAAGAATAAAGTACTTAGGAGTGTATCTACCTAAAGAAACAAAAGACCTATACATAGAAAACTATAAAACACTGATGAAAGAAATCAAAGAGGACACAAATAGATGGAGAAATATACCATGTTCATGGATTGAAAGAATCAATATTGTGAAATGAGTATACTACCCAAAGCAATCTATAGATTCAATGCAATCCCTATTAAGCTACCAATGGTATTCTTCACAGAACTAGAACAAATAATTTCACAATTTGTATGGAAATACAAAAAACCTTGAATAGCCAAAGCAATCTTGAGAAAGAATGAAACTGGAGGAATCAACCTGCCTGACTTCAGGCTCTACTACAAAGCCACAGTCATCAAAACAATATGGTACTGACAAAAAGACAGAAACATAGATCAGTGGAACAAAATAGAAAGCTGAGAGATAAATCCACATACCTGTGGACACCTTATCTTTGACAAAGGAGGCAAGAATATACAATGGAAAAAAGACAACCTCTTTAACAAGTGGTGCTGGGAAAACTGGTCAACCACTTGTAAAAGAATGAAACGAACACTTTCTAACACCATACACAAAAATAAACTCAAAATGGATTAAAGATCTAAATGTAATACCAGAAACTGTAAAACTCCTAGAGGAGAACGTAGGCAAAACACTCTCCAACATAAATCACAGCAAGATCCTCTATGATCCACCTCCCAGAATATTGGAAATAAAAGCAAAAATAAACAAATGGGACCTAATGAAACTTAAAAGCTTTTGCACAACAAAGGAAACTATAAGCAAGGTGAAAAGACAGCCTTCAGATTGGGAGAAAATAATAGCAAACAAAGCAACAGACAAAGGATTAATCTCAAAAATATACAAGCAACTCCTGCAGCTCAATTCCAGAAAAATAAATGGCCCAGTCAAAAAATGGGCCAGAGATCTAAACAGACATTTTCCAAAGAAGACATACAGATGGCTAACAAACACATGAAAAGATGCTCAACATCACTCATTATCAGAGAAATGCAAATCAAAACCACAATGAGGTACCATTACACGCCAGTCAGGATGGCTGCTCTCCAAAAGTCTACAAGCAATAAATGCTGGAGAGGGTGTGGAGAAAAGGGAACCCTCTTACTCTGTTGGTGGGAATGCAAACTAATACAGCCGCTATGGAGAACAGTGTGGAGATTTCTTAAAAAACTGGAATTAATACTGCCATATGACCCAGCAATCCCACTTCTGGGCATACACACCAAGGAAATGAGATCTGAAAGAGACACGTGCACCCCAATGTTCATTGCAGCACTGTTTATAATAGCCAGGACATGGAAGCAACCTAGATGCCCATCAGCAGACGAATGGATAAGAAAGCTGTGGTACATATACACAATGGACTATTACTCAGTCATTAAAAAGAATTCATTTGAATCAGTTCTAATGAGATGGATGAAACTGGAGCCCATTATACAGAGTGAAGTAAGCTAGAAAGAAAAACACCAATACAGTATACTAACACATATATATGGAATTTAGATGGTAATGATAACCCTATATGCAAGGCAGAAAAAGAGACACAGATGTATGGAACAGACTTTTGGACTCTATGGGAGAAGGCGAGGGTGGGATGATCTGAGAGAACAGCATTGAAACATGTATATTATCAAGTGTGAAACAGACCACCAGTCCAGGTTGGATGCATGAGACAAGTGCTTGGATCTGGTGCACTGGGATGACCCAGAGGGATGGGATGGGGAGGGAGGTGGGAGGGGGATTCAGGATGGGGAACACATGTAAATCCATGGCTGATTCATGTCAATGTATGGCAAAAGCCACTACAATACTGTAAAGTAATTAGCCTCCAACTAATAAAAATAATTGAGGGGGGTGGAAACCCAGGTCTCCCACATTACAGGCAGACTCTACCAACTGAGGCATCAGGGAAGCCTTCTTAGCATAATTTTATAGAAACCTGTATGACAGAAATCACAATCTGGTGGCCTGCAGACTATCTTGATTTGTAATCTTTTTTTTTTATTTAGGTGTGTAAGTTTCCTTTTGATTAGGAAATTTAAAATAAAATCTGGAAGTTTAAAATAAAACTACTTCCCTGGTGGTTCAGTGGTTAAGAATCCACATGCCAATGCAAGGGACATGGTTTGATCCCTGGTCTGGGAAGATCCCACATGTTGTGGAGCAACTAAGCCTGTGCTCCACACCTACAGCCCATGAGCTGTAAGTACTGAAGCCTGAGTTCTCTAGAGCCCATGCTCCACAACAAGAGAAGCCATTGCAATGAGAAACCCATTCACTGCAATGAAGAGTAGCTCCTGCCAGTTGCAGCTAGAGAAAGATTGTGCACAGCAATGAAGACCTAGCACAGCACAATCTATCCAAATTGTTGAGTGTATCACTATATCATTTAAAAAATTACTGAATAACAATAATTGGTGAATAATATCCCATTGTATAAATGTACTGGATTTTAACTACTCACCTACTAAGGGTGATTTGGGTTGTTTCTGTTGTTTGGCAATTATGGATAAAGCTGCTCTAAACATTCTTGTGGGGCTTCCCAGGTGGTTCAGTGGTAAAGAATCTGCCTGCAGTGCAAGAAATGAGGGTTCAACCCCTCTGTTGAGAAGATCCCCTGGAGAAGGAAATGGCATCCCACTACAGTATTCTTGCCTGGAAAATCCCATGGACAGAGGAGCCTGGAGGGCTACAATCATTGGGATCGCAAAAGAGTCAGACACAACTTAGCAACTAAAACAACAACATTGTTGTATAGAGTTTGCTGTGAATATGTTTTTATGTCTCTGGGATAAAATGCTTAAGAGTGGGGACTTCCCTGTGGTACAGTGGAGAAGAATCTGCCTGACAGTACAGGGAACACTGGTTCAATCCCTGGTCTAGGGAAGATTCCATATGCTGTGGAGCAACTAAGCCCATGCACCGCAACTACTGAGCCCATGCTCTAGAGCTCACAACCTGCAAATCCTGAAGCCCATAAGCCTAAAGCCTGTGCTTGAAAACAAAAGAAACCACTGCAAGGAGAAGTCTACACATGACAATTAGAAAGTAGCTCCTGCTCACCCCAACTAGAGAAAGCCCACAGGTAGTAATGAAGATCCAGCACAGCCAAAATAAATAAATAAATAAAATAAAATTAATTAATAAAGAAAAAAAAATGCTTGAGTGCAATTCTTGGGCCATATAGTAGCTACATGTTTAGTTTTATAAGAAATTGACAAACTATTTTCCTAAAATGGCTGTATTGTTTTATTTTATATCCCCACCAGTGATCTATGAGATACTATTAATAATTTTTAATGTTTCTTCTTTTTATTCATAGTCATTTCAAATTCTCTATTTTAGTTTGGTTCAATTCAGTGGCTCAGTCGTGTCCGACTCTGCAACCCCATGGACTGCAGCACACCAGGCTTCCCTGTCTATCAACAACTCCCAGAGCTTACTCAAACTCATGTCCGTTGAGTCGGTGATGGCATCCAACCATCTCATCCTCTATTATCCCCTTCTCCTCCTGCCTGCAATCATTCCCAGCATCAGGGTCTTTTCCAATGAGTCAGTTCTTTGAAACAGGTGGCCAAAGTATTGGAGTTTCAGCTTCAGCATCAGTCCTTCCAATGAATATTCAGGACTGATTTTCTTTAGGATGGACTAGTTGGATCTCCTTGCTTTCCAAGGGACTCTCAAGAGTCTTCTCCCACACCACGGTTAAAAGCATCAATCCTTCGGTGCTCTGCTTTCTTTATAGTCCAACTCTCATATCCATTCATGACTACTGGAAAAACCATAGCTTTGACTAGACGGACCTTTGTTGGCAAAGTAATGTCTCTGCTGCTTAATATGCTGTCTAGGCTGGTCATAACTTTTCTTCCAAGGAGCAAACGTCTTTTAATTTCATGGCCACAGTCACCATCTGCAGTCATTTGGGAGCCCCAAAAATAGTCTATCACTGTTTCCACTGCTTCCCCATCTATTTGCCATGAAGTGATGGGACCGGATGCCATGATCTTAGTTTTCTGAATGTTGAGCTTTAAGCCAACTTTTTCACTCTCCTCTTTCACTTTCATCAAGAGGCTCTTTAGTTCTTCTTTGTTTTATGCCATAAGGGTGGTGTCATCTGCATATCTGAAGTTGATATTTCTCCCAGCAATCTTGATTCCAGTTTGTGCTTCATCCAGCCCAGCATTTCTCATGATGTACTCTGCATATAAGTTAAATAAGCAGGGTGACAAGATACAGCCTTGATGTACTCCTTTCCCTATTTTGAACCAGTCTGTTGTTCCATGTCCAGTTCTAACTGTTGCTTCCTGACCTGCATACAGATTTCTCAAGAGGCAGGTCAGGTGGTCTAGTATTCCCATCTCTTTAAGAATTTTCCAGAGTTTGTTGTAGTCACACAGTCAAAGGCTTTGGCATAGTCAATAAAGCAGAAGTAGATGTTTTTCTGGAACTCTCTTGCTTTTTCGATGATGCAATAAATGTTGGCAATTTGATCTCTGGTTCTTCTGCCTTTTCTAAATCCAGCTTGAACATCTGGAAGTTCATGGTTCACGTACTGTTGAAACCTGGATTGGAGAATTTTGAGCATTACTTAACTAGTGTGTGAGATGAGTGCAATTGTGCAGTAGTTTGAACATCCTTTGGCATTGCCTTTCTTTGGGATTGGAATGAAAACTGACCTTTTCCAGTCCTGTGGCCACTGCTGAGTTTTCCAAATTTGCTGGCATATTGAGTGCAGCACTTTCACTGCATCATCTTTTAGGGTTTGAAATAGCTCAACTGGAATTCCATCACCTCCACTAGCTTTGTTTGTAGTGATGCTTCCTAAGTTCCACTTGACTTTGCATTCCAGAATTCTGGCTCTAGGTGAGTGATCACACCATTGTCATTATCTGGATCATGAAGATCTTTTTTGTGTAATTCTTTTGTGTATTCTTGCCATCTCTTCTTAATATCCTCTGCTTCTGTTAAGTCCATGCCATTTCTGTCCTTTATTGTGCCCATCTTTACTTGAAATGTTCCCTTGATATCTCTAATTTTCTTGAAGAGATCTCTCATCTTTTTCATTCGGTTGTTTCCCTCTATTTCTTTGCATTGGTCACCGAGGAAGGCTTTCTTATCTCTCCTTGCTATTCTTTGGAACCCTGCATTCAAATGGGAATATCTTTCCTTTTCTCCTTTGCCTTTCACTTTTTTTTCACAGCTGTTTGTAAGGCCTCCTCAGACAACCATTTTGCCTTTTTGCATTTCTTTTTCTTGGGGGTGGTCTTGATTACTGCCTCCTGTACAATGTCATGAACCTCTGTCCATAGTTCATCAGGCACTCTATCAGATCTAATCCCTTAAATCTGTTTGTCACTTTCATTGTATAATCAGAAGGGATTTGATTTAGGTCATACCTGAATGGTCTAGTAGTTTTCCCTACTTTCTGCAATTTAAGTCTGAATTTGGCAATAAGGAGTTCATGATCTGAGCCACAGGAAGCTCCTGGTCTTGTTTTTGCTGAATGTATAGCACTTCTCCATCTTTGGCTGCAAAGAATGTAATCAGTCTTAATTTTCATGTTGACCATCTGGTGATCAAGTTCTCTATTTAGTTATTATATAATTTTTTGGCAGGGGAAGCATGGTATCTTAACCGCTGGGCCACCAGGGAAGTCTTAGTACCATATTGTTTTGTTTACTGTAGTTTTGTAGTATAGTCTTGACAACAGGGAGTGTGATACCTCTGGCTTTGTTCTTTATTCTCAACATTACTTTGGTTATTAGGGGTAGTTTGTGGTTCCATGTAAATTTTAGGATTTTTTATTCTAGTCTTGTGGAAAATATCATGGGTGTTTTGATAGGGATTGCGTTAAAACTGTACATTGCTTTTGGTAGTATTGACATTTTAATAATATTAACTGTTCCAATCCATGAACTTGGGATATCTTTCCATTTCTTTGTATCATCTTCAGTTGTTTTCACCAGTGTTACAGTATTTTCAGAGTATAAGTCTTTCACCTCTTTGGAGTTAAGTTTATTTTATTCTTTTTGATGCAGTTGTAAATGGGGTTGTTTTTCTTTTTTTCTCTCTCTGGTAGTTAATTATTAGTGTATAGAAAAGCAACAAATTTCTGTATATAAATCTTGTATCCTGCAACTTGACTAAATGCATTTCATATGTCTAATAGTGTTTTGATGGGGGCTTTGGGGTTTTGTCTTGTGGCAGTGCTATTTATCAAAGAGACTCATTTCACTTATTGTATGCTCTTGGCATCCTTGTTAAATCCAGTTGACTATAGATGTCAGCTTATTTCTGTACTCTCAGTTTTATTCCATTGGTCTGTGTGTCTGTCCTTTTGTAGTACCACACTGCTTTGATCACTGTAGCTTTGAATTGTGTTTTGAAATGGGAAATGTGAAGTCTTCTAACTGTTCTTTTTCAAGATTGTTTTGGCCATTCAAGATCTCTTAGAATTCCATATCAATTTTAGGATGGGCTTTTCCATTTTTTCCCAAAAGGCCCTTGGGATTTTGATAGCAATTGCGTTGAATTAGAAGATCACTTTGGAGATTGTTGTCATCTTAACAATGTTAGGTCTTCCAGTTCATGAACGTGGGATGTTTTTCCATTTATTCAGGCTGTCTTTAATTTATTCAAGCAATATTTTGTAGTTTTCAGTGTACAAGTACTGCACCTCCAAGGTTGAGTTTGTTCTGGGTAGTTTATTCTTTTTTGATGTTGTTGTAATGTAATTGTAATTGTAAAAATCTTTCTAGTTTGTTTATTGTTAATGTATGTAAGTACAACTGATATTTGTGTGTGGATCTGGTATGCTGCAACTTTGCTGAATTATTTTATTGGCTCTAGTAGTTCTTCTGGGTTTTATAGGATATTTCATATATAATATCATATCCAAGAGTTGGTGATGGACAGGGAGGCCTGGCATGCTGCAGTCCATGGGGTCGCAAGGAGTTGGACACGACTGAGTGACTGAACTGAACTGAACCTGTGAATAGTGGTAATTTTGCTCCTCCATTTCCCATTTTGATACCTTTTATTTCATTTTCTTGCCTAATTTCTCTGGCTAGGACTTATAATGCAATATTGAATAGAAGTGGCAATAGTGGGCCTCCTTATGTTGTTTTTGATCTTAGAGCAAAAACTTTCATTCTTTTAGCACTGAGTAAGACGTTAGCTGTGTAGTTTTCATATATGGCCCTTATCATATTGAAGAAGTTCTTTTTTACCCCTAATTGTTGAGTGTTTTTTACTGTGAAAGGGCATTGGATTTTTCTCAAATATTTTTAAGCATTTTTTTCTTTCATTCTACTAATATGTATATTACATTAATTGACTTTTATATATTGTACTGCCTTTGGATTCCTAGAAAAATCCCACTTGATCATGGTGTATAACCCTATTAATATGCTGCTGGATTTGGTTTGCCAGTATTTTCTTAAGGAGTTTTATATTTATATTCATAAAGGATATTGGTCTGTAGTTTTCCTTTTTTATGATGTCTTTGTCTAACTTTGGTTTCAGGGCAAATGCTGGTCTCTTAGAATGAGTTAAGAAGTGTTTCTTCCTTTTTCTTTTTTTCTTCTTCATCTTTTATTTTTAAGTTTGAGAAACATTGGTGTTAATTTTGTTTTAAATGTTTGTGGAAATTAACAATTGAAGCCATCTAGGCCTGTGCTTTTCTTTCTTTTTTAAAAAAATTATTTATTTTAATTGGAAGTTAATCACTTCACAACACTGTGGTGGTCCCTGCCACACATCGACACTAATCAGCCACGGGTGTACGTGCATGCCCACCCCTATCCTGAACCTCTACTTCCACCTCCCTCCTCACCCCAACCTCTGGGTTGTCCCAGAACACTGGCTTTGAGCACCCTGCTTCATGCATCAAACTTGCACTAGTCATCTGTTGTATGTATAATAGATATGTTTCAATATCTCTCATATCATCCCACCCTCACCTTCTCCCACATAGTCCAATAGTCTGTTCTTTACATCTGTGTCTCTTTTGCTGCCTTGCATATTAGGATCATGGTTACCATCTTTCTAGATTCCATATATATGCATTAATATACTATATTGGTGTTTCTTTTTCTGACTTACTTCACTCTGTATAGTAGACTACAGTTTCATCCACCTCATTAGAACTGACTCAAATGTGTTCTTTTTTTTATAGCTGAGTAATACTGCTTGTGTATATGTACCACAACTTCCTTATCCATTCATCTGCCAATGGACATCTATGTTGGTTCCATGTCCTAGCTATTGTAAACAGTGCTGCAGTGAACATTGGGGTACATGTGTCTCTTTCAATTCTGGTTTCCTCAGTGTGTGTGCCCAGCAGTGGGATTGCTGGGTCATATGGCAGTTCTATTTCCAGTTTTTTAAGGAATCTTCACACTGTTCTCCATAGTGGCTGTACCAGTTTGCATTCCCACCAACAGTGTAAGAGGGTTGCCTTTTCTCCACACCCTCTCCAACACTTATTGTTTGTAGACTTTTTGTAGGCAGGGCCTGGGCTTTTCTTTGCTAGGAAATTTTTGATTATTGATTTAATCTCTTTGCTTGCTATAGCTTTGTTCAGGTTTTCTATTTCTACTGGGTCAGTTTTTCTAATTGATGTGCTTTGAGGAATCTTTCCATTTGATCTAGGTTATCTAATTTGTTTGGTGGACAGTTGTTCATAGTATTATCTCACAATCCTTTTTATTTCTGTGAAGTTGGTAATAATGTCCCCACTTTCATTTCTGATTCTAATGATGTGAATATTCTTTCTTTTTTTCTCCATGATTCTAGCTAAACTCAATTTTGTTGATCTTTTTGAAGAACCAAATTTTGGTTTTGTTGATTTTGTGTATTTATTTTCCATTCTCTACTTTTAAAATCACTGCTCACTTTATTATTTCCTTCCTTCTGCTAGTTTCAGGTTTACTTTGCTCTTCCTTTTCCAGTTTTTTTTTTTTTTTTTTTTTAGCTATACAGTCAGATTATTGATTTGAAATGTTTTCTTCTTTTTTGGCTGTGCCACATCCAGCTTACAAGATCTTATTTCCTTAACCAGGGATTGAACCCAGGTCACGAGAGTGAAAACACTGAGTCCTAACCATTGGACAGCCAGGACTTCCTTCTTCTTTTTTTTAAAATTTAATTTATTTTGTATATTTATTTATTGGCTACACTGGTTCTTTGTTGCTGTGTGTGGACTTTCTCTAGTTGGAGCAAGTGAGCTTTCTAGTTATGGTGCAAGGGCCTCTCATTGTGGTGGCTTCCCTTGTTGCAGAATATGGGCTCTAGGGTGCATGAGCTTCAGTTGTTGTAGCTCATGGGCTCAGCAGTTGTGGCACATAGGTTTTGTTGCCCCATGGTATGTGGAATCTTCTCAGACCAGGGATTGAACTTGTGTCCCCTGCATTGGCAGGCAGACTCTGCCTGGACCACCAGGGAAGTCCCCTGAAAATTCAAGGAGACTGCATTTGAAATAGTTTCAATTCTACTCTCTGTGGAGGACATTTGTTTTGTCACTCTGTCTGGTGCCCTCTGCCATATTGGGAAAGGAACTTTCCCTATTTAACATGGTTCTGCCATGTTCTACTGCCAGTCACAGCACTTTTCCCCTCTCTCTTGTTTTTTAATACAGGTGTTTACAGCTGTCTCTTTTCCTTTGAGCATTGTTTTCATTGAATCCTATAAGTTTGGGCATATTGGATTTTTGTTTTTCTTCATCTCAAAGTTTCCTAACGTTTCTTATGATTTCTTCTTTGACCCATTGGTTGTTTTATTTAATTTCCACATACTTGTGAATTGTCCAGTTTTCCCTGTGTGAAGTTCTAGTTTTTGTCCATTTTGGGTGGAGAAGATACTTTATATGATTTTAGTCTTTTTAAATTTATTGAGATTTCTTTTGTGATTTAACATATGACCTGTCTTGGAGAATATTCCTTGTGCACTTGAGAAAATTGAGCATTTTGTTGTTTTGGGGTGGAATATTCTTTATATGTCTGCTTGATCTAGTTGGTTTATAGTGTTGGTCAAGTTCTCTATTTCCATACTGATCTTTAGTTCTGGTTGTTCTACCCATTATTGAATCTGAATTATTAAAATCTGTTAACTGTTGTTATAAAACTATTTCTTCATTTCTTACTTCATTCCATCTGTCCATTTTTGCTTCATATTTTGGGGTCCTCTGTTGTTAGGTATGTGTATGTTTGTAATTGTTATAACTTGATGAATTAACCTTTTTGTTAATATATAATGACCTTTGTCTCTTATAACAATTTTTAAAAATCTGTTTTGTTTGATGTTAATGTAGATTGCTCCCCCAACCCTCTTTCAGTAATTATTTTTTAAAATAATTTGGTGATTAAAATGGAATGCATTTTTCCATTCTTTCACTTTCAACCTATTTATGTCTTTGAATCTAACATTAGTCTCTTATAGATAGCATATACTTGGATCATGGTTTCCTTTATTCATTCTGTCAATCTCTGCCTTTTAATTGGAGAATTTATGTTTAAAACAGTTACTGATAAGGAAAAGCTCTTGGTTTTGTTTTATTTTTTTCCTACAGATGGACATTATTTTATTCTTTTGTTTTCTATATGACTTTTTTGATATTCTTCCATTACTGACTTCTTTTATGTTTAATTGATTTTTGTAGGTTCATGTTTTTTATTAAATGTGAGACATTTTCATCATTAATTCTTCAGATATCCTTTCTGCACCTTTCTTTCCCTATTTCTGGGACTTATTATATATATATATATTGATTTACTTAATGATGTTCCACTGGTCTCTAAGCCTTGGTCATTTTTTTTCATCCTTTTTTCTTTTTGCTACTCTAAATAACTTCAATGGCCCTCTCTTTAAATTTGCAGATTCTTTCTTCTGCCAGCTTAAATCTACTATAAAGGTCTTCTACTGAAGTGTTCATTTCAGTTATTGTACTTGTAATTTCAGAATATCTGTTTGGTTCCTTTTTTATAATTTCTGTCTCTTCACTATATTCTCTATTTGGTGAAACATACTTCTTCTGGAGCGATGTCTATTGTTTCTATTAGCTCTTTGATTTATAATCTTTTTCAGTATCTGTGCTTCTTTAGGGACAGTTTGTGTTAATTTCCTTTTTTTTTCCCCCTATAAATAGGTCATATTTTCTTGTTTCTTTGAATGCCTTATTTTTTGTTGTTGCTGAAAACAACATTTTATTATAGTAGACCCTTGAGCAAGGTAAGTTCTAATTGTACAGTTCCACTTGTATGTGGATTTTTAAAAATTAATACATACTACAATACTATATAATCTGTGACTGGTTGAATCTGCAAATGTAATACCATGGTATGGAGGGCTAGAGTTATACACGGATTTCAACTGCACAGAGGATTGGCACTCATAGACCCCACTTTGTTCAAAAGTCAACAATATAATATAGTAACTTTCAAAATCAGATTCTTGTCTTTCTTCAGGGCTGCTGTTATTGCTTGCTGTGGGTTGTAGTTGCTTGTATATTTAGTGAGTTTTTGAAATCATTTTTAAAAGATTGTGTTATTTGTAATTTGTGTTATTTGACTGTAAAATCTTGATTCCTTTAGCTTGTAGTCAGTTAGTGGTTTGACAAATAATTTCTTTAATGCCTTAAGTCACCTTTTTCTTAATTCATCATACATTTAGTTGCTGTGAACCTTTGAGTATTTTCCAAAGTTAATTCTGACTCTCTCTCTCTCTCTCTCTTTTTTGGCATTTCTATGGAGGGACAGGTTCTTGGAGTTTCTTGCTTTGCCACTGTTGCAGACATCTCCTCCCTGCTGATATTTTTTATTAGGATTTATGAACATGAAACTTTTTCCACTTATTTAGGACTTTGAATTTTTCTTTCAGCAATGTCTTATAGTTTTCATCATACAGGTCTTGAAGATATTTTATTACATTTGTACTTATTTTATGTTTTAAGCCATATATATTTTTAAATTTTCTCCTTTTAATTCGTTATGCTAGAATATATAAATACAGTGGGTTTTTTAAAATCATTTTTAAAATGTATTTATTTTTGGTTCTGCTGGGTCTTTGTTGCTGCGGGGGCTTTTCTATAGTTGCAGTGAGTGGGGGCTACTTTTCATTGAATTGTACAGGCTTCTTATTGCAGTGGCTTCTTTTGTTGAGGAGCACAGGCTCCAGGGCACTGAGCTTCAGTAGCTGTGGCATATGGGCTCAATAGTTGCAGTTCCCGGGCTCTAGACCACAGGCTCAACAGTTGTGGCCAACGGGTTAGTTTGCTACCTGGCATGTGGGATCTTCCTGGATCAGGGATCGAACTGGAGTCTCCTGCATTGGTGGGCGAATTCTTTACTGTTGAGCCATGAATACAGTGGTTTTTGTATGTTACCTTGAATCTTGAAAGCTTGCTGAGTTGACTTATTCTGTTACTTCTTGTAGATTCCTTAGGAAGTGCTACATATATAATTAGGTTATATGTGAATAAAGAGTTAACTCTTTTCATTCTAATGTGTCTTTTCTTTCTTTTGCCTCATTGCACTGACTAGGACCTCTACTACAATATTGAATAGAAGTGTAAAGTGGATATATTGGCCTTACTTCTGACCTTAAAGTGGAAAATATTCACCCTTTCACCATTGAGTATGATATTGACTATAGATTTTGTGTAGATGCTCGTCCTTATGTTGAACAAGTTCCTTTTTATTCCTAGTTTATTGAGAATTTTCATCATGAACTGGTGCTGCATTTTGTCAATGCTCTTCTCCATCTATTGATAAAATGAATATAGTTTTTCTTTTTTAGTCTTTTAAATATGACGAATTAGTTACATTGATTGATTTTCTAGTATTAAACAAATCTTGCATTCTCAGGATAAACTTCATTTGATTATGGTTTGTTATCTTCACACATTGCAGGATTTAATTTGCTAAAATTCTGTTAATGACTTTTGTATGTATGTTTTTGAGGGCCTATAACTTTTCTTTTCCTTCTTTGGTTTTAGTTGTAATGTCTTTGTCAGGTTTTGATGTGAGGATAATATTGGCTTTATAAAATAAGCTGGAAAATATTCTTTTCTGTTTTCTGGAAGAGTTCTGTAGAACTAGTGTTACTTCTTCCTCAAATATTTGGTAGAATTCACAGTGAACCTATTTGAGCTTGGAACTTTTTAAAATGGTAAGTCTCTTATTATTATAGTGCTAAAATATACATACATAACATAAATGTTACCATTTTAACCATTTTTAGGCCTACAGTTCAGTGACATTAAGTGTATTGATGTTGTGTACCAATACCACCATCTATCTCCAGAACTTTATAATCTTTCCAGACTGATTCTCTCTTTCCCTTAAAAAATACCCACCCCTGTTCCTCCTATCTTCTATTCCTTGGTAACTACATTCTATTTCCTGTCTCTGTTAATTTGATTAATCTAGTTAAGTCATATAAATGGCATCATACAAGGAATTCCCTGGCAGTCCACTGGTTATTTCTTCATGCCTTCACTGCTGAGCATGTGGGTTCAATCTCGGTCAGGGAACTAAGATCCCAAAAGCCTTGTGGCATGGCCAAAAAAAAAGTGGAATCATACATTTGTCCTTTTTGTTTTTTACTTATTTCACTTAGCATGTCTTTAGGGTTAATCCATGTTGTACCCTGACATAATTTCATTCTTTTTAAGGCTGAATAATATTCTATTGAATGGATATACTGCATTTTGTTTGTTATTTATCCATTGATAGACCCTTGGGTTGTTTCCACCTTTTGTCTATTGTAAATAATGCTGCTGTGAACATGGATATACAAATAATTTGTCAAATCTTTACTTTCAGTTCTTTTATGTATATACCCAAAATTCAAATTACTGGATTATATGGCAATTCTATATTTAATTTTTTGAGGAATTGTCATACTTTTTTCCATAGTGACTGTCATTTTACATTCCAGCAGCAATGCACAAGGATTCTGATTTCTCCACATCCTAACCAACACTTATTTTCTATTTTTGATAATTGCCATTCTAATGGGTATGAAGTGCTATCTCACTGTGATTTTAATTTCCATTTCTCTAACAATTGGTGTATGAGAGGTTTTAAAACTATGAATTTAATTTTTATAATGTATATACAGCTATTCAGGTTATTTATTTCTTCTTTTATTTATTTTTGGCTGTTCTGGGTTTTCCTGGCTGCACGTGGGCTTTCTCTAGTTGCAGAGAGTGGGGGATACTCTTCCTTGTGGTATGCAGGTTTTTCACTGTGGTGGCTTCTCTTATTACAGAGCACAGGCTCTAACTGCACAGGCTTCCGTAGTTGTAGTGCGTGGGCTGAGTAGGTGTGACTTAAGGGTATAGAGTGCTGGCTCAGTAGTTATGACACACAGGCTTAGTTGCCACATAGCATGCAGGGTCTTCCCAGAGCAGGGATTGAACTCATGTCCCCTGCATTGGCAGGTGTATTCTCAACCACTGTACCATCAAGGAAGCCCCTATTTATTTCTTCTTGAGTGAAACTTGGTAGTTTGTATGTGAAGGAATTTCTGTTTAGTCTAAACTGTTGAATTTATCACATAAAGTTGTTGACAACATTGCCTTACTAATTTGTATCTGTAGTATCTGTAGTGATGTTGTCTCTTTCATTCCAGATATTGGTGTGTATGTGTCTGTGTGCACTAAGTCGCTTCAGTCGTGTCTAACTCTTCATGACTCTACGAACTGTAGCCTGCCAGGTTTCTCTGTCCGTGGGATTCTCCAGGCAAGAATATTGGAGTGGGTTGTCGTTTCCTTCTCCATGGGATCTTCCCAAGCCAGGGATCGAAGCAGTGTCTCATATCTCCTGCACTGACAAGTTCTTTACCACTAGCGCCACCTGGGAAGCCCCCCAGATATTGGTTATTTGTGTTTCTATTGTTTCAATTCTTTACCTATTTTTTCTTTTATTGATTCATGCTTTTTTCTTTGTTATTCTATTTCTTCTCTTTACTTTGGATAAAATTTGCTTTTCTTTTTTAAGTTCCTTATTATTGAAGAATCTTATGGTGGATCACTGGTTTTACGTCTCTTTTCTAATATAAGCACGTCTACTACACTGTATTGGTCATTGAAACCGTTCTTAATACAATGAAGAGGGAACTACACAAGGGTGTGAATACCACAGGGTGGGATCCGTGGAGGCCATCTTGGAGTTTGGGTTCTCCAAGTTGATTCTAACTTCTCTATTGTTAGATTTAAAGTCATTACTGACCCTGTTTCTTGTGATAAAAGGTGAGTGTTGATAGTCTATGGTGTGCAATAGCAAAACAGCTACTTAGAAGTGTTATCTGTAGACACTACAGTTAAATGCATACAGAAGACAAGCCTTTTGGTAACCAGGAAGTTGCTGCCATAAAACATGTTAGTGAAAGTCTGGGATATAATAGGGTTTGTTGATTGTTGTTTCTAAGTATGCTGGACAATGTTGGGGAAAAAAATGGTTAGATCAGGACTTTGAATTCTCAAGTCAAGATCCACCTAAGCAATCTATTAGGTTGATGAAAAGGTAATTTTGGTTTTACACTATGAATTTTAAATCATTATAACTAGGCTTAAACACATCTTTATTAAACAAAATAGGAACCATTTTAATCAACATATTTTTGCCAACAACAAATAAGTTTGCTTATTCATAAGTAGCATGAAGTAGCATAAAAAGCAGGTAGCATAAAAATCCATGCTTTAGGATTTGATGAACTCTTGGAAAGCATTTTCTGCCTCCTGCTGGTTGTGGGCATGTTTTCCATGCAAAAAGTTGTCGAATGGGGAACGCCTGTACACCCATGGCTGATTCATGTCAATGTATGGCAAAAACCACTACAATATTGTAAAGTAATTAGCCTCCAATTTAAATAAATTAATTAATTTTAAAAAAGTTGTCAGGAGAAGGCAATGGCACCCCACTCCAGTACTCTTGCCTGGAAAATCCCATGGACAGAAGAGCCTGGTCGGCTGCAGTCCATGGGGTTGCTAAGAGTTGGACACGACTGAGCGACTTCACTTTCACTTTTCACTTTCATGCACTGGAGAAGGAAATGGCAACCCACTCCAGTGTTCTTGCCTGGAGGATCCCAGGGACAGGGGAGCCTGGTGGGCTGCCGTCTTTGGGGTCACACAGAGCCGGACACGACTGAAGCGACTTAGCAGCAGCAGCAGCAGGCATAGACAGAAAATAAGACTGTATCAGGACTAGGGTTATGCCAGGCAGGTTCAACAAAAGAGGAATTAGGGAGCTAAATTATATTCTTCTAGCCAGTTCCTCACAAATAAGGAACATTTAAATATTTTTTAAATAACTGAACTTAAACTGTCAATAACAGTAAATCATAATAAAGGATCAACATATATAATAGTTTTACATAATTTTGGCAGTTTTTTTTAATTTTTAGTGTTGACATGTAATTTTAAAGCACCTAATTAAAAGCAAAAATATGGTTTTAAATATGGTTAATTATTTCACTTAGTAAAGTAATTCTTCCAATTATTAATGACAGTCATTACCTGCTTCTTTCATGGAAATTTGGTCTATCATTCCTTTTAGTACATAAATGTTGCCTGATTAAGTTCTAAGTTTGTTGTGCTTAATCCGTTCTATAATTACATTACTGTGCTAGTAAAAAAAAAAGTTGTCGAGATGCTTGAAGAAGTACTAGTCAGTTGGCGAGAATCTGGTGAATATGGTGGATGAGGCAAAACTTCGTAGTCCAGTTCATTTGACTTTTGAAACATTGGTCGTGTGACATGCAGTCAGGGGTTGTTATGGAGAAGTATTGGACTCATTCTGTTGACCAATGTCAGCTGCAGGCATTGCAGTTTTTGGTGCATCTCATCAATCAGCTGAGCATACTTCTCAGATGTAATGGTTTTGCTGGGATTCAGAAGGCTGTAGTGGATCAGATGGGCAGCAGACCACCAAACAATGACCATGACCTTTTTTGGTGCAAGTTTGGCTTTGGAGCTTCTTCTCAGTTCAACCACTGAGCTGGTCTTTACCAGTTGTATAAAATCCACTTTTCATCACACGTCACAATATGATCAAGAAATGGTTCATTGTTGTTGTGTAGAACAAGAGAAGACGAATGTAAAATAGATAGCCACTGGGAATTTGCTATGTGACTCAGGGAACTCAAACCGGGACTCTGTAACAACCTAGAGGGATGGGATGGGGAGGGAGGTTCAAGAGGAAGGAGACATAGGTATACCTATGGCTGATTCATGTTGATATGTGGCAGAAACCAACACAATATTATAGAGCAATTACCCTATAATTAAAAATAAATAAATAAATTTATTTAAATACAAATAAATTTAACTGCAAAAAGAAAAAGAGAAGACAACACTTCAGAACAACGATTTTTTTTATTTTTGGTCAGCTCATGAGGCACCCACTTATTGAAATTTTTTACCTTCCCAATTTGCTTCAAATGCAGAATGATCATAGAATAGTCAATGTTGAGTTCTTGGGCAACTTCTGTAGTTGTAAGAGGATCAGCCTCAATGATGACTCTCAATTTGTTGTTGTCAACTTCAGATGGCTAGCCACTATGCTTCTCATGTTCAGGGCTCTCATCTCCTTTGCAAAACTCCTTGAAACACCACTGTACCATACATTTGTTAACAGTTCCTGGGCCAGATGTGTTGTTGATATTGCAAGTTGTCTCTGCTGCTATGATCCATTTTGAATGGGAATAAAAAACTTGCTCGAGTTTGCTAACATCATTTCTGTGGTCTAAAATAAATATAAAATAAACAGCAAGTAATGTCATTAGCAAAAAAAATAAAATAAAGCAAGAAATGCATGTTAAAATGGTGTATAACATAACCACATTTATTTAAGAATGTATTCCAATGCTTGTGTGCTAAGCTGCTTCAGTTGTGTCTGACTCTTTGTGACCCTATGGCCCATAGCCCACCAGACTCCTCTGACCATTGGATTCTCCAGGCAAGAATACTGGAGTGGGTTGTCATGCCCTCTTCCAGGGGATCTTCCCAACCCAAGATTAAATCAGTGTCTCCTGCACTGTAGGTCGATCCCCCTATCCATACATACTGTACTCTTTTTCCTCCTGGTAAACTCTTTACTTGTCTTATTTCACTACTTTCCATCTTTGCAGGAATTCTTTTCTGCAAAGCCAAAGAGTCAGGGCCTTGTCACTGACACTGGTCTAGTGGTTAGCCTATGATGCTCTCACCACCGAGACCTTACCTCAGTCTCCCAGGTATAGAGCCTTGCTTCAAGCCGCTGCAGACCAAGGCCACCTGAGATCATATTTGGTGCCGCAACCTGTATGTTGGGAAATCAAGGGAAGGATTTCCTGGATGTTATTCCTAAACTGCGTCCCTGCTAATGCCAACCCAGTGCTGTCTGTGTCAGACAAAATGGTCAGACAAGGGACTTCCCCTATGGTCCAGTGGTTAAGAATTTGACTTGCAGTGTAGGGGACACAAGTTCCATCCCTGATCAGGGAATTAAGATCATATATGCCCCAGGGCAACTGAGCCCACACACCACTTGCTACTACTGAGCCTGCATACCACAACAGAGCATGCTGCGTGACGCAACAAAATCCTGCGTGCACAACTAAGACGTGATGCCACCAAATAAATATTTTTTAAAATTCTATGACATTTAAAAATTTTATTACCTTTTTTCTTATTTGGTCTAGCTCACTTTAAATTTCACCGTGTACTGAACTGTGTCCCTCTTTATCCCAGTTTGTTGTCTTATCTCTGCTTTTATCTCTTATTTCCTATCTGTATTTTCTTATGTGGCAAAGCAGACACTGTTGAAAATTTGTATTTGCTGCAATCAGTATTTTTGAAAAGCATGTCACTCTTAAAAGGGCATAGTGCCTTTTTAAATACTATGTTCTTTTTCCTATATGTTATAAAATATCTTCTTGGACCAACCTTTTTGTACTAATATTACCTTATTCTTGAATTAGAGTTCTAACCAGACCTAGCATATGCTTCCTACTCCTGAAAATTTCTTGTTTCCCTCAGTGATCACCTAAATACAGTCAGAATGATATTCTCAATCTTTCTCTTTTCAGCTCAAGACAATACAATTTATTATTAAACTATTAATATTATTATTAAATAATTATCTTACACTTGTGAAGGTTAAATGTCCAAAATCAGTGTCAGTAGGCTAAAATGCAGTGATGCTGTTTTAAGTGGAAAGACTTATTTTCAGTTTATGATCGAGCTAGACACCTTAAGGAAATGAAGAGAAAATCAGAGCCAGTGGGGTTCCCTGGTGGTCCAGTGGTTAAGAATCTGCCTGCAAATGGAGGGGACTAGGGTTTGATCCCTGGTCTTGGAAGATCCCATGTGCCATGGGCCAGCTAAGCCCGTGTGCCACAACTATTTAACCTATGCTCTTGAGCCAACATACGGTGACTACTGGGCCCCTGTGCTGAAATTACTGAAGCCTGTACCTAGAGCCTGTGCTCCACAAGAGAAGCCACAACAGAAGCCCATGTGCCACAACCAGATAGTAGCCCCTGCTCACCCCAAATAGAGAAAGCCCGCATGCAGCAACAAAGACCCAGTGCAGCCAAAAATCATTAATTAAAATTAAGAAAGAAAGAAAATCAGAGCCATTACTGCAAATGTTATATAGTTTATAAATACTTCAGAGCCTCTTTGAAAAATAATTTGCCTTTAAAGAGAAAAATGCCAACGTAGTTGAGTGTGAGGACTCTATTTTACCTGTATGAATACCCCCCAAACCCTGCTCTTGTTTTTAAGCAGGAGGGAATGTCTTACCTCAGCATCTATGACTGTTCTCTTTATTTTCTTCTGAATAGCTTATAATATTCATTTGCATTTACAACTTATATATTTAAATGATGAGTGGCCAAGGATCTTTGAAGCTATGACTTCCCTTTCTATGTTAATATAACTCTTCTTTCAAGAAATTTTAACTACTTTCCATGACTGTAATACTTATTTTAGGTCTATCAAAATCTCTTTCATTATTATTGAACTGTAGTAGCTGTGCTTCTCTAATGAACAAGAACATTTATTTCTTTTATTGATAGAAATTGGTTGAGTAGTCTATTAACATACCACTTTGCTGATGCTTTAGATGTGAATGTGGACCATAATAACAGTCCTTATAAAGTCTTGGTTTGCTCCTTTTTTTCTGTTCTTATAGAATAAAAATGTTCAGCCTATAAAATTTCCAATTAAACATCAGCAAGAAGTGAAGATTTATTTTCCTATCAAGCTTACACCTAACTTTCTGGCATTTCCTCATCATCCCATGGGAATGTTGTATCGTTATAAAGTACAGGTATGATATACTAGAATGAGAATTCACAAATAAGTCAGTTTCTCTGATAGCTTAATTAATTGAAATTTAGTTAATGTTAAATTTTACTTCCACCTAATCCTAGTGTATAACTCAGTTTTGGGTGACAACCAAATCATGAATACTCTTGAATCCTAACAAGACTTGGTGTACTTTCTCTCTTCCATATATCCTTTCCTTGTGAGTTTTATAGTTTTGTCAAGCTCTCTTGTGCTCTTTCTTTTTTACATTTTGTGATACTGCCATTACATAATCTCCCTTTAGTATTTCCGTTGCCCACATAATCTCTGTTTAGTGTTTCCCTCTCCCATTTAGCTACTTTCATATGGCATCACAGTTTTCTTAATGTTCCAGAAATAAATTATTGTGTAGTTTTATTATTTCCTAAACTTTATTTCACCAGATTTTACATCTTCACTTAAATTCCATTTTTCCCCTTATACTAATTAAATATAAGGTTGTATTTTTTCATAGGTAGAGGGTGGCAGTGGCAACTTTACCTGGACCTCTTCTAATGAAACAGTGGCCATGGTAACCAGTAAAGGAGTGGTGACAGCGGGGCGGGTGAGGGGAAACAGCACTGTTTTGGCCCGAGATGTACAGAATCCCTTTCGATATGGGGAAATCAAGGTAAGCAACTTTCTGCACCGTCTTCATATCTCCTCTGAAACATTGTCGTCTAAATTTAATTATAGTAACACGTTAAAATTTTTTTCTTTTTCACGTTATTTTATTTTTTTCCCATTTATTTTTATTAGTTGGAGGCTAATTACTTCACAATATTGTAGTGGTTTTTGCCATACATTGACATGAATCAGCCATGGATTTACGTGTGTTCCCCTTCCCTATTCTTCCCTCCCGCCTCCCTCCCCATCCCATCCCTCTGGGTCTTCCCAGTGCACCAGCCCTGAGCACTTGTCTCATGCATCCAGCCTGGGCTGGTGATCTGTTTCGTCTTTGATAGTATACTTGTTTCAGTGCTATTCTCATGTTGCTTATTTTAAAATGATCCTCAGAATTTCCTTGGTTGTCCAGTGGTTAAGACTTTGCACTCTCACTGCAGGCGACACAGGTTTGATCTCTGGTTGAGGAACTAAGATCTTGCATGCCGCTATGGTGCAGACAAAAATAAATAAATAAAATAATGCTCAAATTAAGTCTTATCATACATATTTCTTAAATATTCCTGGACCTGGGTTGAGTCTTGCTTTACTTAATAACCAATTATTTAATGTCTGCATTTGTTTCTTCATCTTTAAAATGGGGATAATTATAGGATCTGCCTCAAAGGGTTAGTGTCAGAATTAAATAAGATGGTATTTACACCTGTGCTGGGAATATATTCACTACTTAATGTTATCTATTTTGTTACTGTATTTTGTTGTTATTATCATGTAATGTGAACTTCATAGACACTTAATTTCTAGTCTCATTTTTTTGTTGCATATCTTGTTTCTGTAAGATTGAACTACTTTTTACTATGTTATATAACCATTTTCTATCTTCTCCCACTTTTAATAAACATTAATTTATGTCGTCTTTCCCTGCAGGACTACTTAGCGTGTGTGTTATCATTCAGTGAATATTTATTGAATACTAAGGAGGTACTTAACACCATACTAGGTATCATGGGACATTCAGAGAAATAACATGTCATCCCTACTTTAAAGAATCTGAAGTCTACTAGGAAGCTATATTAATGTGAAAAGTTAAATAACATTTTTAGGAAGTGGCAGAGAGTGAAGAGGAACTAAAAAGCCTCTTGATGAAAGTGAAAGAGGAGAGTGAAAAAGTTGGCTTAAAGCTTGACATTCAGAAAACTAAGATCATGGCATCTGGTCCCATCACCTCATGGGAAATAGATGGGGAGACAGTGGAAACAGTGTCAGACTTTATTTTTGGGGGGCTCCAAAATGACTGCAGATGGTGACTGCAGCCATGAAATTAAAAGACGCTTACTCCTTGGAAGGAAAGTTATGACCAACCTAGATAGCATATTAAAAAGCAGAGACATCACTTTGCCAACAGAGGTCTGTCTAGTCAAGGCTATGGTTTTTCCAGTGGGCAGGTATGGATGTGAGAGTTGGACTGTGAAGAAAGCTGAGCGCTGAAAAATTGATGCTTTTGAACTATGGTGTTAGAGAAGACTCTTGAGAGTCCCTTGGACAGCAAGGAGATCCAACCAGTCCATACTAAAGGAGATCAGTTGTTGGTGTTCACTGGACAGACTGATGGTGAAGCTGAAACTCCAATACTTTGGCCACTTCATGTGAAGAGTTGACTCATTGGAAAAGACTCTGATGCTGGGAGGGACTGGGGGCAGGAGGAGAAGGGGACAACAGAGGATGAGATGGCTGGATAGCATCACCGACTCGATGGGCATGAGTTTGAGTAAACTCTGGGAGTTGGTGATGGACAGGGAGGCCTGGTGTGCTGTGATTCATGGGGTTGCAAAGAGTCGGACATGACTGAGCAACTGAACTGAGCTGAACTGATTGAAAGCAGTATATGATTTAAAGCTACTTGAATTATAGAGGAAAAGTACTATTAGTTAATAAAAGAAAATCCTTGTGGATATGTCTAGTCGAGGCTATCATGAAGAGCTGGGAACTTGAATAAGACTTTGAAGGATGGAGCCAACCTAAGGCCTAAGGATCAGACTCAACTTGCTGCCTTTCTAGTAAATAAAGTTTTATCAGAACACAGTCATTCATTTATGTATTCTCTATAGCCGTTTTCAGGCAACAAGTACAGATTTGAGTAGTTTACAAGACCGTGTGATCCCCAAAGCTAAAGATATTTGCTCTCTGGCCCTTTAGAGAGCATTGCTGACCTCTGCTGTCAACAGTGGGAAGCCAAAGACTTCCCTGCTGGTTCAATGGCTAAGATCCCACACTCTCAAAGCAAGGGGCCCAGGGTTCTATCCCTGTTCAGGGAACTAGATGCTTTACGCTGCAACTAAGGATTCCACATGCTGCAACTAAAGGCACATATAAACAGTGACCAAAAAAAGACTCTTATTCTTTTTCAGAAGAGAAAACAGAAATATTTTAGAAATATTTATTTCTAAAAATAATTTTAGAAAACAAAATTATTCTGTTTTCTAAACTCTTGTAATGCTTATCATTTTCTACTAATAGTTTAATTTATTTAAATGTTTAGTCAGTCAGTCAGTTCAGTCGCTCAGTCGTGTCCAACTCTCTGCAACCCCATGAATTGCAGCACACCAGGCCTCCCGGTCCATCACCAACTCCCGGAGTTTACCCAAACTCATGTCCATCGAGTTGGTGATGCTATCCAGCCATCTCATCCTCTGTCGTCCCCTTCTCCTCCTGCCCCCAGTCCCTCCCAGCATCGGGGTCTTTTCCAATGAGTCAACTCTTCTCATGAGGTGGCCAAAGTATTGGAGTTTCAGCTTCAGCATCAGTCCTTCCAGTAACACCCAGGACTGATCTCCTTTAGGATGGACTGGTTGGCTCTCCTTGCAGTCCAAGGGACTCTCAAGAGCCTTTTCCAACACCACAGTTCAAAAGCATCAATTCTTCGGTGCTCAGCTTTTTTCACAGGCCAACTCTCACATTCATACACTCCCCATTAAAAAGTCCATTCAGGCTGCTATAACAAAATACTGTAGGTTGGGTGGCTTGTAAACAACAGAAATTGATTTTTCAATGGTTTTAGAGGCTGGAAAGTCCAGAATCAAGGCACCAATAGATTCAGTGTCTGGTGAGGAAAAGCATTCTGCTTCATAGAAGACTATATTTTTTGCCTTAACCGCATATGGCAGAAAGGATTAGGGAGCCCCAGGGGTTCCTTGTTTAAGGGCATTAATTCCATCTGTGGGAACTCCACTCTCAGGACCTAACCACCTCCCAAAGGCCCCATCTCCTAATACCATCATTTCAGGGGTTAGAATTTCTACACAGGAATTTGGAGGGAGACCTTCAATCTATAGCAAAAAGAAAAAGATTTTTTTAAGATATCAAGAAAGAGTGTTCTATATCAGAGGTCAGCAAGCTTTTTATATAAAAAAGATAGTAAATATGTTAGTATTTATAGGCCACATACAGTCTCTATCTCATAGTCATTTGTCATTGTTGCTTTTTATTTTACAACACTTTAAAAGACCATTCTTAGTTTACAAAAGTCAAGAAAATTGTTCAGTGCTCATATTTTGCCAGACTCCCACTGAGAGGTATTACATGCCTTAGAGAAGTTGATTGATTAAGGAATGAAGTGAGTGACAGGTTCAGCACCTAACACACGCACAAACACCCATATATGCATATAAATGGTACATAGTTTCTGTTTTCATATGCAAAACATATGTATATATATATATGTTATATATATATGTATATTTAAATATTTAAGGAATGCTTTTGTCTAAGATTTTCCTAATATGCCTTTGTTGAAAGATTAATTTTTTTCCCTTCAGGTACATGTTCTGAGACTGAACAAGATGGAACTGTTACCATTTCATGCTGATGTAGAGATTGGCCAGATTATAGAAATCCCCATTGCAATGTATCATGTAAATAAGGAAACCAAAGAGGCCATCACATTCACAGACTGCTCTCATTTATCCTTGGATTTGAACATGGATAAGCAAGGAGTCTTTACTCTTCTCAAAGAAGGTTAACAGTAGGCTTTTTTTCCCCCTCCTTTCTTTGTCTTTGAATTAAAGGGCCAATCAACAATTCAGAAACTATGAATTATAGTCTAAATTAACATATTGGGGATTCCATAGAGGTCTAGTGATTTGGACTCTGCTTTCACTGCCAAGGGCCTGGTTTCAGTCCCTGGTTGGGGAACTAAGATCCCACAAACCACAAGGTGCAGCCAAAAAATTTAAAAGTTAAATTCACATATTACCTTTCTTTATAATACTTTTATTTATTTTGTCAACTGCCTTAGGTATTATAATGTGATGTTAGAAACAAAGGCACAGAAATAGAATAAAATGTCCAGAGTTCATTGTGGCCAGACAATATCAGTTTTTAGTCATATGAAGGCCTTCTCTCTCCAGCTTCAAGCTCTTTTCTTCTTTCTTTAATTATGTAATATACCTCTTTCTAAGAGGAATTTAGTGCCATTTAATATATACATATATTAAATTTATTCTAAAAAACAAAATATCTTTTTAATAAGAAAAGAATATGAATAAGCTATTCATAAAGATCAGTATCATTTACTGTTATAGAACTTCATACTTGATCCTGATCACCATCATTTTTTCAGGAATAATGACAGTAGTAGCATCTGACATTTATTTGGCATTTACTATTTGCCAGGCTCTATTATGAATACTTTTCACATATAACTCATTTAATTCTCACAATACATCGTGTCCAACTCTTGCGACCCCGTAAACTGTAGCCTGCCAGGCTCCTCTGTTCATGGGATTCCCCAGGCAAGAATCCTGGAGTGGGTTGCCATTTCCTTCTCCAGGGGATCTTCTTGACCCAGAAATTGAAGCCAGGTCTCCTACATTGCAGGCAGATTCTTTACTGACTGAGCTATTGCAGGCAGATTCTTTACTGACTGAGCTACAAGGGTACGAGGGAAGCCCTATACATCCATAAGGTTGATATCAACTTGGACTTCTCTTTTACCCTTGCTAATTATGCTGTATAATATCTCTCAGCTCACCTCAGTTCTTAGGCTCCCCATTTTTAGGCTTTTATTATCTCTCACTGAGACTGTAACAATATCCTCCTCTAATTCTTCTTGCCTTTGATAATCATGGCTACAAGATAGATCTTCATGAAACTCAATTTCAATATTAATTTTCCTGCTCAAAAATTTTGAGAAACTTTTCATTGCCACTGGACAACAGCCAAAATCCCTTTAGTTTAGTATTCAAGGCCCTCTACAATATAACCCAGCCTACTTTTTGGAACTTCATTTGGAACTTTATATGAAGCTTTGGCCTCATATAAAGCTCTGGTTAAACTAACTATACTTAAAATTTCCCATGTTATTTCTTTCATATATGCATTTGTATCTCATTTATATTTCTATCTTTGTTCATTTATTTGTCAACTTAAGATACCCTCTTCTGCATATCTAAGGGGGCTTCCCAGGTGGCTCAGTGGTAAAGAATCCGCCTGCCAATGCAGGAGACGCAGGAGACATGAGTTCAGTCCCTGGGTTGGGAAGATCCCCTGGAGGAGGAAATATCAACCCACTCCAGTATTCTTGCCTGGAGAATCCTATGGAAAGAGAAGCCATGGGGTTGCAGAGAATCAGACATGACTGAGAGACTGAGCATGCACGCACATATATAAACCTTCCTTGATCTTTCCAGCTAAAAATAATTATTCTGTTTTCTAAACTTTTGTAATGCTTATCATTTTCTACTAATAGTTTAATTTATTTAAATATTCACTCCCCTTTTAAACTATATGTGCATTGAGGTCAGGATTCTTGTTCATATTTGTATCCTTACCTTACATAGAATTGTGTCTTACATGATATATATCTGTTAATAGAAAGAACATACTTTTATATATCAACTTAATATAAATAATTGGTGTATAATAGTGTATGAGATTAAGAATTTTTTGATATATTAAAATTCTTATATTTCTATAGACTGATTTCCTTGAAGATTGGTTGCTTATTACCCAGTGAAGTCATTTTTTGATTTGCAGGTATCCAAAGACCAGGACCAACACACTGTTCTAGTACACATATAGCGGCCAAATCTCTTGGCCATACTTTGGTAACTGTTAGTGTGACTGATTATGAAGAGTACTTGGATAGCAGTGCCACATTTGCTGCTTATGAACCCCTAAAGGTGAGCTAGTTCATTCTAAGGAATTGGCATATCTTCTCATGGACCCTACTATGTTCACTTGGGGTCTTCCTAGCTATCTGTGATCTCTATTAAAGATCAGTGATAATTGTGTTCTTCCTCACTTAACACTCTCTTGCTTCTAGATCTACAGCACCCTCATCAAATTTCAGTATCACAAAGGTTATGCTCTTATGTTTCTGCCACAGAAATATTTAAAAGTTGTATCGGCAAATTTTAGATATTCCCCTTTCTTTCCTCTTTTTTTTTACTGAAGTATAAAAAATTATAGTAAAGTACAGTAATCTTAAGTTACTATTTGAATTTTCACATATGTATGTATCTTTGTAACACTACCCTGCATAAGATATAGAATATTAGTATACTCTATTTTTTGAACTTTGATGTTGGAGAAAACTCTTCAGAGTCCTTTGGACTGCAAGGAGATCAAACCAGTCAACCCTAAAGGAAATCAGTCCTGAATATTCAATGAAAGGACTGATGCTGAAGCTGAAACTCCAATACTTTGGCTACCTGATGTGAAGAACTGACTCACTGGAAAAGACCCTGATGCTGGGAAAGATTGAAGGCAGGAGGAGAAGGGGATGACAGAGGATTAGATGGTTGAATGGCATCACTGACTCGATGGACATGAGTTTGAGTAAGCTCCAGGAACTGGTGAAAGACAGGGAAGCCTGGTGTACTGCAGTCTTTGGGGTCGCAAAGAGTCACACACGACTTAGCAATTGAAGAACTGATTAGTATACTCTTTTTTGAAGAACTCTGAAAGGAAGCCTTCCATATCAGGGAGAGAAATCAATTATCTTTTTACCCGTTATACTTATGAATTCTCAGCACAACAGTCATTATTTTGGACCCCAAAGACTGACTATTAAAATTGGGAGATTATGACAGGTGGCAGTTCAAAATAAAAGTAGATAGAGCCTGGCATGCTTTCTATATATTTGAATCCTTCAGGAACTAAAATTGATGTCCGTAAGTTCTTGCTGAAACATACTGACAAACCTGACTCAATGCCTTTTGCAATGAGGAGGCATCCATAGAGGAAATGTTAACCTTGGTGAAAGAAGCAAGATAAGTTGTTAATTTGAAAAAGGTAACTTTTTCGTTAAAATTTGCATTTTTGAGTTGGCCTCTTTGTACATTGTACAGCCTATTTATTTATTTTTGGCTGTACTGGGTCTTTGTTGTTCCATGCAAGCTTTGTCAGGGCTACTGTTAGTTGCGGAAACAGGCTTCTCATTGTGATGGCTTCTCTTGTAGAGCACAGGCTCTAGGCCCTCGGGATTCAGTGGTTGCTGCACATGAGCTCAGTAGTTGTGGCACATAGCCTTAGTTGCCCCATAGCACGTGGGATCTTCCCGGACTAGGGATTGAACCCGTGTCCTCTGCACTGGCAGGTAGATTCTTAACCACTGGACCACCAGGGAATTCCCCAGTCTGTATTAAACATACAGTCTGAGCATATTTCATTCATCCTCTTAGTGGTTGAATTATCCTTCTTGCCTAATTAAGTGAGAGTGCTTGGCTGCAGCTCATTGTCATTTCATAAGATTTTGTCTTAGTTTTGTCATTATCCTTACTCTAATTTTATATTTACTGAATGTCTCACAAATCAGATCTCCCCTAAATGAAAACTCTCCTTAAAAGAAGTAAGATGATTTTCTATTTCTACCTAGTGCTTTGGTCATATATCTTTTTTTTTAGCTGCTGAAAAATATATGTATGTTTTACTTTTGTTATCAATATTATGTTTTAGTACATGATATAGTTCTCAGTTTGTCCTTACGTATCAGTCCAATTTAGTTGATCTGATTAGTTTTAGACTATATACATCTAGGAACCAGGAATAACTCCAGTTTTGCTTTCTCAGGGAAACTTTCCATGAAGCCTCTGACTAGTTTAATTTCTTCTATTTGAGGTTTGTTTGGCACTCTCTGCTGTGCCTTTTTGTAATACTTATTATACTCTTTACCTACTTCAGATCTGTCTTTTCCAGACTATTAGCTTTACTGTGAGGCAGGGCTTTATTTTGGCTTCCTGTTGATATTACTATATCACCAGTAGGCCATCAATGAATACTTATTGAATTGAATTATGTGTACATTTTCAAGAGAATACTGCCATTAGAGGAATTTTAATGTTAATGGTATTCAGTATATATGAGTATGTGAATAATCAGTATATATGAATCATATATATATGATTGACTAGTTCAGAGAAGAAACACTAAAACATGGTTTGCTTACATTTTTGAAATGATTGCTTCAACTATATATTTAATTTTGCAATTTAGTCAGTGTTATAGACACTGGGTGCCGTACAAAACTAACCTACACTTTGAGAATACTCCATTCCCCTAAAACCAGTTTCCTCATCTATAAGTAGAATACAATTCCTCTGTATACTGGAGTGAATAATACCTGTCTTGACTACCTGAAGGTGAGAGTTCTTTGAGAAACAGATGAACTGTATAGATGTATTACATTCAGATTTTTATGGTGGGAATTCTTTGATACTTTAGTAAAATATCCATTTAAATTCTTTTTTTTTTTCATTTATTTTTATTAGTCGGAGGCTAATTACTTTACATCATTACAGTAGTTTTTGTCATACATTGAAATGAATTAGCCATGGATTTACATGTATTCCCCATCCCAGTCCCCCCTCCCACCTCCCACTCCACCCGATCCCTCTGGGTCTTCCCAGTCCACCAGGCCCGAGCACTTGTCTCATGCACCCAACCTGGGCTGGTGATCTGTTAGACCCTAGATAATATACATGTTTCAATGCTGTTCTCTTGAAACATCCCACCCTCGCCTTCTCCCAGAGTCCACAAGTCTGTTCTATACATCTGAGTCTCTTTTTCTGTTTTGCATATAGGGTTCTCGTTACCATCTTTCTAAAGTCCATATATATGTGTTAGTATACTGTAATGGTCTTTATCTTTCTGGCTTACTTCGCTCTGTATAATGGGCTCCAGTTTCATCCATCTCATTAGAACTGATTCAAATGAATTCTTTTTAATGGCTGAGTAATATTCCATGGTGTATATGTACCACAGCTTCCTCATCCATTCGTCTGCTGATGGGCATCTGGGTTGCTTCCATGTCCTGGCTATTATAAACAGTGCTGCGATGAACATTAAAAATATGGAACACTTCACGAATTTGCGTGTCATCCTTGCGCAGGGGCCATGCTAATCTTCTCTGTATCGTTCCAATTTTAGTATATGTGCTGCCGAAGCGAGCACTCCATTTAAATTCTTATACAGGGACTTCTCTGGTGGTCCAGTGGGCTGAGAATGCACCTGCCAGTGCAGGGAACATGAGTTCAATCCCTAGACTGGGAAGATCCCATATGCTGCCGGGCATTAAGCCTGTGTGCTCCAACTACTGAAGCCTGTGCACCTAGAGCCCATGCTCCACAGCAAGAGAAGCCACTGCAATGAGGAGCCTGCACACTGCAGCCCAAAACAATAAATAAATAAAATTCTTATACAATATGACAGATGGTACCTAGACATTGTGATTATTTTACGGTGTATGCAAATATCAAATCATTATGTTGCACACCTGAAACAAGTATAATGTTATATGCCAACTATACTTCAAGTTTTTAAAAAGAGAAAAAAGAAAAAGAAAATGTTTATGCAGTTATTTATTCAAATGCCTTTTGTGTGTACAACATCATACTAAATTCTACTGAGGAAGAGAGATTCTTTTAAAAATTTGGGGTATAAGATAATCTTCTCTTAAGTGCATGTAACTGGAGAGTTAAGAAGAATTATCAGATGTATATTTATGAAGATTTGACACATTTAAATAGCACAAGAGAATAAATAAGTATACAGATGAATGGTAGTGATAACTGCTATAAGAGCTTAGAGGATACAGAAGTAGTTGTGGTCTGGAATCATTAGACAAATTAATGGATAGGGTGACACATGAATTTGGTTGAATGATGGGTGGGATCCAAATTAGAACAGAGATTGAGAACCATTCCAAATAAGAGGCATGACACACATATCTCCTAATTTGGGAATTAAGTCTACTGTCTTTTACATGATAACCAGTTTTTCACTTTAGAAAACTGTTGAATTCTCTAACCATTTAGGGATTAATTTATTTAACTGTCGTCAGGCTCTGAACCCTGTGGAAGTGGCGTTGGTGACATGGCACTCTGTAAAGGAGATGATATTTGAAGGGGGCCCTCAGCCATGGGTCCTGGAGCCCTCACGGTTCTTTCTGGAGCTGAGCATGGAGAAGACAGAGAAAATTAGAATAACACAAGTCCGACTGCCAGCTAAAAGAAAACAGAATCAGTACATCTATCGGGTCCTGTGCCTGGATTTAGGGGAACAAGTAGGAAAATTATCTTTTTTAACATTTCTTTTAGCAACAATACGCTAAGTCTTTCGTCCTTCTAGCCATCCCTTTTCATATGCTAATGAATTTACTTTATGGACTAGATAGGAAAATTCTAATTATTGACTAAGAGATTTGTTTCTTTAAACCTTCAGTTCAGTTCAGTTCAGTCGCTCAGTCATGTCCGACTCTTTGTGACCCCTTGAATCGCAGCATGCCAGGCCTCCCTGTCCATCACCAACTCCCGGAGTTTAGTCAAATTTACATCCATCGAGTCGGTGATGCCATCCAGTCATCTTTTAAACCTTACTATCCTTTAAATGTACCCAAAGGTTTTAGTTTGCTCATTTGAGAATTCTAACAGTTCACTAACCAAATAGTTCAAGATCTTTTTGTAGCAGGGAGTTTATTTCAATCATTTTATCACTATAATTCAACTGCTTGTTGTATAGACTAGAAGATATATAGTTTTTCATCTCCAAAGAATGTGAGGAAGGGAAATTTTAAGTGTCGTCTGTGTTTATCAATTTAGAAGAACCAGTTGGATCTTTGCTGATATGAGTAATTAATATATTTCACCTTATTGGTTGAATTAGTTTTTATTATTTTTAGAGGTAGTGATGGCTTTAACTACAGCTACACCGTCGTAATTCTACCAAGGCCAATAACAAAGGTTTTCAGATTGACCATGATTGAGACTGTAATGTATGACTATGAAGCATAGCCCAGCTAACCAATCCTCAGGGAATCCATATATGATTTTAACTTAATAAGAACTGTGTTATATTCAAATGAGGTTCATTTTAATATCTCTAGTGAACTCTACTGTATAATATGACTAGCTACTAGTGATTTCAAGCCTAGTTACCCCCTTTTGAAGCTCTCTAACTTTTTGTTTTTACATCCTGTTATTCATTAGTATTTACATCAGAAATGAGTTGAAACACAAATTAATTTTTACCAACTGGTAACAAAGGTTTGCTGAAGGAAAAGACTGAAGTAATTGGTCAGTTAGATTTTTTTTAATGTTCCCTTTGTTTCTGTGATATCAAGTGTCTACCTGCAATTACCTCTTGCCCTTGTGTTTTCTTAAGATCCTGACATTTCAAATTGGAAATCATCCAGGTGTCCTGAACCCTAGTCCAGCTGTAGAGGTTGTACAGGTACGCTTCATATGTGCCCACCCTGCCAGCATGTCTATAACTCCAGTGTATAAGGTGCCAGCTGGTGCCCAGCCATGCCCTCTGCCACAGCACAACAAACAACTGGTAAGTGTGGTGTTTCAACTTACTTGCCCTTTGTCTCCCATGCTTTGAGATAAATGGTCGGAAATAGAGCTTTTGTCTTATTGAATTTAAGGAAACTCGTTTATGTGTTATACAATCTCTGATAGTGTCTGAGAAGTGGTTATAGTTGGCTATACTTAGTGACACTTTGAAGGCAATGGCACCCCACTCCAGTACTCTTGCCTGGAAAATCCCATGGACGGAGGAGCCTGGCAGGCTGCAGTCCATGGGGTCGCTAAGAGTCAGAGAGGACTGAGTGACTTCACTCTCACTTTTTACTTTCATGCACTGGAGAAGGAAATGGCAACCCACTCCAGTGTTCTTGCCTGGAGAACCCCAGGGATGGGGGAGCCTGGTGGGCTTCTGTCTATGGGGTCGCACAGAGTTGGACACGACTGAAGTGACTTAGCAGCAGTGACACTTAGTGACTTTGCTTATTGTACTTAGGTGCATGCTTGCGAACTAAGTCACCTCAGTCTTGTTTGACTCTTTGTGATCCTATGGACTGTAGCCTGCCAGGCACATCTGTCCATGGGATTCTCCAGGCAAGAATACTGGGGTGGGTTGCCATGCCCTCCTCCAGGAGATCTTCCCAACCCAGGGATGGAACCCACATCTCTTATGTCTCCTGTATGGGCAGTCAGGTTCTTTACCACTAGCGCCACCTTATGATGACAGACAATTGAGAACTCTAAATAACTACAATTGTTTTGCTAGTATCCTTCCCTACTAAACCTTTTATTAGCATTATCAGTAACATATAGAATTCACCTCTACTCCAAACTGATATGAAAAATAGTGATAACCAGTAACGTAGCTAAAAGCTAGGCAACAGGGATTGAGGAATAAATGAGTTATCTAACCTAGAAACTAGAACATTAGAAAGTGAAAGTGAGTGTTAGTCCCACAGTAATATCTGACTCTATGACCCCATGGACTGTAGCCTACCAGGCATCTCTGTCCATGGAATTCTCCAGGCAAGATTACTAGAGTGGGTTGCCATTTCCTTCTCCAGGGGACCTTTCCGACTCAGGGACTGAACCCAAGTCTCCCGCACTGTGGGCAGATTCTCTACTGTCTGAGCCACCAGGGAAGCCCAAACCATACGCTAGATTAGGTGCACTGTGGTCTCAAGCACAGGAGGAAATAAGTCACTTCTGAGAACAGAACAATCCACTGATTCTTCCCATTTTACAGTTGAAGAAACTAAGGATCCTAAAAGTTGAGTAATTTCCCCAAGGTCATAAAGCTAGAAAGTAGCATCTTATGTCTAATTCCAAAGCACATTATTAACTTTTTTTGCTACACTGCCTTTTCATTGTAAAAGAATGTGAGATGTTGCAGGTTAGGAACTCATTTTTTTTTTCAGAACCAAATTCAACATTAAATACTATTATTTGAACTTTATAAATTATTCACTTTTTAAAAAAGCACTTGGACTTCCCTGATGGTCCAGTAGCTAAGACTCCAAGATCCCAATGCAGGGGATTCTGATCAGTGTGTAATCTATTTACAATTAGCATAGTTACCAATAAGGTTGGATTTATAGCTACCGTGTTACTATTTATCTTATGCTTTTTTTGTTTTTCTATTCTTCCATTTCTTCCTTTTTTGTGTTAAGTAGATATTTTATAGTGTATCATTTTAATCCTTTTGTCCTTTCTTTTACTATATTATTTTAAGTTATTTTGTTAGTTATTGCCTTGGGGATTACAATTAACATGTTAACTTTTAACAAACTAGTTTGGAATAGTATCAACTTAATTCAATAATGGTTGAAACCTATTATTTCTTTAAAGCCCTATTTACTTTCCCCTTCTTTGAGCTGTTATTGTCATATATCTTTTTACATGTATGCTTATCAGTCATAATTATTGCTTTATGCATTTGTGTTTTAAATAAGATAGAAAAATAATTACAAGCAAAAGTATATTTATACTGTTCTATATATTTACCTATGTAGTTATTGTTACTAAACTCTTATTTCTTCACGGGGGTTCAAGTTACTATCTAGCGACCTTTCATTTTATCCAGAAGGACTCATTTTAGTATTTCTTGTAGGGCAGGTCTACTAGAAACAAATTCCCTCTATTTTTGTTAGATCTTGGGCTTCCCTGGTGGCCCAGTAGTAAAGAAACAGCCTACCAATGTGGGAAACACAGGTTTGATCCCTGATCTGGGAAGATCCCATGTGCCATGGAGCAGCTAAGCCCGTGCTCCTCAACTATTAATCCTATGCTCTAGAGCATAGTAGCCACAACAACTGAAGGTGGGTCCCATGCTCGGCAACAAGAGAAGCCACTGCAGTGAGAAGCCCCGGCCCCACAACTAGAGAGTATCCCCACTTGCCACAACTAGAGAAAAGCCTGCACAGCAACAAAGACCCAGAACAGCCTAAATAAATAAATACAATTATTTTTTAAAAAAATAATCCGCCTGCAATGCAGGAGATGTGGGTTTGATCAAGGAGTTGGAAAGATCCCCTGGAGAAGGAAATGGCAAGCCACTCCAGTATTGTTCTCTGGAGAACCCCGTTCAAAGAGGAGCCTGGTAGGCCCCAGTCCCTGGGGTCACAAAGAGTTGGACATGACTAAAGCGTGAGCACACAAGCAAGAATGTCTTAATTTCTCCTTCATTTTGAAGGATTATTGTCCTCAATATAGAATTCTTGATTGGCAGTCTTATTCTCTCATCACTGATTTCTATGATTTCTGAAGAGAAATTAGCTGTTAATCTCATGGAGGATCCTTATAAATGATAAGTTCCTTCCTCTGTTTAATAATTCTGTCTTTCTCTTTGACCTTGGATGGTCTGATTACGACATGTCTAAATGCAAATTTCTTTGATTTATCCTACTCAGGGTTCTTTGAGATTCTTGGGTGTTTAGAGTAGGTGTTTTACATCAAATTTGGGAGTCCTTAGCCATTATTTCTTCAAATATTCCTCCTTCCTTTCTTCCCCCTCTCTCTTCTTCTAAGACTTCCATTTTGCATATATTCACACTCTTGATGGTTTTCCATGGGTCTCTGATGCTTCCATTTTCTTCATTCTTTTTTCTTTCCGTTCATCAGCCTAGTTCAAAAAAGATGTCGTTTTCATTATAGGGGACTGGAATGCAAAAGTAAGAAGTCAAGAAATACTTGGAGTAACATGCAAATTTGGCCTTGGAGCATAGAACGAAGCAGGGCAAAGGCTAATAGAGTTTTGCCAAGAGAACCCACTGGTCATAGCAAACACTCTTTTCCCACAACACAAGAGAACACTCTACACACGTACATCACCAGATGGTCAATGCCTAATCAGATTGATTATATTCTTTGCAGCCAGAGATGGAGAAGTTCTATACAGTCAGCAAAAACAAGACCGGGAGCTGATTGTAGCACCATGAACTCCTTATTGCCAAATTCAGACTTAAATTGCAGAAAGTAGGGAAAACCACTAGACCATTCAGGTATGACCTAAATCAAATTCCTTACGATTATACAGTGGAAGTGACAAACAGATTGAAGGGATTAGATCTGATAGAGTACCTGAAGAACTACGGATGGAGGTCCATGAAATTGTACAGGAGGCAGGGATCAAGACCATCCCCAAGAAAAAGAAATGCAAAAAGGCAAAATGGTTGTCTGATGAGGCCTTACAAATAGCTGTGAATAGAAGAGAAGTGAAAGGCAAAGGAGAAAAGGAAAGATATACCTATTTGAATGCAGAGTTCCAAAGAATAGCAAGGAGAGATAAGAAAGCCTTTCTCAGTGATCAATGCAAAGAAATAGAGGAAAACAACAGAATGGGAAAGACTAGAGATCTCTTCAAGAAAATTAGAGATACCAAGGGAACATTTCCTGCAAAATGGCCACAATAAAGGACAGAAATGGCATAGACCTAACAGAAGCTGAAGATATTAAGAAGAGGTGGCAAGAATACAGAGAAGAACTATACAAAAAATATCTTCATAACCCAGATAATCATGATGGTGTGATCATCAACCTAGAGCAAAACATCCTGGAATGTGAAGTCAAGTGGGCTTTAGGAAGCATCACTACGAACAAAGCTAGTGCAGGTGATGGAATTCCAGTTGAGTTATTTCAAATCCTAAAAGATGATGCTGTGAAAGTGCTGCACTCAATATGCCAGCAAATTTGGAAAACTCAGCAGTGGCCACAGGACTAGAAAAGGTCAGTTTTCATTCCAATCCCAAAGAAAGGCAATGCCAAAGAATGCTCAAACTACTGCACAATTGCACTCATCTCACACACTAGTAAAGTAATGCTCAAAATTCTCCAAGCCAGGCTTCAACAGAACGTGAACCATGAACTTCCAGATGTTCAAGCTGGATTTAGAAAAGGCAGAGGAACCAGAGATAAATTGCCAACATTTGTTGGATCATCAAAAAAGCACGAGAGTTCCACAAAAACATCTACTTCTGCTTTATTGACTATGCCAAAGTCTTTGACTGTGTGACCACAACAAACTCTGGAAAATTCTTAAAGAGATGGGAATACCAGACCACCTGACCTGCCTCTTGAGAAACCTACATGCAGATCAGGAAACAACAGTTAGAACTGGACATGGAACAACAGACTGGTTCCAGATAGGGAAGGGAGTACGTCAAGGCTGTATCCTGCTTATTTAACTTACATGAAGAGTACATCGTGAGAAACGCTGGGCTGGATGAAACACAAACTGGATTCAAGATTGCCGGGAAAAATATCAGTAACCTCAGATATGCAGAGGATTTCCCTGGTGGCTCAGAGGGTAAAGCATCTGCCTACAATGTAGGAGACCAGGGTTTGATCCCTGGGTCAGGAAGATCCTCTGGAGGAGGAAATGGCAACCCACTCCAGTACTCTTGCCTGGAAAATCCCATGGACAGAGGAGCCTGGTAGGCTACAGTCCATGGGGTTGCAAAGAGTTGGACATGACTGAGCAACTAAACTTTTCAAACTTTCAGATATGCAGATGATACTACCCTTATGGCAGAAAGCAAAGAAGAACTAAAGAGCCTCTTGATGAAAGTGAGAGAGAAGAGTGAAAAAGTTGGCTTAAAACTCAACATTCAGAAAACTAAGATCATGGCATCTGGTCCCATCACTTCATGGCAAATAGATGGGGAAGCAGTGGAAGCAGTGAGAGACTTTATTTTGGGGGGGCTCCAAAATGACTGCAGATGGTGACTGCAGCCATGAAATTAAAAGATGCTTCCTCCTTGGAAGAAAAGTTATGACCAAGCTAGATAGCATATTAAAAAGCTGAGACATTATTTTACCAACAAAAGTCCACCTAGTCAAAACTATGGTTTTTCCAGTAGTCATGTATGGATGTGAGAGTTGGACTACAATGAAAGGTCAGTGCTGAAGAAGTGATGCTTTTGAACTGTGGTGTTGGAGAAGACTCTTGAGAGTCCTTTGGACTGCAGGGAAATTCAACCAGTCCATCCTAAAGGAAGTCAGTCCTGAATATTCATTGGAAGAACTGATGTTGAAGCTGAAACTCGAATACTTTGGCCACCTGATGCGAAGAACTGACTCATTGGAAATGACCCTGATGCTGGGAAAGATTGAAGGCAGGAGGAGAAGGGGATGACAGAGGATGAGATGGTTGGATGGCATCACCGACTCACTGGACCTGAATTTGAGTAAACTCCGGGAGTTGGTGATGGACAGGGATGCCTGTTGTGCTGCAGTCCATGGGGTCACAAAGAGTCGGACATGACTGAGCAACTGAACTGAACTGATCTTCAAGTGTTCTGATGTTTTCTTCTGCCTACTCTTATCTGCTGTTGAGTTCATCTAGTAAAATTTTCGTTTCAATTATTATAATTTTCAAATTAGAATTCCTTTATGGTTCTGTTTTATAATTTCTCTTTACTAATATTTTATATATGATGGTACTTCATATTTATGCTTTCCTTTAGGTATTTAAACATGGGCTTCTTGAGTTCTTTGAACAAAACTGTTGATTAAAAGCCTTCATCTAGTAAGTCCAATGTCTGGGCATCCTCAGGGACAGTTTCTATTGACTGCCTTTTTCTTTTTTCCTGTGTATGGATTCTACTTTCTTGTTTCTTTGCATTTGTAATAATTTTTAATTGAAAACCCAACATTTAAAATAAAATGATGTAGCAACTCTGAAATCCGATTCTTCCACTGATTAGGTTTTGTGATGCTGGTTTTCATTGTTGTTTGCAGTGGCTGTTTGTTCAGTGACTTTCCTGCAGTAGTTCTGTAATGTGTTATTCTCTGTCCTCTTTGTCAGCTTTGTGGACATAAATTTCCTTAAATCTATGTCTATGTGGATATAGATTCCCTTAAATTTTTGTTGGAATTATGTTAAATTCATATATAAACTCAGAACAACTGAAATTTTTATGATGTTGAGTCACCCTGGTCATCCTGTCCAAGAGTATATGAATATCAAAATCAAATTTATATAAAAAATTTTAAACAGGTATAAAAGACATTTGGGGGCATTTGGGAAAATTGAAATATTGACTGTATAATATATAACATTGAATTAAGGTTAATATTGTTATGTTATAGTACATAATACATAACATAGTTTTTGCTACTTATTCTTAAGAAATGCATGCCTTGGTAGTTAGGGGTAAAGTGCCATGATACCTACATCATTTGGCAAAAAAAAAAAAAGACACACACCCGCACAAATACACTCACAGGGAGTGTAAAAGTAGAGGCAGAGATAGAGAAAGCAAATGGTGAATTGGGGTGAAGTGTATATAGGTGTTCATTATACCATTCTGTTAACATATCTGTACCTTTGAAAACTGTAAAAAAATATTGGGAGAAAACATGATCTTCAGGAATATTTTGCCACCTCTTGAGATATTGTTTTTTTCTTTTCTTACTTTTTATTTTCATATAGATTCCTGTATCAAGCCTGAGAGATACAGTCCTAGAACTGGCAGTGTTTGATCAACACAGGAGAAAGTTTGATAATTTCAGTTCACTAATGCTAGAATGGAAATCCTTAAATGAAACACTAGCTCATTTTGAAAATTATAATTCAGTGGAGATGGTAGCAAAGGATGATGGCAGTGGGCAGACCCGGCTACATGGTATTGTAAACATTTATGAATCTTTTTATATACCTACTATATGGTTTTGCACTAAGTATTTCCTTGTGCATGAGAGTTTATTTATCCTATCTCACCTTTCATCTTCAATCTTTGTATTTTTTAGAAGACATAAAGGTAAATTCCCTTGTTTGCAAAGTTAGGGTCTAGAGTCCAACATTCCTCACAAGAACACAAAACTAAATTAATTATTAAATGGACTGGTTGCCTATTATTTGCCTAAAACTTTGGAAATAGTATTCAGTTGTTAGCCAGTGCTTATTGAGTGACTTCTACATGTAAGGCCCTCTGCTTGGAGGTTTAATGGTAAATGAGACACTCACAGCCTCTGCCCTCATAGGCTTACAGTCCAGTTGGGAACACCAGACTTTAAACATTACAATTGTGTTAGATGTTCTGAAGTGAAAATGTGAGGTGCATTTATAACAGAAGAACCTAACCTAGTTTAGATCAAAGAAGGCTGCCCTGAGAAAGTAACATTTACTCTGGTAAGGCAGAAAGAAGAAATAGAATGAACTAGATAAGTTGAGTGAGACTTACTTAGAGAGCAGGAGGCAGAAGATGGAATTCTAAGAGGGCAAAAAGCCCTCTTGGACAGTCACTCATCAAGCCTCTGCTGGTAACACATTTGCTGAGATTCTGTTCTCCAAAGCAAGTCATCTGGCCAAAACCAGAGTCTTGGTGGGCCAGGACTACTCCAGAGCATGGATACCACTGCAAGCCATTAATATAACAATCTGAGTGCATGTTCAGTTGCTTCAGTCAGGTCCGACTCTGCTACCCCATGGACTGTAGGCCTCTAGACGCCTCTGTCCATGGGATTCTCCTGGCAAAAATACTAGAGTGGGTTGCCATGCCTTCCTCTAGGGAATCTTCCCAACCCAGGGATCAAACCCACTTCTGCATTGGAGGCGGATTCTTTACCACTGAGCCACCAGGGAAGCCCAATATAACAATCTACCACAAATTAATCCCAAAAGTGAAGAAGAAAATGGTTAGAAGGGTAATTTTAGGTTTCTGGTGTGAACATTTGGTAACCATTTTTTTAAAAAGATTTATTTATTTTATTTTTTGGCTGTGGTGGGTCTTCGTTGCTGCACACAGGCTTTCTCTAGTTGCAGCCAGCAGGGGCTATTCTTTATTGCAGCATGCGGGCTTCTCATTGCAGTGGCTTTTTTGTTGCTGTTGCAAAGCACAGGCTGTAGGCACATAGGCTTCAGTGGTTGCAGTGCCTGGACTCAGTAGTTGCAGCTCATGGGCTCCAGAATGCTGGCTCAGTACTTGTGGCACACGGGCTTAGTTGCTCCACAGCATATGGGATCTTCCTGGACCAGGGATCAAACTGATGTCCCTGGCATTGCAGGGTGCATTCTTAACCACTGGACCACCAAGGAAGCCCACCATTTATTTTTTTAACTTTGAATTTTATATTGGAGCATAGTTGATTAACAATGTTGTGTTAGTTTTCAGGTGTACAACAAAGTGATTCAGTTATACATGTACATGTATCTATTCTTTTTCAAATTCTTTTCCCATTTAGGTAACCATTCAATTGAGTAAGAAACACCAGAGAGGCACTTCCCTGGTGGTAGTTAAGAATCCACCTGCCACTACAGGGGACACAAGTTTGATCCCTGATCCTGGAAAATCCAACATGCCACGGGGCAACCAAGCCCATGTGACGTGACTACTGAATCCACACCTAGACCACATGCTCCGCAACATGCATCATAACAAAGAGTAGACCCCATTGGCCACAACTAGAGAAAGTCTGCTCACAGCAACAAAGACCAAGCACAGCCAAAAATAAAAAATAAAAAGAAACATTAGAGAAATAAGTTTTAACCTTTTCCTTACCCTCCAGGAGTTTATAAATGAAACTGAAGTTGTTCAGTCATGTCCGACTCTTTGCTACATGGACTATAGCCTACCAGGCTTCTCTGTCCATGGGATTTTCCAGGCAAGAGAACTGAAGTGGGTTGCCATTTCCTTCTCCAGGGGATCTTCCAGATCCAGGGATAGAATCCGGGTCTCCCACATTGCAGGCAGACCCTTTGCCCTCTGAGCCACCAGGGAAGAAGCTCCCTCCAGCAGAGAGTTTATACTCAGGTTCAATTTAAGGGCTTAACTACAGACTATAACATAGTACTAATATGTATATGATACTAAACATTAAATAATGTTTAAATTAAATAAATAATTAAATTAAATTAATTAATTTAAATTAAATAAATACCAATAATATGATACAGTTAATGTAAAAAGTGGTAGGAAAGAAAGAGATGCTTGTTATACCCTGTAATGATAAATCACCAAATACCATCCATTTTATTTTCTAATTTTTTTTGGTTTTATCCTTTCTTCTCTAACTTCATCACTAATATCCTCATAAACTCTATCCTACATCACCATAGTTGCATCCTAACTGATCTCAGCGTGTATCTCCTACCGTCTAATCCATCCTGCATACTACTGTCCGGAATGATCCTTCTAAAGTATAAATACAAAACTCTGTCTTAAAATTCTTTTTAAAATAGTTTGTCTACTAATTTATTGAGCTCTTATGACATGCCAGATACTACATTAAATACTTTATATACTCTTTTATTTTTATCTTTTAATTTCTTATTGGTCTCAGTTGTGGCAGTTGGGCTTTCTCTAGTTCCGGCACGAGGGGAGCTTCTCTTGTGGAGCATGCGCTCTAGAGTGGCAGGCTCAGTATTGTGGCTCCTGGGCTTAGTTGCCCCACAGCAAGTAGGATCTTCGTTTTCTGACCAGGGATTGAACCCACATGCTCTGCATTGGAAGGTGGATTCTTAACCATTGTACCATAAGGGAAGTCTGATACATTCTCTCTTGTTATCCTCATTGCAGTTATCGGAGACTGACATATTATCCCTGTTTTGTAAGTTTACTCACTCATTAAACATTTATCGAGTTCTTATTATATTCTAGGCTGAGTTTTAGGCCCTGAGACCATAACAATAAACAGATGAAGCCACAAGTTCTCTGATATCATAGCCTATAGTATACTCTTAATTACTGACTGTACTGTGACCAGTGTTGTCACAGTGTCTTTCTGGATAACTTCATGCAGCTTAACATACCAACCCATACCTGCTTCTTTGGTTTCACCTGTTATTGCCACCCACATGTTTCTACATCTTTCTCAAACTCAATGACTTTAGATCCTTAACCATGACAAGCCTTGTCATTCCTCTTTCCTTTGCATAAATTGTATTTTCTCTCTCTTTATTTATTTATTTAAATTTTTGCATCTTTGCTTAGCTAAACTCTTCCTCTAGTAATCTAGGAATTTTCTGTCCCTCTATATTCCCAGTCTAAGGAGAATGTTCCTTCTTTGTGCTCTTATATATTCTGTGTTATGTGCTTTGTACATACTTCTATATTGTAGTGCATTGGTTGGTTTACCTCTCAGCCACCCTCCTAAGCTGAAGGTAAGAACAGTGTTGTCTTCATCTCTGTATCCTAATTACTGCCATAGTACCTAACATATAGTAGACCCTTAATAAATCTTTGTTTTGAATGAATGAATGTAAGATCGTGAGAAAATGTTCTGCAGATTTATGCATGATCATCATGTGTTGAGAATATAATAAGAATCGACCTCAGTAAAGTGGCAGATTCATGTTAGTTAAATTGAAAAGAATAAAGGAGTAAAGCAAGGTCAGATTATAGATGGTTTCAAATACCAGTTTAAGGAGTTTTAATTGCTCTAATAAGGGCTAGTTAGCCATTTAAAATTTTTGAGTAAGGGACTGACATAACATTTACATACACATAAGAGTTTAGAAATGTAAGAAGTCCCAAAGGACTTTCTCTTTATTTCTCATTTCTATTTTTAAATCAAACAAAAATTTCCCCATACACTACTGTCAGCTTATTTTTGGACTCACAAGCCATTAGAACTGGAAAGAATTTTAGATTTTTGCCTATCGATCTCCTGTTTAATAAAAGAACTGAGAAATAAACATTGCCAAGGTCAGGAAAGTCAGCACAAAACCCCAGTTTTCTCTTTCTTTTATATTTCCCTAATCACTGTGTGTGTGTGTGATTTTTTTTTTCTCCCTCCAATAAAATACCATTTGGAAAAAATTATGGTAGAGTTTGGTTTTCTGGGGACCCTTTTGTATTTTACATGTTATTGTTTCTCACAGGATATTTTTCTGCATGTCTCCAGGTCATCAGATCCTTAAAGTACATCAGATAAAAGGGACTGTACTCATTGGAGTCAATTTTGTGGGCTATTCAGAGAAGAAAAGTCCAAAGGTAAGTGGGGACTGTTATATGAAAAATATTAATTAACTGAAATTTAAGGCTCCTTCAGTTCAGTTCAGTTCAGTCGCTCAGTCGTGTCCGACTCTTTGCAACCCCATGAATCGCAGCACGCCAGGCCTCCCTGTCCATCACCAACTCCCATAGTTGACTCAAACTCATGCCCATCGAGTCGGTGATGCCATCCAGCCATCTCATCCTCTGTCGTCCCCTTCTCCTCCTGCCCCCAATCCCTCCCAGCATCAGGGTCTTTTCCAATGAGTCAACTCTTCACATGAGGTGGCCAAAGTATTGGAGTTTCAGCTTCAGCATCAGTCCTTCCAATGAACACCCAGGACTGATCTCCTTTAGGATGGACTTGTTGGATCTCCTTGCCATCCAAGGGACTCTCAAGAGTCTTCTCTAACACCACAGTTCAAAAGCATCAATTTTTCAGCACTCAGCTTTTTTCACAGTCCAACTCTCACATCCATACATGACAACTGGAAAAATCATAGCCTTGACTAGACGGACCTTGTTGGCAAAATAATGTCTCTGCTTTTTAATATGCTATCTAGGTTGGTCATAACTTTCCTTCCAAAGAGTAAGTGTCTTTTAATTTCATGGCTGCAGTCACCATCTGCAGTGATTTTGGAGCCCCCAAAAATGAGGTCTGACACTGTTTCCACTGTCTTCCCATCTATTTCCCATGAAGTGATGGGACCAGATGCCATGATCTTAGTTTTCTGAATGCTAAACTTTAAGCCAACTTTTTCACTCTCCGCTTTCACTTTCATCAAGAGGCTCTTTAGTTTCTCTTCACTTTCTGCCATAAGGGTGGTGTCATCTGCATATCTGAGGTTATTGATACTTCTCCCAGCAATCTTGATTCCAGCTTGTGCTTCTTCCAGCCCAGCGTTTCTCATGATGTACTCTGCATATAAGTTAAGTAAGCGGGGTGACAATATACAGCCTTGACGTACTCCTTTTTCTATTTGGAACCAGTCTGTTGTTCCATGTCCAGTTCTAACTGTTGCTTCCTGACCTGCATACAGGTTTCTCAAGAGGCAGGTCAGATGGTCTGGTATAGTCTATAAATATAGCTGATGTAAATCTGAACATCATGTACCTTTATGATTGTGCTATCTTTGGCTTTTGAAAGAGTACTGGACTCTTCACTCCCTGAGATGAGGAATTAACAGTTGGTGTTGACCATCATGGTTCTTCCTACATTTCTAGGAACTTTCCAACTTGCCCAGATCTGCGGCTGTGGAGCTGCTCCTGGTAGATGATGTAACAGTATTGCCTGAGAATGCCACCATCTATAACCACCCTGATGTGAAGGTAGGAGCTGTATGGTTCTAGCTAAATGGAATCATGATGGAGGGGAGAGTTCTAGCTTATTAAAATTAATAGTATAAATATAAAAAAGCTCATATGTGTTAAAAATCACTGATACATATATAATGTATATATAATAAGTATCCTTAGCACTAGTACTTTAATAATTATATTTGGTCTTTGGTCTATTGATTTTAATCTTTTATTTATTTATTTATTTTTTAAATAAAAAGTTTTATTGGAGAAAAATAGAACCACCGCGTACACAGGGAAAAGAGCACAAAAATTCAACTGATACAGAACTGAAAGTCACAACTACCCAATGTTGTTTGCAGTTATTTTTCAATTTCTTAAATGGCTTCCCTCAATTTTTAAATAGTCTTGCCAATTTTTTTCAGCTGCATCAAATTTCAAGTGCATCAAGTTTTCAAAAAATTAAGAGCCTTAGCGAAGGGACCAGCTTTTAAGATAACAAAGGTGACACCAAGTCTCCTAATAGGACCAATTCTACAGAAAAATTCCTGAAGCACATAGCTACTGAGTCTGGTAGAACAGTAGCTCAGAGACCATCAGGGATTAGTTAGAACACTGACTCAGACGGTCCAGTATGCAGAGAGGGCAAAAAAAAAAAAGCTGCATTTCCCTGTCAGATGAGTTCATGTAAGAAAACCAAGGAGGTGCTAAGAAAATACAGGCAATGGCTGCTCAAAATAATTAAGAAGGCATTCTAAATACCACATATTATTAGACAACAGTGTGTAAAGTGATGCAATTAGAAAACAGGCAACTTAAAAAAAAGTATGGTCACAGGTCTTTGAGAACTCAAGAAAACAATCAATAGCAAACACAAGAGCTGAAAGTCTTCTCAGCTGATGGTCGAAAGTGAAAGTGAAGTCGCTCAGTCGTATCCGACTCTTTGCGACCCTGGACTGTAGCCCACCAGGCTCTTCCGTCCATGGGATTCTCCAGGCAAGAATACTGGAGTGGGTTGCCATTTCCTTCTCCAGATTTTAATCTTTTTTTTTTTCAGAGGTGAAAACCCCCCTTTATTGTTCTTTCTGCACGCAAAATGCTGGTGGTCAGTTGCCTACATGCTAGCACATCTGAGAGAGCCCAGTTCTGGGTGGGAGGTCTCGTCATCATTGCAGTTGGTAGCCCAGTGCCCAAACATCTCGCAGATTTCACAGTATGGGCGTTCCTCGCTCCGACTGCCGTGGTGTGCAGAGTGGGGAGGGTCCTCAGACATCTGGGACTGGGTGGGACAATCCTCTGTGTCATGCAGATCAAAGCAGTCACATACGTCACAGAAGAGGCGGGGTTTCTTCTTGGACTGTTTTTCCTGGTCATCGCTGTCGTAATTGTTCAGGTCATCCCCGTCCCCGTTCTAGGCTGCTTCTGACATCATCTCCACCTTCATCGTGAGGTCCTGATTCTTGCTCTGAAGGTCTACTACTACTACTGAATTGAGGAAGCCAATCCGACTCTCCTGGGCTCTTTCGTCCTCTTCTGCCTGAGTATCAGTATTACCTGAGGAGCTGCTGAGCTGCATCTTGTTTTCTTTGAGTTGAAGCTCCAAGTTCTTTACCTTGAGCTCAAGCTTCACCTTATCAGACTCTAGAGACTGAACAACCGAATGCAGGGACTTGGCGGACGCGTTCTCTCCCCTGAGCACCGTGACCTCATTTCTTAGCTTTTCCAGCTCCGCATCCTTTTCTGTGAGTAAGGCACTAGTGAAACTGATGGATTTCTGCAAGGAAGCTTTTTCTTCATCTGCGTCTTTTATTAACTTGGATTCTCTCTTTTTCATTTCTAACAACTGATTATTGAGTACAGATCTCTCTTCTTCCAGCTTTCGGTGACTGGTGACTTCGTCCCTGCTCCTCCCCAGCTCCTGGTTAAGTTTCACGTTCTCTTCTTGCAGCGCTGAGAGCTGCTGGGACTTCTAAGCTGCTGCCTGCTTCAAGGTTTCCACTTTTCTTTAATTCTTCTAGTTTTTGGTTCTATACCATCAGAAGCTCTTTTGATTTGTTCAGCTCTTCCACGTTTTTCAAGTTGGTGTCTTTAAGTGTATCCAATTTGGCTCCTTCGGCTTGCTTCCCCAGCTCCTCCAGCTTCTGCAGCAGCTCGCAGTTCTCCTCCTGTGCGGCCTTCAGCCGCTCCTCTGTGTCCCGGAGCAGCTTGTGGAGGTTCTGCAGGACTTCTTCGTGCTTGGCTCTGCTCTCAGAACTGGCTTCCTCGTACCTGGCTTTCAGATCTTGACACTCGTTGCGGCTCATTTCCATCTTCTTTTCCAGGTATGACAGTTTTCTCAGCAGTTCTTTCTTTTCTTCCTCCTGCTTTTTAGCTGCTTCTTTCTGACTTTGTTCGGCTTTGAGAGTTACTTCCCCGATACTTTTCTGCAGGAGGCTTGTGTTTTCGTTAGCCTTGGTGAGTTTCAGCTGTAATTCTTCTACATCTCTTTCTTTCAGACATAGTTCGTCGTTCATTTTTGTCAGCTGAGAAGAATTGTCTCCAGACATTTTCATTATTGCTGCAATGTCATTTTCCAGTTTTTTCTTCGCCTTTAATAGCTGCTCTTTCCTTTCATCTCTCTCTCTGAATTTTGCCTTCATATCTTGCATACTTCTCTGAAAAGAGACTGCCTCCTCTGAAGCATCAGCGAACTTTTCTTTCAAAGTCTGCAGTTCTTTTTCCAAAGCCTCTTTCACTCGGCTGACTTCGCTCAAGTTTTCCTGAAGGTTATTAAGCATTAGCTCTTTTCCCTGCAGCTCTCTGGTGATGCTACTAGCCTTGCCGCTTTCAGCATCCTTTTCACTCTCTAAGCTTTTAATCCGTTTCTTAGCTGCTTTGAGCTCCTGTCTGAGGTCCTCGATTTCCGATTTACCTTCAGAGCTGGCTTTCTGAGGTGCATCAAGATCCGAGAGCTTTTCTTTGGCAGCCTTGAGCTGTGATGTAAAATGATCAATAACCTTGGTTTGCTCATTGCATTTGGCTTGTAGCACCTCTAGCTCCTTTACCTTTAGCTCGGCTTCCTGCAGTTTGTTTAAGGTGTCCTCCATTTCCACTAGGTGCTGGTCTTCCGCTTTGTCCAGCTTCGGCTGGATGGCTTCCAGACTGTTCTCCTTCTCTTTAATGACTTGCATCAGCTTAGCCTTTAGGGCTTCGAGCTCTTTCATGTGAGCACACCTTTCCGAGTCCTGTCTGTTCTGCAGCTTTTCTATTTCCTGCTGGTGGTCTAGTCTCATCTTCTCTATCTGCGTTTTTAACTCCGCAAACTCACCTGTCTCGGTGCCAACCCCCTTGCTGAAGGACACCTTCAGCTCCTCCATGGCCTGCTGGTGGGACGCAATGGCTGTTTCCAGCTTGGACTTCCACAGGATGATCACGTCTGAATTCTCCTTGTTGGCGTGGTCGAGCTTGCTTTTCAGGGACTCATTCTCACTGGAAAGCTTCTCTGTGGCGGCCTGCAGAGCCTTTAACTCCTTCTGGTGTGTTTCTTCCCAGGCTCCAAAATGCTACCTCAGAGAAGCGACTTCTTTCTGATGGTCACTATGAGTGGCTTCTATCTTCTCCTCCAAGGCGCTGATCTCTTGCAAGAGGGACAGTGACATGTCCACATCCCCAGCCAGCTTATTGGACTCCAGCCGCCTCCGCAGCTCAGCTACCTCCTGCACTCGCAAAGCGAGGTCTTTCTCGAGTTCCACGATGCGGGACTTTTCTGACACCGTGGCCACCTCAAGATCGCCCTTAGTAATTGACTCTTCGTCAATCCGGAACTGAAGGTCCTCAACCTTCCTTTTCTCCTCTTCAAGTTGGTTAAGTTCCACCTTCTCCCAGTCGGCAGCTTCCAGCATCGTTCTAAGCTGGTCCATCTTGGCCTCCAACTCCAGGACATGCTGGTCATGTCCGTCCCGGGCCAGGGCGAGCTCCTGCTCTATCTCCCCGACGTGGCTCGTGGCCTTGGCCACCTCCGCCCTCTCTAGATCTCGTTCGGCCAGCAGCTGCTCAATATGCTGCTGCTTCTCCTTCAGGGCCTCCGGGAGGGCGGTGGTGCCGGAGATCTTCCTGGCGTAACAGGAGGAGGTTTCGGTCAACAGTCCTGTCCAGCTGGGCTTGCTGCTCACGGAGGAGGCCATGGAGCTCATGGAGCTGAGAGAGGAGGCGGATGGGCTGCACTTCATGCTGGCCAGCGTGGTTGCCATCACTCGCCTCACTGCCGCGGCCTTGGCTTTGGCTGGCGTGGTGGAGGGGAAGCCAATCTTGGTGACTTTGTGGATCGGAGCAAACAGGCCGTATTTGCGTTGACACTGAAAATACCTTGTTCCAGCAACAGCCCTGTCATTCTTCCCCAGAGGTTCATCCAACTCCACGCCGTACCACTCCCCCTTGGCAAAGTCTGTCTCCCCAAGAAACCGGACTACACCAGCCTTCGTGCCACCAACCAATACTCAGTCTCCGATTTTTTAGTTCTCTCTCTCCTTTCTTGATTGAGCCGGCCTCTGATAGGTTGTAGATAGATTTGCTGGCGGTTTTCATAAAGTTGCTGATCTGAGATGCAGCTGAAGGTTCTTTTGCAGTGGGTTGGGACAGTCTGCGGGGAATATATGAGGGGGTGACTCGGGACGAGGACGCCATGCTGACTGCCGAAGTGGACTGAGGCAAAGGGGCCCTGGCAGCGGGAGTCGTCTGCGGGCCGTCAGCTTCAGCCCCGGCCCGCGCCTCCCTCGTCAGCTTTGAAGACCGGGTGAATATGCCCTTCAGAGGCTCACACTGGAAGTACCAAGCTCCTACCACCGAGCCGTCGTTCTTGCCGATGGGTTCATCCAAAATGATCCCGGCCCACTGGCCTGGTGCAAACTGGGTTTCTCCCAGGAACTGGATAAACCCAGGCTTATTCCCGTTCACCCAAACTTGCTCCCCAACTCGGAAGTCATCCACAAACTCCTCTTGTGTCTCAGAGGACGGAGTGCTTGAGGCTTTTTCAATGGATGGTGTGTTTTCTGTTGGAGCGACAACAGCAGCAGGTGTCTTCAAGGCTGTGCTTCCAGGCTTCAGGATCTTGGTGGGGGCCTTAAGCCTGCTTGGTTTTAGCATACTCATTGCCTTCTATGTTAGAGCTTTCTCTCCGTTGCCTGTTGCCACTATCTTTCCCTTGTCTTTGATACAACTGTGGTTGATGCTACAGTGCAGTCAGTCTCTGGGTTAAATCAGTTTGGTAGGCAGCTTCTGCTGCCATCTCTGAAAGACTGATGTCAGTCATCCAGGTGGTTTCCAACTTCAGGTACTCTTGCTGTTTTGAAGTCATCTCAACTCTGGCTCCTATAATCACCTGCCATACTTCATCTTCCTCCTGTGAATTCATTTTCCCAAGTAAACTTGTGTATTGTCGGTACAGAGAAATTAAGGTATAAACAGCCTTAGTATATTCAGTGATTGCTTCAATCAATGCATATGCGGTCTGAGAAAGGTAGAGGTGCTATCTGTTACCAAAGACACAGCCCTCCTCATTAATGTATCGTTACTAAGAGAATGAGGCTCCGGTTTCTGGGCAATAGGGACTGCACACAGAGTGACCCCGAATCCCACAGCCACCGTTTTGTGCCATGGTCTTATCAATTCCGAGAAACAGCGCTTCTTAAAGTTAGCCACGACAGGAACACACTGTCTGTACCTGAAAAGCGAGGATACGCTCCGAGAAAGGCAACTCTGTAGAGCCGCCATTCCGCGGCGGCAGGACTCCAGAAGCACACGCCGGCAGTAAACGCACTGCGCGAGCAGGGGGCGGGGAGCGGCCGCCTCTTGAGAGGGCTTAGTCCCATGACCACGCCCCCGCCCGAGAGCGCAGTCGGGATTGGACCAGATTTTAATCTTTTAATGTCATACTCTTTCTTAGGTAAGTAGAAATTATTTTCTTTGAAATAGTAATAATCCAAAGGGAATGGAATATTATTTGTCTTGATTTTTCCATAGGAAATATTTAGCCTTGTGGAAGGATCTGGTTATTTTTTAGTCAACAGTAGTGAGCAAGATATTGTCACCATCACTTACCTGGAAGCAGAAAGCTCTGTCCAGGTGAGTTCTGGAAATATACCCAGATCGACGGTCTCAGGTCAAAGCTCATTCTTAGGAGAAGGATTGGAAAAACTTTATTGGGCATTTCAAACTTGTTACAAACAATAACATTTGTGTCATTTTATTTTTTTAACCTATGTAGATTCTTAAACAAAAAAATGAGTTGTGTTTTTTTTGTTTTTTTTTTTGTAACTGCCTATAGAAGGAAATGGCAACCCACTCCAGTATTCTTGCCTGGAGAATCCCATTGCCAGAGGAGCCTGGTGGGCTACAGTCCATGGGGTTGCGAAGAGTTGGACACGACTGAGCGACTTAGAATAGCATATAATATGGGGAAATTTTTGGTTCTGATTGAATAGAAACAGTGTAGGAGACATCTAACTATAAGATTTCCATTAAAACAAGGTTCAGAAAGAGTAAAACAAGTATCATATATTAACGCATATATATGGGAATTTAGAAAAATGGTTCTGATGAACAGAACCATTCTGCGGACACAGTTGGGGAAGGTGAGGGTGGGACAAATTGAGAAAGTGATATTGACATATATACACAATCATGTGTAAAGAAGATACTTAGTGGGAAGTTACTAAATAACACAGAGTCCAGCCTGGAACTCTGTGATGACCTAGAGGGGTGGGTGGCGGGAGGGGAGGGCGGCTCAGGAGGAAAGGGATAGATATAAGACTATGAGCGATACACGTTGTACAGCAGAAACCAACACAAAATTGTAAAGTGATGGTCCACCAATCAAAAAATAAATAAAAAATTTAAAAAGAAGGTTAATTTTTTATAAATTTCAAAGCATAGAACTGTGTGCATAGTTAAATATACTGTTGACTTTATAACCTGAGTATATGGTGTTTTCAGCCAGACATGGCAACTCAAAATATTAATCTGGCTCCATAGTCAATATGCCAAGGGATTTTCTTTTAGTTGACTTGCAGTAATAAAAAGTGTACCTTAAAAAAAAAAAAAAGTGTACCTTAACATATGTATTTATTTCCTTCAAAGAGCTCAAAGGAATTTAACTTACTGTAGTCATAATGTTGCTTTTTGAATGGGGAGACTGAGGCCCTGCATGCCAGCAAAGGATGTAAAAACCATCCTGCTGTGCAGGAGCTGTGTGTAGCACAAGAAGGAAAAACGAAGCATCGATCCACCCTGTGCTCTCTCTCCCTACTCGTGATTGCACTGTAAATGTCCCTGGTTTTCTTCCTGAATCCTTTCCCTGTTCAGAATTTAAAAACTGGATATGAACGTTGGATTCTGCTTGAAATCAATCAATTTTAACTCTTCTCTTTATCATTAATAAATATTTGTTAAGGGTACATATTTTGCCACAAACTGAAGCATCACTTTAAGGGGACATATTATGCTATGCCTGAAACTTATAATGTGACTTCTCAGAGTTTCTATCACAAAGAAAATAAGATACTGTATTTTCTACTTTGGATGGAAATAATTGCTCTGATTATGCTTGGAGCATGTTTACTTCTTTATCCAGCTGCAATCTTCTTCCCTCTAGTTAGTTCCCTTACATCCTGGAATTCTCACCTTGGAAGTCTATGATCTGTGTTTGGCTTTCTTGGGCCCAGCAATGGCTCACCTAAGGGTGTCAGACATACAAGAGCTGGAGCTTGATCTGATTGATAAGGTGAGAAATGTTTGCTTTATCTCTTAAGGGAAGCAGGTGTCTTTCTCACTCACTAGTGTCACTTAAGATAGTCTGTGCTCAGCTACTGTGTGTGTTTGCCAGGCCCTTTGATAATGTTAATGGAAATACCTGCCCTTAAAGAACACCATTCCAACATTAATCATGATGAAGATAGAGTGTTAAAGAACAGCTTAAAAGAATACACATAGATTACACTTACTTGCTCAAAGGCTGATCAAGAACATTTAGCATGAACCAAAGGGCTTGCCACCTCTGCATTAAACTGCCCTAGGTAAATGAGACAGCTTTACTAAATTACCTTTTAATTTCTTTTTTAATTTTTATTTTTATCTACCAGGTTGAAATAGGTAAAACTGTGTCAGTAACTGTGAGGGTTCTTGGCTCTTCCAAACGCCCATTCCAAAATAAATACTTCAGAAACATGGAGCTCAAATTGCAATTGGCTTCTGCCATTGTGACCCTGGCGTAAGTACCATTTCAGTACTTCTTTCTCCTTAAGTTTATTTTCATGAGAATATCCCTCCTGGTAGCCTGGTTATCCCTCCCTTAGGTTATTTCAGATTTTCTTCTTTCCTTTTTTGTCACAGTATCTTTCAGCCCACATTCTCTTCCCGTATTCAACTCTTGACAAAATACCCCTTCCACATCCTCAGATGTCTTGTTTTGGGACTAATATGTGTCTCATTAACATTTCTATTTTATGGAACTTCTTGGATGATATACTTTGGGGATGCTTCAGGCTTGAGGACCTTCAAAAACTCTATCTAGAAGTAGAGGCACTGGTATTCCCCTCTGCAAAAGAAAAAATACAGAAATTCTGAGGCAATTTAGTATTTGTAGTTTTGCCAGGCTATGTTTATATTGCCCTTATTCCTTTGGAGACTTAGAACAAGTATTTGCCCTTCAGGAGCTTCCCGCCATTGCTCTGAACTTTGTCTTGACTCTGAAAGTTATTTTCTGGCAGTTCCTTTTAACCTGGGGTAAAATGAGCAGAAGATTGGGAATTCCCTGGGGGTCCAGTGATTAGGATTCTGTACTCTAAGGGCTATGTGTCCGAGTTCATTCCCTGGTTGGGGAACTAAGATCCCACAAGCATCTTAGAAAGATGTATAACTGGCCAATCTTAAAAACAAATCTTTCTCACCTAGAAATTCATGGGTCTTTTCAGGCTAATGGAGGAACAAGATGAATACTCTGAAAATTATATCCTTCGAGCTATCACTGTTGGGCAAACCACACTTGTAGCTATTGCCAGGGACAAGATGGGGAGAAAATTCACATCAACCCCTCGGCAAATTGAAGTAAGGAAGCTATCTCATCCAAAATTCATACTTCATCTTGTTTATAAATGTACAAGTTTTATAAATATCCAGTGGTTAGGACTCCATGCTTTCACTGCTTACATCATGAGTTCAATCCCTGGTTGGGGAACTAAGATCCCACAAGTTGTGAAGTATGGCCAAAAAAAGTAATTGTAAACATAATTTTAATGACCACTTTTATTCCAGTGAGCAGATACACAATAACTTATTTAAGCATTTTCACTTAAGTAATTTATAATTTTTTTGCTATTAAAATGAAAGTTTGTGTTTATAAAATAAAATACCTGTCTTTGTATACAACTTCATTGTACATAATTAAGATTTTTTTTTTCCCTTAGACTAAGCTGCATGATCATTTGTTGTGAAGTTAACTCTAGTTAACCACTGTTGTCCTTTTGGTTTTCTCCTTCAAGGTGTTTCCTCCATTTAGACTTGTTCCGGAGAAAATGACACTGATTCCAACTAACATGATGCAGGTGATCCTAAAGCCAAAAATGAGCCTTTGTCTTCATCCCACCTCTGCCCCACCCCAATACACATATACACCTCTTCCTGTTGGCATTCCCTTGTCCCCTGTCAACCAAGTACAACAGGATCTGATAAAGAAGAAAATTAGTATTTTCTTTGTTCTATGATAATCGTGGTATGAACTACTTCTTGGAATCCCATGGATTATTTATAGCACTTCTTTTTCCTCTGCATTTGAGCTGATATGGCATATGCTGGTTGAAAAGTGGGGGAAGATGAAGTTCAGTTGCTCAGACAGAATGTTGGAAAAGGAGATGTGACTTCTCCTCAAACTCCAGCATTCATTGGTGTGTTTAAATTTCAGGTGATGTCTGAAGGTGGCCCTCAGCCTCAATCTATCATTCATTTCTCCATCAGTAATCAGACTGTGGCTGTTGTTAATAGGAGGGGCCAAGTTACAGGGAAGGTAGTTGGCAGAGCTGTGGTCCATGGCACCATTCAGACAGTAAATGAAGATACTGGAAAAGTCATTGTGTTTTCCCAGGTATCGGTTCTTCGTTCTGCTCTGCTTCTGCTCTTGCATCTGGGAGTCATATTGGGAGGTAGAGGAGGAAATAGTGATGGGGAGGGTGTCAGTAGCCCATGGGAAATATGAGATTTTTAGTGAAAAACCCACTGAGTATTTGACATTGTTATGAGACATAGTCCCTATGCTTAAGAAATTGTTTCAAGAACAACAACAAAAATCCCCCCCCCAAAAAGCAAAAACAAAAATCGCATATATATTGCATATTTTTGTTGTCATTGTTGTTGAATGCTCCAAACAACAACAATCAAATGAGTTGTCATAAGCATCTCTGTCTACCCCACAGACACTCCCTCTTAGCCTAAGCTTGCTCTCTACCCTGTTGAGCAGGATGAAGTACAGATTGAGGTTGTACAGCTGAGGGCTGTTAGGATCCTTGCAGCTGCAACTCGACTCATCACAGCTACTGAGGTCAGTATGATGGTTCTGTTCCAGGTTCATTACGTTGATAATACCAGCTGGACAGGAGGTGTAGCACAAAACCATTCTTCCTTTTCAGATGCCAGTCTATGTCATGGGAGTGACCAGTACCCAGACCCCTTTCTCCTTCAGCAGTGCCAACCCTGGGCTCACATTCCACTGGTCCATGAGCAAAAGGGATGTGCTGGATTTAGTGCCCAGGCATTCAGAGGTATGAACATATCTGTTAATATATTACCTTAGGGGTTTATTTTATTCCATCCTTGTTTTTAGACTGACTTCCTTCTAAACTACATAGCATTATTACTTACTCTTTTTCTGATTGTTCTGTGAATGCTATAAACCTGAAAATCATATGAAGAATCCAAATTTGAGTATTCAGATAATACTACACAATATTTAACATACTTTGCCGGAAAGAGCTCTTAAGAAAGCAATGCTTACATTTGCTGTTGTATAATGTTGCATTTGTGAACAAATAACTGTGTTATATGAATAACATATTATGAATATAAAGTATTTTTACATAGAGTTTAAATTTAGCATACTTTGCTGGAAAGAGCTCTTAAGAAAGTAATGCTTAAGAAAGCATTGCTTCCTTTGATACATTTGCTGTTGTATAATGTTGCATTTGTGAACAAATAACTGTGTGTTACATGAATAACATATTATGAATATAAAGTATTTATACATAGAGTTTAAATATGTGATATAATCTTTCAACATACTCAGACATACTTAATTATATTAATAATCATGTTTGTACTGCATGATGGGCAGTTGACATTAAGACTTAAGAAAGCTGGATGCTGAGCACATTTCTGGGCCCATGCTACTAGGAGCTGGGGAAGAACTGGAATCTTCCCTCGCGCACGTAGGGTGCTGTGGGTGCCATAGGGTTTGTGTGGGCCACCAACTGGCAACTGATTCTGGACTGAGTACCTTATATCAATGGCAAATTTAAGGACAGTTAATTAAACTGTTCTTCCATGGTTGTACCGGCTCCTCCAGATTCAGCACCTGTTGCATTTGAAATGCCCAAAGCCCCTCAAGATGGCCACTGAGGAAATCCACAATGCAAGATGAATCTTAAATAGCCTTTATATTTGAATGCATTTAGCACTTACTCTGAAATCTGGAAAAAAAAAGAAAAAAATGAGGTGGATACTACCGACAAATTTTACCTACTTCATGACATTATTACCTGATCATCAGTTTAATGGCACCCACCCAAGATGGTCCAGGATCAGTGGCAGCCACCTAGGTCTGGACTTTACCTTTGGAAGAAGAAACCTGGGGCCAAGATACCCAGAAGGTCACAATTCAGTGCCTACAAAAACAAAGAATTAGAGTTAGACCTTAAAAGAAATCAGAGGGGTTATAGAAGCTACAATTAGTAAGTCATTTCTGGAGCCAGTTAAAAAGAAAAGTATGGAAAAACTAAAAATTTTCCAATTTTCTGAAAATATACTAGATCTATACTCTAAGGAAACTCTAGTGGTTGGGTCTTCTGTCATGGACTGCACAGAGCCTGGTTATACTTGGAACTGAAAAGGGATAGAACGATACTTAGTTTGGTAGAGTTCTGCAGAAGGATTTGGCTTTTTTTTCCAAATAGGAAAAAAAGGGATAGCAAATAGGAATTGTGTGAAAAGAAGGGATGGCATAAGCCTTATTAGCACCCGCTCTACTTTTTCCTTCCTTTAATTTTCTTGTCTAAAGAAGCACTCTTTTCTCTAACAGAAGAAATGATTGAGAGCTACACAAAGATTTTCTTCCCCAGCCTTTGACCTCACATAGACAAACTGGGTGATGAAATGGGCAAATACAAAGGTCTATAATGGGCAGTGTATTTGGCAGTTCCGTGGATCTGTTTCTTGCTTCAACAGTGCTTGGATGGAACAGGCCCAAGGACACCCCCTTGCCCCCGCCTCCTACCACCTGCCAACCTTTTCTCCAGTCGCAACCACTGGAATCAGTCACTTAGCTGTCCACGATCACCAGGGACCAGCCAACATCATTTTTTGGGCTTAACTCCTTATTACCAATCAACTATGAACTCCCATATTTGTCAGCATTATTCCACTGACATGGAGGCTATCATCAACCACCTGGTCAACAAGCATCTGTAGGCCTCCTACACCTACCTCTCTGTGGGCTTCTGTTTCAACTGCAATGATGTGGCTCTGGAAGGCATGGGCCATTTTTTCCACAGTGCGGCTCTGGAGGGCATGGGCCAGTTTTTCCACTAATTGGCTGATGAGAAGGGCGAGGGCTACAAGCATCTCTTGAAAATGCAAAACCAGCACAGTGGCTACACCCTCTTTCAAGATGTGCAGTAGCATCTGAAGGTGAGTGGGTAAAACCCAGAATCCTTTGGAAGCCTCTGCACTCATGGAGAAGAACATGATCCAGGCCCTTTTGGATCTCCATGACCTGGGTTCTGCCCATGCAGACCCCCATCTCTGTGACTTCTTAGAGAGCTGCATCCTAGATGAAGAGGGAAACTCATCAAGAAAATGGTGATCACCTGACCAACCTCCAGAGGCTGGTTGGTCCCCAGATTGAATTGGGTGGGTATCTCTTCTAAAGGCTCACCCTCTAGCATGACTTGGAGCCTCTGGAGCCCTGCAGCCTTTGAGGAGCCCCTCTGGTGTCAGGACTTTTGCATGACAACAGAAGCCTTTCTCTATAACCACTAGGCAGCTTTTCAACTATCCTGGAGCCCTCTCCTAAACCTTGGACCAAATGGAAACGTTAAAACTTTTTTGCAGCAAAAAAGGAAGAAAGGTCTCTAATGTCCTACAAGGTAGACTTCCTGCACTGTGGTGTCACCATTTAGAAATTCAGTTGAATTAAACAATTATAAAACACTTATTATTTAGCATAAAACTTCCTTCCAGACAATTGATCAAAATCTGCACAAGGGAAACGGGAATTTTTATGTAGGGGTGGAGGGAAAGGTGATTTTGGAATTTGGAACTCCTGAGTCAAGTGAGCAAAGGAAGGTCTTGAGGGCTCCAGACAGTAAAAAGGCAGAGGAGACAGGACATGAAATGAATAATAGGAGTGAAATTGCCAAAAAGTTAGGCGAGTGCCTACTTCAACATTTGCCTTAGTGTTGGACCTCCCTTCTCTCCCACCAGAAGTCTGTCAAGGTCTAATCCTCTTGTAGTCTAAACTAGAATGGAAGTGAAGCAAATAGAGAAATTGTCAGCTAGTTTTAACATCGTCCTAAACAGTGGCTTCCCTTTCTTGTCCTCTTCCTCACTTGCTATCACTGTGAACTCCAGGAATAGATTGCCTAACCTCTCTCTCATCTCAGGCTCTACTGTCTCAACCCATTTAGAAAACCCCTTTTTTTCATTTGCATTCTTCTCCTATCAATTAATTGACTTCAAGATGAGAATTCTTGTATAGGAATCTTCCCAGAATTAGTTGAGCACTGAACACAGAAGGGTACTTTAGAGGTGACTGTGTTGCTGGGAATATGAAAAGAAACAAATATGAAAGTAAGCCCTGTGGGAATTCCCTGGTGGTCCAGTGATAAGGACTTGGTGCTTTCACTGCAGGGGACCTGGATTCAATCCCTGGTTGTGAACTAAGATCCCACAAGCTGTGTCGTGTGGCCACAAAAGAAAAAAAAGAATGGGCTTCCCTGGTGACACAGTGGATAAGAATCCTCCTGCCAATGCAAGAGACACAGGTTTAATCCCTGGTCCAGGAAAATCCCAAATGCCATGGGGCAACTAAACTGCTGCACCAAAACTACTGAAAACCATGCATCCTAGAGCCCATGATCTTCAACAAGAGAAACCACCACAGAGAGAAGCCTGCACACCACAGCTAGAGACTAGCCCTCACTATCTGCAGCTAGAGAAAACCCATGTGCAGCAGTGAAGACCTAGTACATCCATAAATAAACAAATAAGTTTTAAAAAATTTTTAAAAATGAAGAATGAAAATAAGCCTGAAACTCTAATTCTTCTGGATAGCTATTTTCAACAAAGAGGGAAGGGCACAGTGTTTATTCGTGAATATTTCTTAATCCATCCCTTTACTGTCTAGGTTTTTCTGCAACTCCCAGTAGAGAATAACTTTGCCATGGTTGTCCACACAAAAGCAGCTGGTCGGACCAATATCAAAGTCACTGTCCGCTGTATGAATAGTTCATCTGGACAGTTCGAGCGGAATTTGTTAGAATTGTCTGATGAAGTTCAGATCCTGGTAAGGTCCCAAACCTAAATCTTGTTTTTGTTTATCAAGGAGAAGAAAGTTATATTCTCTAATATTCCATGAAGAGCTTTGTCTGGATAGAGATAGAGAAATTGCTAGAGGGATCTCTAAAATAGGCTTATGGTTTCTAGATCTTTGTTATTTCTGCTTATTGTTTGTCTATGAGTATTGACCTTACAAACTACAACACATGCATTCAACTCCAACACAATGAATAGTATACAAACACCACGATAACTAAAGAGGAATTGATTTCTGATTTGTTCTGCCTAACATAGATATTATGATACATTCCACTTAGCTATATTCACAGGTAGAATGAAATCCTGTCCTAACATCTGGTAAGGTATGAGTATGAAGTTTCTATAGATGGTCTCAAGCTGAAAGTTAAATGGCCCTACTGTTTTTAGAATTCAAAGAAAAAATATATTTTGTGTAGAGGAAATAAGTTTCTCTACCTCTGAATTTGGGATTAATTTTTTTCTTTTCTTTTTATCCTTTGTTTTGGCTTTGGTTCCCTGATTCAGTTAGGGGTAAAGGAAAAAGCACTTTACTGGGAAGTAGAAGACCTAAATAGTGCCCTTGCTAATTTAATACTATAGGTTCTTCATTCTCAAATCTCTTTTTAGATTACTAGAACTAAAATTAGAAATTTCAAAATCATTTTATACTAATATCTAAGTAATATAGGGGATGTGGTAAGTGCAAACTATGCCTAGTCCCTTGTAGACAGAAACAGGCTATGTTAGGTTATATATTCTAGACTACCTAAATATGTTTTAAATGCCTGGCTCATTTTGGAAAGCAATATTGTGGAACTTGGGCTCAATTGCAGTCAGGCAGACTTGATTTGTAGTTTGTCCATTTGTGAGTAAAGGTCATCATTTGTCTTTTCCAGAAATGAGGACAGCATCATTTTCTCATTCCAGGTGTTTGAAAAACTTCAACTTTTCTATCCAGAGTGCCAACCTGAACAAATTCTGATGCCCATGAATTCTCAGCTCAAACTCCATACCAACAGGTAAGGAGAATAGAGAAGAAGATAGGCTAGGATCTAACTTTACCCTCAGTGAAACACTGCACATGAAAAGAAATTGCCTTCTAGGTGATTTTTCTAACCCACAAGTAAATTTTTTAGTTGAAGTGAAGTCCACATAACATAAAATTAAATTGTCTGATTCAGTGGTGTTTAGTACATACACAGTATTGTACAACCATCACCTCTAGTTTCAGAACATTTTCATTATCACCAGAGACCCACACCCATTAAACAGTCACTCACCATTCTCCTCTCCTCTCAGTTCCGAGCAATCACTAATCAGCTGTCTCTGTGGATTTAAATATTGTATGTTTCATGTAAATAAAATCATACAATGTGACCTTTTGTGTTGACTTCTTGCAGTTAACGTAATTTCAAGGTTCATCCACACTGTAGCATGTACTTCATTCCTTTTTATGACTGAAGGATATTCCATTGTATGAATATACTATGTTTTGTTACCTAAGTGTCTATTGGTGGACCTTTGGTTTGTTTTCACCTTTTAGCTAGTGTGGATAGTGCCGCTGTGAACACTCATGTACAAGTATTTGTCTGAATACAGTTGTCCCTTGGCATCCACCAAGGATTGGTTCCAGGACCCACCCCTGCCCCCAAAATCTGCAGACTCAAAGATCCATTATATAAAATGGTATAGTATTTATAGTGCATTTATAGGTTATAATGTATATAACCTATGCTCGTCCTCCTGTATACTGTAAACTATCTCTATTGCTTATAATACCTAATACAATATAAATGTTATGTAAATAGTTGCCAGTCCAAGGCAAGTTCATATTTTGCTTTCTGGAACTTTTTGAAATTTTCAGTCTGTACTTGGTTGAATCTGTGTTTGCAGAACCTGCAGGTATGAAAAGCTGACTATACCTGTTTTTAATTATTTTCACTAATTTCTTGATGATAAATATGTAATAGTATTTGATTTTTAAGGAGCTAAGCATAATCCAAAAGCTGACTTTTACCTGAGGAACAAATAACTACACAATAAGGAGAATGAAGCAGTTTTCTGAGTACAGCCTCTAACAGTGATCTAGGCAATTGCTACTCCTTTTTACTCATCAGTCAGAACCCCCAAGAGATGCCACTTGCCCCCATTTATTCCCTAGGGAAGGGGCCGCCTTTGTGAGTTCCCGTGTTCTCAAGTGTTTCCCTAATTCATCTGTCATTGAGGAGGATGGTGAAGGGCTCCTGAAAGCTGGTTCCATTGCAGGTACTGCTGTGTTAGAAGTCACTTCTACAGAACCTTTTGGAGTAAACCAAACAACTATAACTGGGGTTCAGGTGAGTTCAGGGACTTACTCAAAAAAATAAAAAGAATACCATGGCCTTAAGAGGCAGATTTACTTTATTTAGAACTAAAAACTTCTCTGGAAGTCAGAAATGAACGGTAAGATAAGAGGACAATCTTGACATGAACCATCAAATTAAAGTGAACTTTAGAGTCCTTGTTATAAAAGAGATTAATCTCAAAATGGTATGACTGTTTTCTGAGCAACTTTGGCAAAAGTATTGGTATGGGAGAAATGCAGAACTATTACTATCAAAGTTAGGCTTTTTGATATGTTTTAAATGTTTTTAGACATTTAAAAAAAATTAGAATTAGAAGAGACCGTAGAAGTAAGTTAGTCTAAAACAAACAAAATGTTTGGGGCATTAAAAATCTAGTATGTTCTGCCTTGTGTTGCTCCTTTTATGTATATTTTTTTACCTACCACAAAAACCCTATTATACAAGCATCATTAGCCCTATTAAACTGATAAGAAATATAAAACCTTGAATGGTTAAATGAAGATATGAAATGATAAAGCTAGGTTTCAAAGCTGGACTTCCCTTACTGTATCACAGTATTTTACTTCCCTTACTTTATCGGTTATAGTGCAAAAACACAGTCTATAGTATTCTTGATAAGTTATCAATTACTTAACAATAAATATTGACACTCTTCACAAAAGAGGAAATACAATCCATTCCTCAAAAAACTCCAGCTTTGCTTCATATTTCTGCTGTTTTAATCATTAAAAGAGGCTTCCCAGGTGGCACAGTGGTAAAGAATCCACTTGCCAATGCACGAGATGCAAGAGACACAGGTTTGACCCCTCAGTTGGGAAGATCCCCTGGAGAAGAAAATGACAACCTGCTCCAGTATTCTTGTCTGGAAAATTCCATGGACAGAGGAGCCCGGTGGGCTACAGTCCATGGAGTCACTAAGAGTCAGATATGACTGAGCAACTGAGCACGCAGTGATAATTAAAAGCCATTTCCTGTACTGTCATACTTCTTTTTCATTCTGATTTAAGTCATCTGAAATCAAGAGCTAGCTACTTCCTACAAAAGAGGAACACGATTTTTACCATTGATTGTAAGTCTCAGAATATGGTCAAAGCTCCCCTCCAGTGCATTCTGCTCTGTACCAGTAGGTTTTGTCTCCCACAGGTAGCACCAGTGACATACCTGCGAATGAGCAGCCACCCCAAGCTATACACGGCTCAAGGAAGGACCCTATCAGCCTTTCCTTTGGGCATGTCTCTTACCTTCATTGTTCAGTTTTACAATAGCATCGGAGAGAAATTCCACACACACAATACCCAGCTTTATCTGGCTTTAAACAGGTATGGAAGGCAAAGGAATGGTGTTAACACTATGGCAGAAATCTTGTAAATTAGCCTGGTGTATAGCAGCCCTAGTAAATTCTTCTCATGTTATGCACTTGGAATCTGATCTTTCTTTCACTAAGATAGGGAGGGACAGTTGACTTTAGTATTGGAACTTCCCTGGAGGTTCAGTGGTTAGGACTCCATGCTTTCACTTCTGTGGGCCTGGGTTCAATCCCTGGTTGAGGAACTAAAGTCATACATGGTGGTATGACCAAAAGAGCAACAAAATAAAAAACTATCTGCTTTAAAAAAAAAAAAATGGGAGAAAGACCAGAATTAATTATTCAATGAAGAAAAATTTTAATATGTTTTGAATCTGATAAGTCCTAGCTCATATAAAACTCCTATAGGGAGCCAACTGGAGTATTATCAAAAAGCCAAACTGGAAAAAAAATTTTTTTAAGAAAAATAGCCTAGCTGGGCACCATGTATATAAATGTAATAGACCTGATCCCTGGCCCTAGTTGTTTACTCTCCACTGTAGAATTCCATCTGAATTCTTTTGAGCTATTAAATATAAAATGTTGTGATAGGGTCTGACTCCAGAACTGTTGACTCTTTTCAGAGATTTCTACCTTTCATGTCTACTTTCAGAGATGACCTGCTGCTCATTGGACCAGGGAATAGGAACTATACTTACATGGCCCAGGCTGTGAACAGAGGGGTGACACTTGTGGGGCTCTGGGACCGGAGACATCCAGGCATGGCAGATTATGTCCCTGTTTCTGTAGAGCATGCCATCGAGCCAGACACCAAGCTTACCTTTGTCGGAGATGTCATCTGCTTCCATACTTACCTCCTCAACCAGAATGGTTTGGATACTTTCCCTTTCTCAACCTCACAACTGACAGGATTAGAAAGCAACTCATCCCTTAGAGGATTTCTCTCTGAGAAAGAAAATACTTTAGTGTGTTTGATTATTTTTCATATTAATTGATAATTCTCAGTTTAGTGCCCATTTCTCTCCATAGCCAGCTGACTAGAAGTCAGCCAGTAGTATTTATCAAATGTCTGTTGAACACGTAGGCAGTGTAGAGTACCATGCTTTCTCTTCCACTCCCAGCTTCTGAAGGAAGATAACTGCAAAACTGAACATCAGTAAAGGATGAAATGAAAGGAAGGAAAAGACAATAAGGCTTTAGTTCTAAGAACCAATTGTGTGTACACTGTTTTGTGAGGCAACTTTAAAGGCCTAACTTCCACATGTACTATCACTGTAAGAAGGTTTGGCCTTGTACTGGACTATAGTATACTCATGATCAGCAAAGTATTTCTGTTCTAAGAAGTACTGTTGAGTTACAGAAAATCAGTCTTGGCTTTGGAAATGTGTTGTATCTTTAGGCTTACAGGTAACATATCCCAAAATGGTATGCTCACTGGTTGTATGCAATCAAATAATCCATCCAAGTAAGGCTGGCTGGGGTGGTATGTGGTTTCGGTTTTGCATCCTCTTTGGGGAATTATGGATACATGTTATTTGAGTAAAGTGATGTAACATTGGACCTGACTTTAACATTAACCATATATTTTGGACTTGATACAGAGGGAACTCTCTTCAGCCTGGGTCAAATCCTCCAATCCTGACAACTGACTTGTAAGCAACCACTACTTATTAACATGTAATCCAGAGTCAGTGAGCTAACTGCTTACAATACCATGACTGTTAATCTTTTGTCAATGAAGCAGAAGCTTTTTTACTTCCTTTTCCTAGGTTCTGTCAGGATGGTCACTCTTGTCATCCATTCTGGAATTTTGGGTCATCTCAAGTCAGTACCTCTTTGGATGAGAAAGCAGAAGGGCCACATTTGAGGATCAGTAATCCAATCTAATATTTGACATTTCTCTGGCACCTTGGGACTTAAGCCAAAGTAAACTAATCCTCTCTTCTGCCAGTTGATACTTGCTTGCAGTCTTCTTGCTGATATCAGTCAGTAGGTCAAAGCAGATTCATCCTTAGCAGGGTCTATACAAAGTTTAAGGAGTGCCAGTCCTATGTGTAAAAGATGTTTTTCTTTTTCCTAAGGAGAACAATTACATTCTCCAAGTAACTTCTTTTGTGATTCTAAGGTCAGCAGTTCCTATTTTGTTTTGCTGACATGATATATGAAGGGGAATCCAACATTAGGAAAACAAAGTTAGGGACTTCCCTGATAGTTCAGTGGTTAAGACTCTGCGCTTCCATTGCAGGGGGCACAGGTTCAATCCCTGGTCCAGGAACTAGTATTCCCACATGCCACATAACACAGCCAAAAAATGAAAAGAAAACAAAGTTATCCTCACAGCTGGGTGCTCCTCCTGGGAAGGGATATATGTATGTTTAAATGGTCTACTGATTTGGATTCTGAGTGAGGTTAGAGTGACCATGAATTTAGATCAAAGATTGCAGTCAACTGCTTTCTCTTATCTTTTCCTAGGTGAACCTGGGATGTGGATGATTTCTGCTGACAATATTCTACAAACAGACATTGTCACTGGGGTAGGAGTGGCCAGGAGTCCAGGAATAGCAACTATCTTTCATGACATCCCAGGACTAGTGAAAACATATCGAGAGGTAAAGTTAATGATATGAGTTGAAGAGCTCATGGGTGTTCCTTGGTGGCCTAGTGGTTGGGATTCCAGGTTTTCACTGCCGTGGAGCAGGTTCCATCTCTGGTTGGAGAACTGAGATTCCACAAGAGTCTGAAGTAACTATTTCCATATATGGGAATATATATCCTATTAAAAGAAATATACTCATATATCAGATATAAAACCAGACAACAAACTTTATTGAAACATAGATAATTTAAGCATAGATTAAGGTTCTTAACCAAAGGAATGACTAGTCTGATTTGTAATGTAAAATATCACTGTGGCTACTGATTGGTACTACTGTAGGGACAAGAGTAGAAGCTGAGAGACCAGTTATTGCTGTTCCCAGCTGAGATATGATGGTGGATCAGAGTGACAATTGAGGAGGTGGTGGAAAGTTGATCAGATTCTAAATATATTTTATAGGTATAGTTGATACAGTTTCCTGACAGATTATATGTAAAGTTTAAAAGAATCAAGAATGACTTAAGGTTCTTCATTGAACAATTAAAAGGATAGGACAGAATTGTCATCAAATGACAATAGGTGTAACAGTAGGTGTAAAAGACTGTAGGTGTAACAGTTTTGGAGAAAAGATCAGTTTTTGGACACATAAATTTGGATGTCTATTAGGTGTCAACTGGATGTGTTGAGGTAGCTAGATATAAAAGTCTGGGAATCATTGGCATAGAGATATTTAACGCCATAAGATCACCAAGAGAGTGAGTGTAAATAGAGAAGAGGTCCAAGAGCTAAATTCTGGAAACACGCCAGTATTAAGACCCCTGAAAGAAGAATAAGAACCAGCAAGGGAGATTTATAGGAGTTTATAAGATTTATAAGAATGACTGGGGAAGTGGGAGAGAGTTGGAATACTGGTGTCCAGGGAGCCAAGTGAAGAAGGTATTTCAAGGCAGAAAAGTGGTCAACCACATGAAAGCTACTGATGGGTCAAGTGTGAGGACTGAGAAATGACCACTTTTTTTGCAATATGGAGGCTGGTGACTTTGATGAGTAGCTTCAGCAGAATAAAGGGACTGGAAATTTGACTGGAGAATTGAAAAAGAGGACTTGGACATAGTCCTCTTCAAGGAGTTGGAGTCAAGAGTTTGTTTCACTGATCGCTTTTAAAATGGGAAAGATAATGGCTTAGGAATGATTTAGTAGAGAAGGAAAATTTGACTTGGGAGTAGGAAGAATTGATTAATAGGGAATCATACACAGGGAAGATATGTCAGAAGGAATAATGGACAAAGATCTCCTTTTAGAAAAAAATGTTATTTTCTTCTCAAAAGTAAACAGATTTTGTGTTTTTCAAAGTATGTGATCACTAGAAGGGCAATTTGCTCTTGTGTGAAACAGATGCTTTTAGCTAAACAAGTCATGAGGGCTGGAGAGGAAGGGAACCAGATTCTCTAAGAACCTAGATTCTAATTTTCCTTTGGTTTGCTAACAGGTGGTGGTCAATGCATCATCAAGATTAACACTCAGTTATGACCTCAAGACTTATCTCACCAATACCCCCAATTCAACTGTGTTCAAGCTGTTCATTACTGCTGGCAGAAATGGTATCAATCTTAAAGGTCAAGAATCTCTTTATAGTTCTGGGTGATTATTCCCACCTTTCCTGTCCTCTGTCAATTAATTCACCTCTTTGGATTAGCAATCCAAGTTTTCTTTCATTTCAAAATTGATTCTACTTTTACAGCAGAATCATTGAGAGCTGTGAGATCTCAGAATTATGACTGGATTAAGGTTTTAAAATAGGCTCAACCTTGTCACTACTGTCTTTCTGCTTGTAACCCTGCCGGAGAATAGGAGGCAGCCTAGACCAAGAATTTCCAAACATGGATGATTTGATGATTTTCAAGGTTACCCAAAGAAATCTTTTAAAAATACAAATTCTTAGGCTCCATCCAGAGATTTAGTAAGTTCGGGATAAAGCATAAGATATAATTCTTTCAAAGCTTCTCCATATTTGAGAATTGTTGGACTAGATAATTACCTGAAATGTTATTTGCTCAGCAAATTTGCCTTGTGTTTTTCTTTTTTCGTTTTATATTGGGCCATGATTTACTGTCAAAAAAAGGGTGAGAAGGGTTTCCTTGGTGGCTCAGTGGTATAAAATCCACGTGCCAGTGTAGGAGCCACAGGTTTGATTCCTGGTCCAGGAAGACCTCACATGCCAAAGAGCAACTAAGCCCATGTGCCACAACCACTGAGTCTGTGCTCTAGAGCCCAGAAACTGCAGCTACTGAGCCATGCACCGCAGCTGCTGAAGCCCACATGCCCAGGAACCAGTGCTCTGTGATACAAGAAGCCACTGAAATGAGACACCTGTGCACCACAGCTAGAGTAGGCCCCACTCGCTGCAACCAGAGAAAGGACTATGCAGCAGCAAAGACAAGGCCATCACAGCCAAAAATAAATAAGTAAAATTATTTTTTAATGTGGGGGGAGGAGGAAAGATAACTAAAATATAAGATGCTCCTAACAGATTCCAAATACTATGTTAGGAATTGTTATACCTTTTATCTCATTTAACAATCTCATCATTTAGTAATTACCATCATTTTAAAATGAGAATACTGGGGCGGAGAATGGATTGGGAGATTGGGATTGACATATGTATATTACTATGTATAAAACAGACAAGTGATGAAAACTGACTATACAGGGAAGTCTCCTCAGTGCTCTGTGGCGATCTAAATGGGAAGGAAATCCAGAGAGAGGGAACATACGTATACATATGGCTGATTCACTTTGCTGTACAGCAGAAACTTACACGACATTGTAAAGCAGCTATACTCCAATAAAAATTGTTTAAAAGATGAGAGTATTGGGAACTCCTTGGCGGCCCAGTGCTCTCACTGCTGAGGGCCTGGGTTCAATCCCTGGTCAGGGAAAAAAAAAAAAGATGAGAATACCAAGTGTAAGTAATTTGTACAATGTAACAAACCAGTTAGTGGCAAGAGTAGTAGATATGTTCCCCTCCAAAGTCCATGGACATCTTCCATTCATCTTTTTGTTTTTATAGAACAGATTCCAGATTTGGGGGGTGGGAGTGGATGGAGGGATGGGGGCGGGGTGGTGAGAAAACATGCAAAACCAACCAGAGAAGTCCAGAATAGAACAGAATATAATGGCCTATAAACATTAAGATAATTTAAACTCTGTTGACCTTTAAAAACATATATTTATTTATTTACTTGGCTGTGTTGTGTCTTAGTTGCAGCATGTGGGATCTTGTTCCCTGACCAGGGATGGAACCTGAGCCCCCTGCATTCAGAGTACAGAGTCCTAGCCACTGGACCACCAGTGAAGTCCCTCTAATTGGCCGTTTTGTCCTTCAATTTTTAAGCACTTAATATATTTTCTTTTCACAGTAGATATTTAACCTTATAAATACAATGTAAGTATGTATGTATAAATAAGAGTATTGATCTTTAAAATTCTCCAGGTTCTTTTACAAAGTATTAAATGTTTCTTCATAACATTTTCTCTCATTATTATTTACCTTATTAAATTTTACAGAGATTGCAGTTTTTTTCTTTGCAGATTCTTTCTAAAACCACAACTTATGAAACTTCATGTAACAGTTCCTTTGATACTGCTGATAGTCTCCAAAAGATGAGAATGATCACTGGACTGCTGGCAATTGAGAAAGAGCTTTAGCAAACCGAGACCATTAAGAAACTGTGCGAGGGAAAATCTTGTTACCAAGACACGGGTTTCTATTTAATTTAAAATGCATCCATTGCAGCTGACCCAACCTTGGTGCCAGTTGATTTCTTGCCAGCTGTGTGGCTCCTATTTAAGGCACCACTTGTAATTAAGTTCTAGAGATCTTTGACTTGACGCATACTACAATCAATTATGGAAAACAAATCTTCCCAGATTTAAAAGCTACCTCCCAAGTGTAGCATTTTATTTCTAATAACTGCCCAATTTCTCTGTAATCTTATTCCCATTAATGAATTCCAAAAACTTTTGAAAGAGAACACCAGCTATATTATTAATAATAGAAACTCCATTATAGTCACAGACTAGCAGAGGCAAGAGCCTTACACTCTCCTTTCACCTTGATTGTGGTAAGACCCAACAGAACTGGCAAGTAGACAGCTGTAGCAATTCAAACAGAGCTGACCCTTCTTTCTTATTTTTTAAATTCCAAACTTCCTCTATATATAATATATATATGTTTCCCCTTTTACAGATTCCTCTTCAAGCCACTGCCCAGCTGCTTCAGGAAAACGACCCTCTTGCCTCTGTGGCACCCCGTGAGGATGATCAGAACAGTCCCAGGAGTGATGCTGGCACGCAGCTTCCTCACGTGCTTACTGAACGGTTTCTTGCCGTGACTCAACAGTTTCCGAGGCACATCTTCAGTAGGGTAATACCTAGGCATTTTGCGAAGTTTGACCACTCGGGTACCACCATTCTTGTCGCCACCAACTGGTTTTGTGACAGTAGCAAGGACCCGAACCTTCTTTTTCTTTTCGACCTTGGATTTAGCTGCTGAATACTTTCTCTTGTACAGGGCCTTTCTGGAGTACATGGCTGATCGGGAATATCTGCCAATTCCTCTGACCAGGACAGGGTTTCGGCTGCAGTGGGGCTTGCCCTTCTTAACTTTCTTCACCACTTTCACCTTTTTAGCCTTGTTGACAGCATCAGCCTTCTTCTTGGCTTCAGGTTTTTTCTCCTTAGTATCTGGCTTCTCAGCCTTTTCACCCGCCATCGTAAACCCAGGAGAGAGAAATGAAGCGTCCGGGAGGCCTCTCAGTACGCGCCGAGCGTGCCTGACCCCTGCAGATGTCGACTTGATACCCTCTCAGCTAGGATGGCGAAGGATTGGGATCTTGAAACCTAGTCCTGCAAAGACATACAGCCATTCTTACCTTGCAAGATGGGAAAGAGCTACAGATTCCTCTTAGTGACAAAGCTATTTACCTCTTTTCTGCTCTCTAGGATCCTGCACCCCAAGTCAGGCCTTGGCCATTACAACACTTCTTCCAGAGACCCTTATGCTGTGCCATGTACAGTTCAGTAATACTTCACTAGACATTCCAGCAAGTAAAGTCTTTCATGTCCATTCAGATTTCAGCATGGAAAAAGGTGAGTTCCACTAGTTGAATCTGGTTTCCCCCTTGTTTTCATATTTGTACAAATGTCACTTTATTGGTTTACATTTCTGCTTCCTAGTTTCATCTGCTATGTAACTATGGCATCTTTCTCAGTCAGCATTTTTGTTCTATCCATTCAACAAACTTTTAACATGTATCTATAATATGCTATGCTTTTCTATTATAACTTACTATTTTCTCCTTTGTTAGCCTGTTATCTTTGTGAGAGCTTGGATTATGTATCATACATGTTTTGTTCCTAACTAGTAGCACAATGTTTGAATGCTGTTGAACTGAAGGAACTAAGCAGAACAGCATTAACTAGTGGAAAGAAAAAAATAGGCATGACTTTGGGAGGACATTAAATAAATCAACTGATCTAAAATAAGATAATCCACCCCAAATATAAGTAGGTAGTGCTATATCATGGGAGAGCTTTTACTCCAAGGTCAGACAGTTTGAATGATAATGAGAAACCACTGAAGGAAGGTTAATTCTGGTAAACTGTTGAGCCCCAAAGAGAATGCCTGGCACCAGGAGATAGAGGAGCAAGACAAGGCTTTTAAATCTTACTAGAACCACAATCTCAATCTCAAAAATGACAGAATGATCTCTATTTGTTTCCAAGGCAAACCATTCAATATCACACTAATCCAAGTCTATGCCCCAACCAGTAATGCTGAGGAAGCTGAATGGTTCTATGAAGACCTACAAGACCTTCTAGAACTAACACCCAAATAAGATGTTCTCTTCATTATAGGGGACTGGAATGCAAAAGTAGGAAGTCAAGAGCTACCTGGAATAACAGGCAAATTTGGCCTTGGAGTACAAAATGAAACAGGTCAAAAGCTAACAGAGTTTTGCTAAGAGAACCCACTGGTCATAGCAAACACCCTCTTCCAAAAACACAAGAGAATACTCTACACGTGGACATCACCAGATGGTCAATACCTAAATCAGATTGATTATATTCTTTGCAGCCAAAGATGGAGAAGCTCTATATAGTCAGCAAAAATAAGACCAGGAGCTGACTGTGGCTCAGATCATGAGCTCCTTATTGCCAGATTCAGACTTAAATTGAAGAAAGTAGAGAAAACCACTAGACCATTCAGGTATGACCTAAATCAAATCCCTTATGATTATACAGTGGAAGTGACAAATAGATTCAAGGGATTAGATCTGATAGAGTGCCTGAAGAACTATGGTCGGAGGTTTGTGACATTGTACAGGAGGCAGTAATCAAGACCATCCCCAAGAAAAAGAAATGCAAAAAGGCAAAATGGTTGTCTGATGAGGTCTTACAAATAGCTGAGAAAAGAAGAGAAGCTAAAGGCAAAGGAGAAAAGGAAAGATATACCTATTTGAATGCAGAGTTCCAAAGAATAGCAAGGAGAGATAAGAAAGCCTTCCTCAGTGATCAATGGAAAGAAATAGAGGAAACAATAGAATGGGAAAGACTAGAGATCTCTTCAAGAAGATTAGAGATGCCAAGGGAGCATTTCATGCAAAGATGAGCACAATAAAGGACGGAAATGGTATGGACCTAACAGAAGCAGAAGATATTAGGAAGAGGTGGCAAGAATACACAGAACTATACAAAAAAGATCTTCATAACCCAGATAATCATGACAGTGTGGTCACTCACCTAGAGCCAGACATCCTGGAATACGAAGTCAGTGGGCCTTAGGAAGCATCACTACAAACAAAGCTAGTGGAGGTTATGGAATTCCAGTTGAGCTATTTCAAATCCTAAAAGATGATGCTGTGAAAGTGCTGCACTCAGTAAACCAGCAAATCTGGAAAACTCAGCAGTGGCCACTGCTGGAAAAGGTCAGTTTTCATTCCAGTACCAAAGAAAGGCAATGCCAAAGAATGTTCAAACTACCACACAGTTATACTCATCTCACATGCTAGTAAAGTAATGCTCAAAATTTTCCAAGCCAGGCTTCAACAGTACGTGAACCATGAACTTCCAGGTGTTCAAGCTGGATTTAGAAAAGGCAGAGGAACCAGAGATCAAATTGCCAACATCTACTGGATCATCAAAAAAGTTAGAAAGTTCCAGAAAAACATCTACTTTTGCTTTATTGACTACGCCAAAGCCTTTGACTGTGTGGATCACAACAAACTGTGGAAAATTTTTCAAGAGATGGAAATACCAGACAACCTGATCTGCCTCCTGAGAAATCTGTATACAGGTCAAGAAGCAACAGTTAGAACAAGAGACTGGTTCCAAATCGGGAAAGGAGTACATCAAGGCTGTATATTGTCACCCTGCTTATTTAATTTATATGCAGAGTACATCATACAAAATGCCAGGCTGGATGAAGCACAAACTGGAATCAAGATTGCTGGGAGAAATATCAATAAACTCAGACATGCAGATGACACCACCCTTATGTCAGAAAACAAAGAAGAGCTAAAAAACCTCTTGATGAAAGTGAAAGAGGAGAGTGAAGTTAGCTTAAAACTCAACATTCAGAAAACTAAGATCATGGCATCCGGTCCCATCACTTCATGGCAAATAGATGGGGGAACAATGGAAACAGTGAGAGACTTTATTTATTTTGCATGGTTAGTGTTTTATTCTTTGAAGAATGGCTCTGAAACATCACAGTAAGTCAGGTTGAAAGGACAAGTTTAAAATAGTTTTATAAGGATATAACATATGTACTGACTGTTCACTCTATGAAATCTTGATCACCGAGCTTATGATACACCTAGTTAGCAGTAGCACCCAGGTTTTCCAAATAGTCATCATTTCTCTCTTGTTTGCATAGACTTCTTCTCATTGGCTGCCTTCTGCATTTGTTGCATGATCTCAGAGTCCTTCTGCTTCCTCTGAGAAGTAGTTAGGCTATCTTCTTTTCTTTTTCCCTTACTAATTTCCTGGGATTTCTTCATGTTTTTCTGGCGGGCAAGTTCTTGTTGATTTCCATGGGCTATGATAAAAACTGGACCAAGCCTGGAAGAGAGCAACTCGGAAAAGAAACCACTTCCTCGCACTCTCAGCCGCTGTCCCCACCCGTTGATCTGGAAGACTGAGCCCCCACGGGTCCCCCCTGACAGGATTCGGCTGTCGAGACTTTATTTTTGGGGGCTCCAAAATGACTGCAGATGGTAACTGCAACCATGAAATTAAGACGCTTGTTCCTTGGAAGAAAGGCTGTGACCAACCTAGACAGCATGTTAAAAAGCAGAGACATAACTTTACCAACAAAGGTCCATTTAGTCAAAGCCAAAGTTTTTCTAGTAGTCATGTATGGATGTGAGAAGAAAGCTGAGTGCTGAAGAACTGATGCTTTTGAACTGTGGTCTTGTAGAAGACTCTTGAGAGTTCCTTGGACTGCAAGGAGATCTATCCATTCAATCCTAAAGAAAATCAGTCCTGAATATACATTGGAAGGACTGATGCTGAAGCTGAAATTCCAATACTTTGGCCACCTGATGAGAAGAACCGACTCATTGGAAAAGACCCTGATGCTGGGAAAGATTGAAGGCAGGAGGAGAAGGAAACAACAGAGGATGAGATGGTTGGATGGCATCACCGACATGATGGACATGAGTTTGAGTAGGCTCTGGGAGTTGGTGATGCACAGTGAAGCCTGGCATGCTGTAGTCCTTGGGGTTGCAAAGAGCAACTAAACAGAACTAAGAACTGCACAGGCTGATTAGTTATACACATAGGACGCTAGATGGCAGAAAGAAAGGAGTATTTGTATCAAACCTGGGTGTTAAGAGTCAGGTTTTATAGGAAAAGTAACCTCTAGAAGGATGACCACAACTGAGGTAGATGTGAAGAGAACAGGACATTCCAGGCAATACAGAGCCCTGGAAAAGTTTTCAAAACTAAGTTTAAAGTATATACTGGCAGTACACAAAATGGATAAGAATGGAAGGTAAGGAGACTAGCAAATGCAATTTATGTTGCAGTGATCCAAGCATGAATTGACAAGTGTCTAGGCCAGAGTAACAGAAATACTAACAGAGGTGTCAGATATGAGATATTTCAAAGGATGAGTTAGCAAGATTTGGATATAGGAATGAAAGAAAGGGTGTCAAAAGACAACCAATGTTGACCATGGGTAACTAGAAAAACAATATTATTAACAGAAATAAGGCCATGAAGAGGTGGTTTGATAGAGAAGTGATTAAACATGTTCAAAGCTTGCCTTTCTTCCACAAACCCTTTACTGATCTCACCAACTCTGACTACTTCATCCTATATCCCCTTAATTTCCACTTATACTACATTATTTAATATCCCCTGACATGCTCACTAACCAGTAATGGCATCCTTACCTTAAGTTCAATTATGGGTTCCCTGGGACTGTTTCATCTTTGGTAAACTCCTTCATAGAGGCCAACAGTATGCTAATAGTGAATACTCAAAACTGAGTTCATTTCCTTTTGAATTTGCATGTTAACTATTTTTCCTTCCTATCCTAATCCAATTGACTAAATAGGGCCTCTGAACGTTTCTGCTCAGTTTTTCCTCTTTTCTTCAGGGGTTTATGTCTGCCTAATCAAGGTTCGACCCCAGTCAGAGGAGCTGCTCCAGGTCCTGAGCACCGCTGACACCTCAGTCTATGGTTGGGCCACACTTGTCAGTGAGCGTAGCAAGAATGGAATGCAAAGAATCATCATTCCTTTCATCCCAGCCTTTTATATCAACCAGTCAGAATTGGTTCTTAGCCACAAAAAAGACGTCGGGGAGCTAAGAATACTGGGAGTGGATAGAGTTCTCGAGAAGCTAGAGGTATGTTAAGGACTGAAGCAAAATAGATCAGGGTTTTGAAAATGAGATTTTTCATTCTTAGTCCAGGGTAAAGGAATAGATACTGAGCCACTTGATAAAATTCACATTAAAAAAAAAAAATTCACCACAGGAAATTCCTAAAACAGAAAAATCTGTCCACTTCATAATGCCAGGGGGGCTCCCAGACTCCAATATCTAGGTCATGAGCCTTGTCTGAAGATAATACAAATACATACATATATATATATATATATATGTATATATATATATATATATATACACAAACACCAATACTATCCTGAGACAGTTTTAGAATGCTAAAACCTTTTGAAGGCTATATTATTCTCATACAGATGGTTTTCTTCCCCTACCCTTCAACACATCTGTGTGAAAAAGTGACTTGTCAGCTAGCTAAAACTAGAAATCCAGATATCTTACTGTATATATTTATGATTGGAATGTACTGACACAAAACTGACTTTTCTTCTTTCAAACAAGTTCCATTTTCTTTTCTCCAAGGTCTTCCCCAGCTCCCCAGTTCTAGTGGTCTCTGGCCGTAGGCACTCTTCGCTCACACCTGGCCTGGCCATCTACCCCATAAGAGTAGTCAGCTTCACATCCCTCCAGCAGATGGAATCACCTGTCTTCATCAACATTTCCTGTGTGCTCACCAGTCAAAGTGAGGCTGTACGAGTGAGAGCTATGAAAGCTAAGTCTGGTGCAGGTGAGCATGGGGGGCAGGGGGCCTATTTTTAATCTAGAGGCAAAAAGAATGTATTACAGTTTAGTTTAGAATTTAATTAATGGGAAACATTCAGCCACTTGATCAAGATTATTCAAACTAGCTGGGACATGGATCTTTATTCTCGAAGCCTACCCTATAACTATAACCTTCAAGTAGCCTTCTTGTAACGTGTTTAGTCACTGTCCCAGGCTCCCAGTCAGTGTCGCAGGCTCCTCTGTCCATGGGATTCTCCAGGTAAGGATACTGGAGTGGGTTGCCATCTCCTTCTCCAGAAGGTCTCCTGCTTGGCAGGTGGATTTTTTTTTACCACTGAGCCATCAGGAGACTCAGGTTGGGTGGGAGGGGGGACTGGGATGGGGAATACATGAAATCCATGGCTAATTCATATCAATGTATAACAAAAACTACTGTAATGATGTAAAGTAATTAGCCTCCAACTAATAAAAATTTAAAAAAAAAAAAAAAAAAAAAAAGGAGACTCAGGTTGGATCCCTGGGTCAGGAAGATCCCCTGGAGGAAGAAGTGGCAGCTCACTCTCGTTATTCTTGCCTGGAAAACCCCATGGACAGAGAGGAGCCTGGCGGGCCCCAGTCCATGAAGAGTCAAACACAACTTAATGACCAATCATGAATGCAGTTTAACATGAGTTTACCAGCTTCAAAAGAATACTTCTTGCCCTGTTTTAAGCCCTTTGATAAATGTTTGATTTAATCCAGAAGTATTTAGCCAATCTTTGTGCATCAATCAGTAAATGGTAGTAATCCTAGAAGCAAGACTTAGCTCTGACAAATCCTGATTCTTACCTTTACCCAGTTCAGAAATGATGCCAAGTTTGTGTGGGATGGTAACAGTTACGGAAAGAGGAGTTAGAAGTTTCTTCCCAGGTGGCTGAGTAGTAAAGGAGATGAGGATTTAATCCCTGGGTTGGGAAGATCCCCTGGAGGAAATGGCAACGCACTACAGTATTCTTGCCTGGAGAATTAGGCTGAACCTTAGTACATCTAATGGGAGAAAGGTTTTGGCTTCTGTGATCCAATTTGTATGAGTCAGTAAATATTCTAAGCATATTTATATGCAGCATTTTAAATCTCATTCTAAAGGGTTTCCTAAAACTCTTTAAGAGATGTTTTCCCCTTTAAAGAGTTGAAATTGAGATGTTTAGGGTCCCACTACTAGAGAATGTTCAACCCCAATCTGTGCTGTGAGAGCAGTTTTTAAATCAAGTTCATGGATCTCTATAAAGGTTCTCAGATTTCAAGGTGTCCATGCCCTGAATGGGAAAAAACAAAATTACATTAAAATTACAGTAGTTATCAGACCTAAAAGTGTAGCTTTCTTACTAGAGCGCACATACTACTGTGTCACAAATTAGGCCTTTTAACATTTTGCTGTGTATTACAAAACTCTTTTAATTGGTTTCCTTTATTCCTACATTTTTTGCACTGAAAAACATTGAGTTGGGATCCATTGACTTCACCAGACTGTCAAAGTTACCCGTGGCAAAAAAGCTAAGAATCACCACCTTAAGCGATGAGGGAACAAATAGTACAGTTATTTTTGATACAAATATGCAACCCGATGTTCATTCATACAAGCATGATACCTACTTACAGAAACAAGTAGGTATTTAACACAGGGCCCAATTAAGACAGGAATTAGTTCAATGTAGACACAACAAAGGGGTGCCTTGAGTTAATATACCTCTTGATTTATTTATGACTTCCAGTGCTGGGACCAGATCAGGGATTGGAGTTTTTAGTATGTTGTTTTGTTTAGTTGCTAAGTCACGTCCAACTCTTTTGTGACCCCCATGAACTGTTGCCTGCTAGGCTCCTCTTGTCAATGGGATTTCTCAGGGAAGAATACTGGAGGGGGTTGCCATGCCCTCCTCCAGGGGATCTTCCCAACACAGGGATCAAGCCCAGGTATCCAGGCATTGAAGATTCTTTACCATCTGAGCTACCAGCGATGCCCTTTTTTTTTTTTTTTTTTTTAAGTACAAGCAACCTCAAATTATTCTTCAGAGTAAAGCAGTTTAACAGTGTGAAGTTGTTCAACAGTTGAGTGAGAGGTTAAGAGCAGTTAAGAGCCCAGAGGTAGAGGGCCTATATATGGGTTGCAGAACAAGAACTATGTATAAGGGCCTGGTGACAGTTTATCTGGAATGGCAATTTGGTGAGGCAGGAAGAGTTCATTTCTAGACACTGAAGAATTTGAAATAACCAAGGCAAAGTATGCTTCAAAAGACATAAGTCTTAACTTTTATTGAAGACAAAGTTATATACAAATCATGTTCCCTAGAAATGATAGCTGAATAAAAAAGGACAAGTGGTTCCTGGGTCATTGTTTCAGGTTAGAGGGATTAAAAGTTGAAGGATGTCACCTGGAGTTAAAATACACAGGAAAGATAACAGGCATTTTACAGTGGCAGAGAATTTAAACATTCTTTTGCAAACTGAAAAGAAAGGCTCAAGAATTGTAGTTTATTATGTTAAGAATAATAAAAAGCCAAAAAGGTAGAGGCACCAAGTGCAGTTCACCCCTTTTTCTCTGGTAAGAAACAAAAAGAATTTCCTAGAGGACTAAGTTTTGAGTGCTTCAGCTAGACATCTCAGGAGCATACAATTTTTAAATGCAACATCTGTCCTGGATATATTAAAAAAACTATCTTCTTTTATTCTGCCAATGCGTAGATCAATGTGACGGTTCAGGTGTTCTCCAGAAGTTCGCAGGTTCTTACCAGATTCTCCTCTTTACCCTCTTTGTGGTGCTGGCATCAACAGCTTTCCTCTTTCTAGGTAAGGAGTCCTTATATTCAGCACCGTGGAATTTAGACTTGGAAACTGCCTTCATTTTATTTCACAAACTAAATGAGGATGAAAATTAGCTGTTTATATCACATCTAATTTGGGACATGCAATTGAAACTGACTTATCTGCCCTACCCTTAGTCACCTTGTGGACCCAAGATCCTGCCCAACTTACTGAGAAGCAATAATCTGCATGTGGGAAACAGCTATCACTCAGAAGTGGAAATCACCGCTAAACTTTAGTAGATTATAACTAGTTTTGTTCAAATACATAGCGATAGATGATTCAAGCAACATAACACATACCGTTATCTACACGTGCATTTCCCATCTTTCAGCCAAAAGTTGGAATACCTCTAAAAATCACTGAATAAAAATTTCCTGTTAAGTATACAGAATTATTTAATTTGAAGCATTACTTTTTTATAGCAATACTTAAGAACGGACTTGACCGTTAAGGCCTTCCTCCAGTGAAAACAGATCTCCTTGTTGACATCTCTTTTTCTTTTTCTAGCATACAATGCCTTCCTAAACAAGATACAGACAGTTCCAGTTGTTTACGTACCAACTCTAGGTACACAGTCAGGTAAAGAATCACCATCTGTTATCTCCAAAAAAACTCAGGTACCACCCTCATTCACCTTTATTCATCCATCTTCTATTTCCTTTCCTCCTTTACCTCTAGGTTCTTACACATCCACACGGTCTCCCCCTCCGTTCATGAGTCCACAACCCCCACCAGCCCAGAATCGGCTGCAACACTGGCTGTGGAGTATAAGACACTAACCTCTGCTTGGACAAGTCTTTAACTATAGGGGACTGGAGAGTTTTAGCCCCAGACCAGGTACTAGCAGCAACCTCTACACTCATACGCTCCCAAACAAGGCTTCTGAGAACTGTAAATAAAGGATCTTAAGGTGTTTTCTATTAAAGTGGTGTGCTGGATTGCATTTTAAGTATCAATTGTCAGTTCTTAATTCTAAAAAAACATAAAAGTGAAAGGAAATACCCCATTTACATACTATTCCAGTTTTTAATCAAGCTCTGCAGATTTATTTCTAGGGATAGCAATGTCCCAAATGGACTTTTTAAGTTCTTGGCCACTTACTTGCCCCAAATGACTCTAGAATCCACTCTTCTGGTTGCCCCTGAATACGTGAGGTAGGAACTTCCTAGCAGTAAAACAAGACAATAAACAGGATGTATCCAAAACTTGTTTATTGGGATGGTCTCCCGTTCATCTTGATACAGGGTGCTTTTAGTGCTGCTTCCGTCTGAAGGAGCATCCTGCCCAAAAAAAAAAGTTCCAAAGGTTAACTGATAGCAGCCTACTTACCCTGCCTGAACCCCACAAAACAAAATGTGTCTAACCCATAGGAAACCTACATCTGTATTTTCTTCAACTCTTTTAGCTTCTCCCTAGTCACTAGACATCAGATTCAGCTCATATGAAGCCTTTTTATCACCCATCCACCCAGCTTTAGACAGTAGCACTTTGAGATGAATGTTTCCTGATTATGCATTTGGAAGACAAGGGAAAAAAGTATAAAAATTACATTAAACCATTTACCTTCTGTAAGCCTTGCTTTTCCTCCTGTAGGCTGGCAGAGGACAGTAGAGCAGCCAACACACAAAACTACTGTTTGTGCATGGCTAAAGACGGTGGTGATTTTATAGCATCCTGGGGGGAAACATCAAGGAGTTACCCTTTTCTCCCTAAACCTTTCTTTACTTAAACATATGCTGCCGTGCATTAACTGTAAAACAAGTATGCTATGAAAATTCTTGGAATTTACTTCCCTAATCTAAACTTGGAGCTCCAGGTATACATCAAAGTCAACTCAAAAGCAACCTCGACCATGTGCCCCAAATCATCCAAAAAACTATTCAAAAGTCAAAGAGAAAAAATCCTGTACTTGGTGAGGAGAGATGCTCAGTAACTGGTCAACGTATCTACCCCTTTGCCGCCAGGAATTAAGTACATAAATTACCACAGAAGCCCAACATTATCATTACAGTGTTTCCCAACACAAAGGTTGTGGTCTACACAGAGTTTTGAAGGGGAATCTCTCTGGATCACTCCTCCTAAAATGCAAAATTTTACTCATCTCTAACATTCAAGTTTGAATACATTAGGGCTTCACGGATACCTTTTTTCAACTCGTGGGATTCAGTGCTTTCCCCACTACATGTTATCTCCTCACCTGGGCATTTTACATCCATGAAATAGGAATTGGGGCTCTGCACCAGGCGCTTCTTCTTGTGTTTCCTCTTCTCCTCTTCTGGAGAGGGATGAAGAAGATCCTTTGCGAGCTAACAGGCAGAAATGTAGAGATTTAGAAACCAATGGTGAACATGGGTGATCGCAAACAGCCCACACTGCCACATAACGGGGAGAGCTCGCCCCTTGTCGCCCCTGGTGTCTGCGCAGCTGGGCCGCCATCTTATTGCCTCTCCGCTCCCGTCCATGCACGGGTCCCAGCTGGCCTCTGCGGCCCCTGTAGTTACTTGTTCTGGGAAGTGCGGAGGGCAAATGAGGGCCTTCTGTGATCCCAAATCAGCGTGAGAGGAGCGTGCAGACTGAAGAACGAGATCTCCACGGAAACCTAGCCGGAGGAACTCACAGGCATGTTCTCGTGAGGAGGTCGTCACCGCCGGAAAGGGGCGGAAGCGGAAATCCTGATCCTTAAATTCGCCGTCCCGCAGGAAATGACGTTAGGGCCTATCGCCGCCATGTTGAGAAGGTCCTTCACTCATGGTCTTGGGCCTTGGGGCGACGTGGGGGCTGCCATTTTGGGAAGGTCTCTAAATGACAGGACTCAGATGAGTCGCCATGTTAAGCTTGGTATCTTAAGGTCAGTGTCTGGTCCCCATCAAGGGGTAAATAAACATTTTTTAAAATTCGCGCTACACTTTAACAACAGGAACTGGTTAGGAAAACAGACTCAGTCATATATCTGTGACTTGTTAAATTTCTTTACTATTTTTCTTTTTTTTTCTTTACTATTTTTCCATTGGTTTAGTTTGCCCATTTTTAACAGTTCAGTAATAGTCACTTCTGTATTGTTCGGACTGCTTTTAATGTTAATCTTCACAACTGTGTCTTTACATTCCCGCATCCTTTCCGCCACATTTTCATCAGAAGTGCCTTTCCAAGATTTCTAATCTTGGCAGCACTGACACTCTGGGCAGGGAATGAAAAGGAAAAAAAAGACCAAATCATTATCTTCTACAGTAACAATCAAAGGGTTAAAATGTCCATTTGTCATAAAGGAGGAACAAAGATGACTCAAATGGTATATGGGGACCTGGTTAATTCCAAAGGAATAGAATGGGACAAGGGATGGAGTTCTTATCAAGGATACGCTGGCAAACGTTTAACCATTGACTTTATGGAGGGGAGCCCTGATTTGTTGTCCTCGCTAATTTCAATGGAGAAAATACTCGCAGCTTGGCCAGTTTCAGACTACCAATGTTACATCATTAAACACGGATTTGGAAAGCACGATTTGTTTTCATGAGCCAGTAATAATTGGTTCCAGCACACTACTGTTGTTGTTCAGTTGCTCAGTCATGTCTGGCTCTTTGCAACCCCATGGACCTGCAGCAGGCCAGGCTTCCCTGTCCTTCACTATCTCTTAGAGTTTGCTCAAATTCATGTCCATTGAGTCAGTGATGCTATCCAACCATTTCATCCTCTGTTGGCCGCCGCCCCCCCCCCCCCCCCCCACCTTCTCCTCCTGCCTTCAGTCTTTCCCAGCATCAGGGTCTTTTCTAATGAGTCCACCGTTTGCATCAGGTGGCCGAAGTATTGGAGCTTCAGCATCAGTCCTTCCAATGAATATTAAGGGTTGATTTCTTTTAGGATTGACTGGTCTGATCTTGTTGTCCAAGGGACAACTCTCAAGAGTCTTCTCCAGCACCACAGTTCAAAAGCATCAATTCGGGGAGTTCAGGATGGGGAACTGATTCATGTAAATCAGTTGTAAATCCATGGCTGATTCATGTCAATGTATGGCAACCACTACAATATTGTAAAATAATTAGCCTCCAACTAATAAAAATAACGGGGGGGGGGGGGGGGGAAGCATCAGTTCTTCATCCCTTAGCCTTCTGTATGATTTGGCACACTACTGATGGGTGAGAAAAGCCTCTGAGGAAGTGACATGTTCCCAGGTGGCTCAGTGGAAAAGGATCCAGCTGCCAATGCACTAGATGCAGTTTTGATCCCTGTGTTGGAAAGATATCCCGGAAGAGGAAATGGCAACTCACTCTGACATTCTTGCCTGGGAAATCCCATGGACAGATGAGCCTGGCAGGCTACGAAAAGAGTGGGACACAACTGAGAGACTGAGCACGCGCACACCGAAAGACAAGAAATTAAACAAGCAGCAATCTGGGAGAACAGCATTCTAGGCAAGAGTTTGTGAATACAAAACCAGAGACCAGGAAGAGCCTACCATAATTGAGGGGGGCAAAGGCATTATTGCAGAAGCTCTGAGAGCTAGTGGGAGAGTACTGTGGAGATGAGGTTCCAGTGAAAGCAGGTATCCAACAGCGTAAGTGACATCGGTTCAATCCCTGAGTCAGGAAGATCCCCTGGAGAAGGAAATGGCAACCCACTCTTCCCATTATTGCCTGGAAAATCCCATGGACAGAGGAGCCTGTCGGGCTACAGTCCATGGGGTCGCAAGAGTCAGACATGGAAAAAAAAAATCAGACACAACTTAGCAACTAAACAACAGCAATTTAGAGAGGTGAAAAAGAATAGTCTGTTGCTGGGATGAAAAGTCCAGATTCAGACAAAATAAGATGAAATGAAAAAGAACCAATAGGTTTTTATCAGACAAATCCATGAAAACTGAATAATTTAAAGCACTAGTGAGAGATGGTTTGACCAGCAGGGAGAAGTAGCGAATACTCAGGTTTTGTAATACAACTTGAAGACATAATGGGTGGTGAGATAAAGGATAAAAGAGGATTGAATAAGTTGTGTTTGAGAGGGACAAACACTGGCACATATTATGACAAGGATAACTGAAGTGACCAAAGATACCTTTTCATAACCAGTACACTATGTTTATAGAAGGACTATTCTACTGACCTGCTATTAGAAAAGCAAATATTTTGAATATTTTTTTCAAAGCAAAGATAAAGTTGGTTTTGTGTAGCCATGTTCTCCATATTTCAGCTTTCTGGTTGCCAAGGCTACACATTCACAGTCTGTTCATTAGTGTGTTAGGAGTACTGCGTCCGGACTGTGTTAAAAGATCCACATCTCATCAAGAGAATGACACCAGACATTTGTAGTCTCAATCTCTATCTTCCTGAGCTGGTCTGTCAGAGAATTCATACACAGGTTCCCAGAAGGAATATGGTTCAAGGTGAAGCTCCAGAATGTATCTAGGGTTAGGGTTAGGGTTAGGGCTTGGAGACGGAGAGGGAGTGTGTTTCTATAGTATAATTAATTTTGGAGCTGATTGTATAGTATAATTAATTTTAATTTACACTCTGTTCCAGCAGGGGGCAGACTGACTCAACAAATAGCCACCAACTCCAGCCATCCCGCTTTTTTCAAAAGGAGTTGGAATTCTAAAACTAAGGGCTTGGAACAGTACCACCAGAATTCTAGAACTGCCCCAGAAGTATTCTATTTTTCTCGAGTGCCCCTTTCAAAAATCAGTCCCCAATTTTTGCCAACTCCTGTGTTATCCTGGCCTTCACCCTTATTCCCCCAAACTTTCCTTTTCCCCGAATTTCTCTAAAACTCCTCTTCCCCTGGTCATTGTGATTAAATCTCCACTTCACCCCAGCCTCTCTGACTTCTGACTGGAAGAGCGAAGTCAAAAGAGGGGATGAGAGTAAGCAAAAAACTGCAAAATGGTTAGGGAGACAGGCCAGCATTGGCTGGGAAGGGAAAGCCCAGAGAGCAGGAGGCTGGGCTGGCCGAGGAGGCCAGCAGAAAGAGATGGGCGGGCACGGGGTGGGGCCCGGAGGAGTGCCGCCTCTCCTCTTTCCCAGAGCCTGGGCGGAGAGGGAGGAAAACTTCCTGGCCAGGGCTCCGGCCCGCTCCCTTTGCCAACCCTCCAGTCCCGCCTACCGGTGCCCTCCGCTTCCCTACCCCTCTCCCGGCACCCCCAGTGTCCGCCATGGCCAAAGCCTACGACCACCTCTTCAAGTTGCTGCTGATCGGGGACTCAGGGGTGGGCAAGACTTGTCTGATCATTCGCTTTGCAGAGGACAACTTCAACAACACTTACATCTCCACCATCGGTGAGCCCACTGGCCATACCCTGGATCCTCAACTACCCTATACCCTCATTCCTAGACTCTTGGATTACTAGTGGCCTGCTTTAGAGTCAGGCTTCTGGACTCCAGTCCCTCAACTCTCTCTCAGACCCATCCCCCTTATATATCTCAGGATGGTACCCAAACCTCTAACCTCTCTGAGACCTCCAGATTACTCCTCAGTTGTGCCTGTGCCAGCCCCTTATTTTCTTGGTACCACCTGTCTCCCTTGTCTCCACAAATCCACATGAACCCATGTCTGTTTCCCTCTCAGCTCCTCTTCCCCCACCCTCATCCATCTAGAACTCTTGATCCGTTCTCCACATTTCCTGTATCCCCTTTTCCCTGATCATCTGTCTCCCAATTTTGCCAGCCTCTTTCTGTCCCAACTGAGTTACAAACTCTCCCACTGCATTCCCACCTTACCATCTACTTTCCAGTCTCTCTGCCCCTCAACTTATTAGGTGGTTGGGGAGGGTGGCACAGAGGGGCTGGGTGTACTAGAGAGTGGCCCAAGGACTGGGATCATGAATATGCAGTCAGCCTGGTAAGGAAGGTGGGACTGAGGGGACTTTCGGGGTCTCTGAGTCAGCCTGGTGACTCAGCCTCCTCCCTGGAGCTCTTCACTGGTTTGGGGGAGGTACACAAGTTTCCACTAAGAACATTGTCTCCTCTCCTCCCCCTCATCATTCTTAACCTCCTCTGGCCTGGGTAGTAAGACCAGGAGAGTCTCAAGACAATTCTGGTTAGAAAGTGGAGGGGAAAATATCCCTCTCCCATATTTCAGTCTCAGGGGAATCTTGTTTAGACTCAAATTTTCTTGTTTCCAAGCCTGGCATACTATTAATTCACATGGACTGGTATCAGTTTCCTTTTTCCTTGCTCTTCACCCTGTAGGGTCAGGAGGCTACATGGGATAATGGAGGGTAGAGGGTTCTAAGAAAACAGAAGAGAGAAGAAATGAGAAAGTAATATTTTGGGGGAGACTGAATTGAGAGAGTTGTCAGCTGTCATGGCTGAGTGGACCCAAGAGGTGCCGTAAAGGCCTTCAGCCTCCTTGCAGAGTTTTCATCATCTTCTTTCCCACAAAGTCTGTAAGAGCTAAGTAAAAACAATACGCTTGCTGCACAAATACAGCTTTGAGAAAATCCCCGTAGTTTTATACTTCCTGCAAGACTGCTTCCCAAGTGCCTTCCCTGCAGAATTTCTGCACTGCTCCATTCCTGTCCCTCTCACCACACACTTGCACGTACACATACATACATGTCTTTATTTCAGTGTACCCTCTCCACCCCTAGGAATTGATTTCAAGATTCGCACTGTGGATATAGAGGGGAAAAAGATCAAACTGCAAGTCTGGTGAGTGAATCCCCCAGGACTTCAAAAAATCTCTCTTCCTGCTCACTCAACTATTTTCAACTTTTTTGTAATTCTGTTGCCTGTCCTGGACCCAGAGACTCCTCTGAACTTGGCAACTGTCTAGTTAGCTCAACTGTCTGTTGAGCTATAATGTGGAAACAAGCTCTCAACAGTTAAATAGCAAGTAGCAAAATTAAAACTTGACTCTATCCAGTGGAGGGCCCATAAAGCCAAGAGGAGAGATTTGACCTGACTCTCCTGAGGAAACTGGAGACCCTGAGGGTGTCAAGTGGTAAGAGGCTTAATGGAGGCATTATGATACAATAGACAAGAGGAGACTGTGGTTCAATCCTGTTCTGTTACAGAATGACCTTCATTAGTTATTTCTCCTCTCTAAATGTTTCCTCATTTGTAAAATAGAGGCAGTAAAGTATGTCTCACAAGGATAGAGTGAAGATTAGGTAAAATGACATAAATAAAATGACGTCTACACAGTGCTTGGCACAGAGTAAACAATAAAACAGATCTGTCTCTTCAGCCGTTACCTTTGCTCGATATCAGCCCAACAGTCTCTTATCCCTTTTTCCCTTTATCGTTTTCCTGATTCTGTTCAACATTCCTTGTTGCAAAAGCTAAATTCTTAGGGGATGGGAGTGGAATTCTCTCTTTGGAGACCTCTTCCCTCTATCTCACCCCATGAAATATTCTACCCCTTCAGGGACACAGCTGGCCAAGAGCGATTCAAGACAATAACTACTGCCTATTACCGTGGAGCCATGGTATGAAGCATATTTCTGGACAAGGGATGATGCAATAGAATGTACGACTACAGAGGGACAGGAGTTGGGGCAGAGAAAAATGGGGAGGGGCACAGTGTGGGTTGCAGAGGGCCCCATGTGGCCTGGTGATTAATCTTGTGGATAGAATTTACAAGGTCATTTAGAGGGCAGGGGGAAGCCTGAAGAGGGGCATATGGTACAAGGCTCCATTGTGAACTCTGCCATTCCCCAGGGCATTATCCTAGTATATGATATCACAGATGAGAAATCCTTCGAGAATATTCAGAACTGGATGAAGAGCATCAAAGAGGTGAGGACAGTTCCAGAGAGGTGGGGGAATTGGGTAGAACCTGGAGGATGAAGGAGCCTATGAAAATGAGCAGGACCCAGCTTCTACTCTTATCTTTGTTCCCAGAATGCCTCGGCTGGGGTAGAGCGCCTCTTACTGGGGAACAAGTGTGACATGGAGGCCAAGAGGAAGGTGCAGAAGGAGCAGGCTGATAAGGTAAGAGCTGGTTGGGCAATGTTCCAGAACTGGGCCAGGAGGGCCCAGGTAAGGCTAGATCGCAGAGGACTTGGCCGCTGCCCTTTGTCCAACTCTCTTCTTACCACTTCTTCCCATGCAGTTGGCTCGGGAGCATGGAATCCGATTTTTTGAGACAAGTGCTAAATCCAGTATGAATGTAGACGAGGTGAGACACACCCCATCCTTCACCCCCCAAAGAGCCCTGGAAGACAGACATAAGCTCCCCTTCAACCTATCCTGACCAATCTCACCTTTCCCTATTAGGCTTTCTGTTCCCTGGCACGGGACATCTTACTCAAGTCAGGAGGCCGGAGATTGGTGAGTTGGTTGTGCTGGGCTAAGTACAGCTGGGTGTGTGAGAGTGCATGTGTGGTGGGGGTAAAAACTGATGAGGGGAACAATGCTAATACTGCCTGTGAGGGTGGATCTCCTTTAGTTAATGGCCCCAGCTAGCCATTCTCACCCTGAGCCCTGTACCTTCTCCCTCTAGAAAAACAACAACAAGCCCCCCAGCACTGACCTGAAAACTTGTGACAAGAAGAATACCAACAAGTGCTCCTTGGGCTGACGACTCCTTTCTGCCTCTCCACCCTAAGCCTGGAGACTGAATCTGAGGAAGGCAGGGCTGAGGGGCTGGGCAGGGGAGAAATAGCAAATGGGGCTTGGAGGGGTAGAGATGGGTAGATGGTAGAAGAATGGGGAGAATATGGAGAAGAAAAAAAAGAAGGAGAGAGAAGGAAAGAGGAAAAGAAAGGAAGCAGGATAGAGCAGGAAGGAGAAGCAAGAAAAAGGAAAAGAATTGGGAAAGTGGAAGAAGGTGAGAAGGAAGTAGGAAGAGAGGGAGGAGGAAAGGAAGATGGATGGTCCTAGGCCTCAGACCTCTGGGTTTCCAGGGCAAATATAAATGTAAATAAATAGTTGATTTATTCTGTTATGGGATCAAGCTTTAGGGTCCTGAGAGAGGCTGGCTCAGTACCACCCTCTGAAGGTTTGGTCCTATGCTGTCACTCTGCATGGTCTTTCTCAGTATTAAAGGCCACCATTTGCACAAATGTTCCTGGTCTGGGTAACTCTTGTCATTGTCAGAATCACTCTACTCGTAAACCTAATTCTTGTCTCTCTGAGCTGGTTCATCTGCCTGAACCTGGCTGGGTTCCTGTGCTACCTAGTCTGTAGGTCTCAGACCTTCCCAGCTGTTTAATTGATGAGGAAGACAAGGAGCAGAGATTCTCTGAAAGTCTGTACATCCTCTTTCCAATATGGGATTTAGAGGACCCTGGCAGGCAGAGTCTTGTCCAGGAAATTCTAAGACAAGGACTCTTTCCTGGGCCTCCCCAGGAGAGTGATAGCCCGAGCCTCAGAGAAACAGGAGAACCAGTATTTTTTTATTCAGTGATTTCTGCAAGCATCTTTGATTCTGCCAAAAATCCCTTTAAGTAAGTGGTAAGCATTATTACCTGCTCTGATAGGAGAAGAAAATGAGACAGAAAAAGGATTCATTTAGTCATAAATATTTATTGAGCATCTACTCTGTGCCAAGCACAGTGGTCAAGTTAAAATAACCTCTGGGTGGTACTTAAAGGAAGAGGGACAAGTAAAATTTAACACAAACAGCCTCTAACGACTGAATAACAAAGAAGCAAAACTACTGACATGAACAAAAAACTGAGGCTTGAGTTCCCTTAAGTATACATAGACCCTATTTGTTCTTCACAGTATTTTTTTTAGTTTCCAATATTTTTAAGAAATATTGTCTTCTAAATAGCATTTGCACTGTACAAATGCTTGTTCAGAAAAAAAATTGAACAAATAGATTTTATAATTAGATGGTTTTGTAGAATTAGTATTTCTATAGTCCCCTAAATATGCTCCATAAATTTATGCTTATACCAACATTATATAAATATGCTCTTGCCAGCACCATTTTTTAAAATATTTTAAATCTTTGAAAAAGAAAAGACATGTTTTGATTTGCATCTGTTTGATTAGTAAACTTGCAGTTTCTTTTTAAAATTTAAATTAATTTTTTATTTTATTTTTTAATTAATTTTTTAATTGAAGGATAATTGCTTTACAGAATTGTGTTGGTTTCTGCCAAACATCAGCATGAATCAGCCATAGGTATACATGTGTCCCCTCCCTCTTGAACCACCCTCCCATCTCCCTCCCCATCCCACCCCTCTAGGTTGTTACAGAGCCCCAGTCTGAGATCCCTGAGCCATACAGCAAATTCCCGTTGGCTGTCTATTTTACATATGGTAATGTAAGTTTCCATGTTACTCTCTCCATATATCCCACCCTCTCTTTCCTACCTTCCTCCCTGTACTACCCCCCGCCCCCACCCCACTGTGTCTATATGTCTGTTTCCTATGTCTGTGTCTATTGCTGCCCTGCAAATAATTTCATCAGTACCGTCTTTCTAGATTCCATATATATGTGTTAGTATATGGTATTTTTATCTTTCTGACTTACTTCACTCTGTACAATAGGCTCTAGGTTCATCCACCTCATAGAACTGACTCAAAAGTGTTCCTTTTATGACTAAGTAATATTCCATTGTATATATGTACCACAGCTTCTTTATCCATTCATCTGTCCATGGACATCTAGGTTGCTTCCATGTTCTAGCTATTGTAAATAGTGCTGCAATGAATTCACAGTATTTTTTTAAACAGCAAAATTATCTCACAGACTTGATCTTTTACCAAGATGATGAAAATGTCAGATTTGGTTTAGACAAAAGTATCACTATAAGTTTTACTCAAAGATATGATCGATGTTCAAGGCATTTAAAACATCCCCAAGCCTACAGTGTAGAAGTGGATAGCACAACCCTGGAGTCATCAGCAAAGTCTTTTTGTGTGCTGCTGTTTCTGCTGGTAAAAGACAAGACTCAGAAAAAAAAAGTATGACAGTGCCAAGAGAAGGACTCAGAAAATTATTTGGTACATGAAAGTATCTAAGCTTCAATGGGGTAATAATCCTTATTATCTGTGGCTTATGTTTGAATTCTGTACTGGAGCCCAGCTAGTTTAATTCACTCAAGAGATGAGAAAAGACTTGCATTTTGTGAGTCCCGGGAAGAAGACTGACTGGCCTCTTTGTCATACCCCAGAGTGGATATTTTAAAATCCAGTTTCAGCATAGGGAACCCTATTCAGTTGCTTGGTACAACTAGTGGGACTGAGTAAGGAGTAACAGAATACTATGTTTTGACCAAAACTTACCATAGCTAAAAGATACTGAGGGGAAAAAACCCCATCCCCTACTTTCTATTACATACAACTATTGACAAATAATACACAGACAAACAGTAACCTAAAGGGACAAATTAACAGTTACCAGCAAAATTAAAACTCAGCCCTCACCAGGCTGTTGGTTTCTCATCTCCCACCCAATGAACTTTCCAGTCTGTTAGTTCTTGTCCGTAAGCAGTCAGATTTCAGTCTGACGGGAAGACAGAATTTACGGGACATAGCACCAGATATACTGTTGGTATTTTTGGCTGTGCTGTCTTCGTTGTTGTGCGCAGGCTTTCTCTAGTTGTGGCAGATGGAGGCTACTCTTCGTTGTGGAGCACAGGCTTCTCATTGAGGTGGTTTCTCTTGTGGAGGAGCACAGGGTCCAGGCCCACAGATTCAGCAGTTGCAGCATGCAGGCTTTAGAGCGCTTGGGCTTCAGTAGTTGCAGTGTGGTCTTGGTAGTTGTGGCTCACGGGATTAGTTGCCCTGAGGCATGTGGATCTTCCAGGATCAGGGATTGAACCCATGTCCCCTGCATTGGCAGGTGGATTCTTATTCATTGGACCATCATAAGAGTCCACATCACACATAATGTTAATTTCCAAAAGTGCTCTAGCCCTTATGGCTGTGGGGGAGAGTAACTGTGGCCTTTAGGCTAGAAAGACTTCTTGAGGGAGGAGAGTTTGGAGCAGAATTAACAAGGAAAAAGTATGGGAATAATTTCTTTGATCTTGAGAGGCAAGATACAGATTATTAATAGGGCCTAGATTTACTTGAAAGTGTTAGTTGCACAGTCATGTCTGACTCTTTGTGACCCCATGGACTGTAGCCCACCAGCCTTCTCTGTCCATGGAATTCTTCAAGCAAGAACATTGGCATAGGTTGCCATTTCCTTCTCCAGGGGAACTTCCTGACCCAGGGATTCTTCCCGACCCACATTTTGCCAAGGTTTGACTTCACCGGGATGGAAAACAGGCACAAATCTGTGGTCTGGGAGTTAAAAGTCTGGGCTTAGGTCTCAGCTCTCCTACTAGCTGTATGATCTTGGACAAGTAACAGACTGAGCTTATTCATTAAACAGGGACAATACCAACTGACTCCTCAGGATTACAGAAGAGAATCGAAATGAGCTAAACCTTAAATTCAAAGTATGATAGAAATGTGAGGCAATAGAAGAGAACAAAGTATTTTAATGAATATTTCCTTTGCGTCTTTCAGTCCCATGGACATGTAGCCTGGTGGGCTACATGTGGTCGCAAAGAGTCGGATACGACTTAGCGACTAAACAACAACAACAAGGTCCCATCCGAGTAGAACTGAGTGGGAGCCCAGAGACAGGGGAAGCCTTCACATTCACAAAGTTTCGGATATTGCTGCCCCTTGAGGGAGGAGAAAGTAACAGTTTTGCCTTCATCTCTGGAACGCCAACCCAGCTTCTCCCCTTGATCATCGCTCAAAATGGGAATGGGGAGGAGAGTCAGAAAATCGGATGCTTAATTGTGAGTCCTCGGGTTTTAAGGAGAGAGGAAAGTCCTGAGAGGGCGAAGTATCGTTCCTTTTCATGTCTCGCCGTTGCCCACAGGGGCAAACAGGTGACAGCCCAGGAAGCTACAGCAACGCACGAAAGTCTGACAGCCGCCATTTTCTCCGTTCCCGCAAAAAAACTACCAAGACCAGAATGCAACGGTGGGCCAAGCCAAAGGGTCGCAACGCGCCGCACGAGTGCAGGGAGATCCAACTCCCAGGGAGCAGCGGGCGGAAGACTACGAGGCCCATCAAGCCAGCAGCGGACCTCCACCTCCCATCACTGGCCTAGCTCTGGGAACGGGCCCGCGCCCAGGAGCCTCCGCGCGCAACATGGCCGCACCGGGAGCGGAAGCGGAGCAGAGGGAATGCTAGGGCCGTACGCCTCCTCGGCCTTTCGCCAGGACCGTATCGAAGAAGGAAGCTCACGGTCCTACCCAACAAATGCGTGTTGCCTTTTCTCGCCGTGGCCATGGGGGCGTACTGACAGAGCCTTTAATCTGATAGGCAACTCCAGCATTTCGCAGCCCTGAGTTGGAACCCTTCGGAGGACTGCCGTGTAAGCGCGGACTCTGCGTTCCGACCGAGGCACGAGGCCAGTGAGGCAGGTCCCTCTGTCCCGATAGGTGCGACACAGCACTCCATGCCTGCGGGCGCGGGGAGGCGTGGCCTCCCCCAGGGCCACCACCTCTGCTGGTTGCTCTGCGCTTTCACTTTAAGGCTCTGGTAAGGAGGGGCTGAGGGCAGGGAAAAGGAGGGGATGAGAGGATTGTATCGCATTGTATCGTCCCCGTTCCGCTTGTCCCAGGACCGCGGAGGTGAGGGGGCGGGGTTCCCTGTTTCTTGGCTTCTGACTCTTGCCCCTTCCCCCCTCCGCTGCAGCCAAGCAGAGGCTCCCGTGCGGGAAGAGAAGCTGTCAGGTGGGTGATGGTCTGGAACTCGTCTCTCCTATAATTTTGTTTTGACATCCTCCTGTATTCCAAGAGATGAGGTGGGAAAGGGCGGTACTACGTGGGACGAGGGCATTCAACTGTGCTGGGAAGTTGATGGGCAGAATTTAGGGGAGAAATATTTTCGGAAGGAAGTCTGAGGCTTGCATTTCTCTTTCTCTCTAGTGAGCACCTCAAATTTGCCGTGCTGGCTGGTGGAAGAGTTTGTGGTGGCAGAAGAGTGTGCTCCATGCTCTAATTTCCAGGCTGTGAGTACCTGTTTTCTCTCCCTTTTTTCTCACATTGAATCAGACTGGGATGATGTGATTGTCTAAGGTGTGCCTTTGCGTTGTCTTTTCATCTCTTTCCTTGAAGTCTCAGTGTAAGTCCAAATCTGAACTTGTCTTCCTCCTGAAATTGTGCCTGTTTCTTTCGAAGTTAATGGCAGTGTTCATAACCGTGGTCTGCTCAATTTTAATGTAGTAGGCTCCAGAACCTGCCCTTGCCTCTCCTAGGCTGTTGAGCCTGAAGGGTTCTTACTGACACACACTCCTGGTCATGTAAACACCACCCTGTCACCACCCAGGAGAACTCCTCCGTTCTCTGTTGCCTACCAGCCCCGAGCCATAGCACTTGCACACCCGCTCACGGTGCCCTGCTTCTCCTGCTGCCCCTTCCTAACATGTGCTGCGATGCTTTCCTCCGGGCAGAAAACCACCCCTGAGTGTGGTTCCACAGGATATGTGGAGAAAATAACATGCAGCTCATCTCAGAGGAGTGAGTTCAAAAGGTAAGTGCTGTTTCTCTTCTTGAATCCTCCTAGATCACTTCCTCCTATGACTTTAGGTAAATACTCCTGCCTCTTCCTTTTCCTCTGGAGGTAGCATGGCATATTGGAAAGGGGAGGGGATTTGGAGCCAAATTACTTGAACCCAAGTCCCAGCTCTACTCCCATGTTTTCTTATCAGTAAAATTGATTAGTACCAGCTCTGTTTATCTCACTAAAAATTAAATATTTTAGGGGGATTAATATACTGTAAACACATTAGAAGGCTGACTTTGGCTTCCTCTCTTTGCCATGGAGACACCTTCATTAGGAAAAAGCAGAGTGGAGGCGCTCTGATGTTTTCTGGGGATAACTGTTTCTTCTCGCCCTCAGCTGCCGCTCAGCTCTGATGGAACAACGCTTATTCTGGAAATTTGAAGGGACTGTCATAGGTCTGGCCTTGGTCTTTGCTTGCCTTGTCATCGTTCGTCAGCGACAACTGGACAGAAAGGCTTTGGAAAAGGTCCGGAAGCAAATTGAGTCCATATAGCTACTTTCTCTCCTTTCACCTGGGTCTTAGAAACCCTGCCTCAAACAGAAGGTAGAATAAACTGACTTGCGCCCCTGGTTCTCTGGAACCTTGCGGTAGCACCCCCTTTCACTCCTCCATCTAAATAATTAATGAGCAGAATAAAAAGAGTAAAATCATTTCCTTCCCTATCTATAATTTGGTTTGGGGCAGGAAATCATGGGGGGACAGAGAGGGAAAGGGGGTAGTGATTTTAGGCCCCAGTTTAACAGGTACCTATCTTCCTCCTCTTCCACTACTTACTTAAAACTGTCAGCATATAGTTTTACCAAAAAAAGTTTATTTCTTAGCCAAAACATCAGTTTCCCTTTAACCCTGTCCTCAAAGAAATAAAATCACAGATACATGATGAAAGTATTTGAGCTTCCCCGTGACATAGACCAACTAAGCCATGGGGTACAGACATCAAGGGCATCCCTATGGGATTCGGACCCCCGAGGCCAGAGAGCCCTGAGTGGGAACCCCAGGAGGAAGCAGAGCAGTAGCAGAGCCCTGGATTCCTTATTGTGATTGGGAAGTGAGCCAGGAAGTGTTAGAGCTCACATTTCATCTGCATGCAACACAGCTCTGATGTGCCTGCTGGGGCCTGCCCTCCCTGCCACCTTCTCCAGCAGTGTCCTTGTTGAGCTGTTTGCACCTTTGGCCCCAGGTGGCCCCTCCAGTCTGGACTCTACCACTGCGTATTCAGGATTCTCTGTCATGTCCCAGTGAGTAAGGATGTTTCTGGAAATCACTGCGGAGTGAAGGAAAAAGGGGAGTAGAATAATGCTCCCTCCCTTGGTCAGGGATCCTAGAGAGGACAGGGCCTCCTTCCCACTTCTTCACTACCCAGAAAACAGTTCCTTCTTGCCCTTGCCTCTCACCTCCATGAGGCTGGTAATCCTCAGGCCTGGCTTCTGGCAGGCCCTGAAAGGGGCTGAAGCTGGGCAAGATGATGAGAGCCAAGGAAAAAAGAAGGATCTGGGAAGAAGCAAGAGGACACTTGGGCTGCGGGGACCATCAAGGAAGGGAGCAGAGGGCAGAGTGAGTAGGGGGCAGTTGGGGTCATCAAAGATGGGACAATAAGTCTGGCCAGGAAGTAAGCATAGGGATGGAAAAGTGGCAGAAGGTGGAGGAGGTGAGGGGGGAGATGGGAAATAGATCAGTGGTACCAGAACACAAGTGCTAGTCTGGGCAGCTTTGTTGGAGGTTTGAACAATAAGCATCTGCAGCTGGCGGAGCTGAGTCACCAGGGAGCTGGGAAACAAGGAATGAAGAGTTAGATCTCTTGGGAACCAGGGCCCAAGAATGTGAGCAGCACACTTCCCCCAGCACGCAGACTGTTTTCACTCACATGTTGTGCCTCTCTAGCTCCTGGACTTTTTTCTGTAGTTCCTGGTTCTGTGCAGCACAGGCAGCCACCCTAGGGAGGGCGGAAAGGTAGGATAAGGCTTGGTAATCATGTGCATGCCTGACCTCACCAGCCTTGGTAAAGACAGGGGCCCAGGCGTGAAGCAAAGAAATGTGAATTCAAACATACCTGCTCTCTAGGCCATCAATGTACTCTTTTTTCCGCCGCCGGCTGTCCTGAGCTGACTGCTTGTTACGGATTTTCCTTCTGACCTTCTTGAGAACCCTCTCCTCTGCCTGGAGGCCCAGGGTGTGTCAGTCCTGGGCCCTCAGCCTTCCCCGGCTCCTCAGAGGCCCTGATAGGACTGCAGTATTTGGGATACCCTTTGGGGAAGCCTGTTACCTTGGTGACGGGCAGGTGAGAGGGTAGGGAAACGCCGCCGGCTGTCCTGAGCTGACTGCCTGTCACGGCTTTTCCTTCTGACCCTCTTGAGAACCCTCTCCTCTGCCTGGAGGCCCAGGGTGTGTCAGTCCTGGGCCCTCAGCCTCCCCAGCCCCTCCACTTTGTCCTGCTCTCCTGGCTCCTCAGAGGCCCTGACAGGGCCGCAGTGCTGGGATGCCCTTTGGGAAGCGTCTTACCTTGGTGAGGGGCAGGTGAGAGGGTAGGGAAACGCCTTCCTGTCCCAGCAGCCGCTTCTCCTCTTCTGTCAGGAACAAGGTCTGACAGGGCAGCTGCTGGGGCGTGAGAGAAGATGAGAATGGAGAGAGGGTCATCCCAGCCTCAAGACTGTTGCCCTCGCATGCCTCCTGGGGAGTGTGTCCTGTTTGCTCTGAGGAATAACAAACCATTAAATGAAATGAGGGGCAGGGACCTTAATTCAGACAGAGTCTCAGTTCAGCCACAGGGACTCCCTGAGGCTGACTAGGGAAAGAGGAGGCGGTTTTGTTGTATTTTTTGTCCACAGACTTAGGCCCTTGGCAGTCTGACCAGGCTAGAGAGGACCTATTCTGATGCACGTTTCTGCAGACCTTAGGAGTATCTGGAGAGGAGGGGGAGTAACTCACTAAGGTAGAGTCTGCTTAATCTTATGGCAGACAGATGATTCATCTTCAGCCATTAACTTCAGTTCAGCAGTATTACTGTTGACTGTCAGCCACAAGGAGATTCCTGGGGTGCTGGCTCATTCTCCCCTGGAGTCTGAGCCCTACTTCTTAGACTGAAGTTCTATTCCCTCTCAAAGAATGCCCCAGAGGCAACCAGACTGAACAGAGTATGTGGGGAGGGTAGATGTTATCTGGTTAATGTGAGCCCATCAACTGAGTAGCTTACTTTTCTAACTAATACTCCTTTTTGAAAGATTGATACTTCACTTTGTGACTCAAGAGGAAATTGCTTTTTGCCTTCTGATGATCTTTGACTTTTTTAGCTAAACCACTCTACCTCTGACTTTTTCTGATGTTCCTGTCTTGCTTCTGATACTGTTTGGTGCTATATTAGAGGGGTGTCCCTCCCAAACCACCTAATCAAAATCTCTGAAAATGAAGCCTAGAGGGTATTTATTTATTATTTTCTTGGCTGTGCCATGTAGCTTGCAGCCTCTTAGTTCCCAACCAGTGATCGATTCCATACCGCCTGCAGTGGAAGCCCTGAGTCCTAACCACTGGATTGCCAGGGAATTCCCCTAGAAGATTTTATCTTAAGAACAATACCAGGGCTTCCCTGGTAGCTCAGTGGTAAAGAATCTGCCTGCTAATGCAGGAGACGTGGGTTCAGTGTCTGATCTGGGAAGAGCCCATATGCCCTCAAACCTGTGTCCCACAAGAGAAGCTACCACAATGAGAAACCCGCTCACCACAACTAGAGAGTAGCCCTCACTCCTCACAACTAGAGAAAAGCCTGCACAGCAATGAAGACCTAACACAACCAAAAATAAATAAAACCAAACCAGGACTTCCCTGGCAATCCATTACAAATGCCCTAGTGTTTTTGATGCACACACAAGTTTAGATGCCTCAGGCTTTTTAAGATTCCTCAGCTCAAGATTCTAAGATGCTTGGCTTGGCTTCTGTTCTCAGCTTCAATTACAGATTTGCAGGGAGGCTAGAACTTACTCCCTGCCTTTTGCACACAAGAGTTCTTTTCAAGATAAAGGGAGGAACAGTGACCTGGGCAAGGCCCCCTCTTCATCCTCACTGCGAGGAACCAGCCCAGCTCCCCTTGGGAAGGTATGTGATGTGTCACACCCCTGTGCTATAACTATGGGCAGTGGGTGACTGCTGAACTGTTGTTCCAGTAAAAACTAATTGCACTTGCTTCTACACCCTGTGCCCAGTAACCAGTTGGATTCTCAGGTGGCCTATCCCATTTCCACATCCTGACTCAAGGCTGAGACAATGGCCCTAACTGAGCAGACAATGCACACAGGACCAGGCTTTCTCCCGAGCCCTATCCTTGGATTCCCTCACCCCACCCTCTCCTTAACTGAAACATTACCCCCTTAACCTCAAGGGCTTCTGTCTCTCTTGTCCATTCCTGCTCTTATAGTTGCTCACATCTCTCTGGCATTCAGGCCCAATGCCACAAAAACTGGGGCAAAGACAGTGTTCAGCATCAGTTTTCCCCTCCCTCAACCGCTTTTCCCCAGTTTTGTGTATCAGAGAGTACTGAGTCCAGTTGACTCCCCAAGACTCACCAGGGCTGCAGGAGGCACGGAGTTTACAATAGCTGCTGTGGGCAGGACGTGAGCATCAGGAGGCAGCTCACTGACCACACAGGCCTCGGGCACCATAAATGGTGGGCTCCACTGATCTGAGGGAGACATAAGTGGTTGGGAGAAAGGATGTGGATGGCCACAGGCTCTGGGTAGTGGCATAGGTTGGGGAAACCCCCTTAACTCCAGGGTTAGGACTGGACCTGGAGGGCCAGTGTCCCTTCCCCACAAAGAACACTGACCTAGTTGGATGGAGATGAGCCCTACAGCAGGCCCGGCTTCCCCCTGCATCCTCTCCAGGGTCCCTGTCTCATAGACAACCTCATAGAGGGCAGGGGAACTGGGTGGCTTGGGGGCAGGGGGACTGTCTGGATGGCCAGGATCCTCAGAGATTCCACTGTCACTGCCGGGAGATGCTTCTGAGCAGTAGACTTGATTGGGGTCAATGAAAAGTTTCAGGAAATCTTCAGGCTCACTCTCTTGAAGACCCTACAGTAGAAGAGGGTGTGAATGTGTATAGGGAAGAATTCTGGAAGTCCTATTAATGTCAAAACCAGATCAGTTTCAGTCCCTTCTGTCCTTGGACATGAGGGTAGTTACAGCTCATGTCTATTTTAGGGGCTCTGTCTTCAGACTTCTAAGTGGAAACTGAAGCCTCTTGCACTTCTTATCACAAGAGTTGTCTCAACCCATAGCCATTTCCATTCATCACACTCACACAGCCATGGCCCCCACTGCACTCCCAGCCTTGCAGCCCCTGTTCCTGTAGCCTAGTCACTGGAACCTCTGAAGGTGGACCGTGGAGTCCCAGCTCCAGGAAAGATCCTGTTGAGAAGACATCTTCTGGAGGTTCCAGGCACACGTCCAACAGGTCAGGGGTTCTGAAATCCATGGTTCTGCTGGGAGGCATGGGGGGGGGGGGGCAGTTGCAGAAGGAGAATGAGGGCTCCCCCTCTCCCCCACCCCACGGTTTCTGAGCTCCTCTCCCTTTTCCATTATACCCCTTTCTCCCCTGCGCAGCCCCCTCAAATGTCACCCCAGCCATCTCGCCTTTGGCCTTATCTCTCTGGTCCAGACCAACAGGCACCCCCCTGAGTATTACCTGTTTCGAAGAGCTCAGCCCTGCCAAGCCAGCCTAGCTCGTTGATGGCCCCAAACAGTACACCTTTTCTTTCTTCCAGGATCTTGCATCCTGGACCTGCCTAGCCAAACCCCGCCCCCAGCCTTACACTACAGAAGTGGGTTGTACCCAGCCAAGAGCCACGATAGAGGAGCAGTATCTGGAGCAGGGGTTTAGAGGCTGAGCGTCCACAAACCGGACTTAAGACAGCCTGGCCCCTTCTGCCTCAGTTTCTCCTAGTGACAGCAGATCTTCCTGAGGGTTTGATGGCTCCTCAGAGAAGGCTAGAGATGGTTGTGAATAGAGCACAGGACGCTTGGTGCCTGTTCTCTAGCCGTCAGTTTTATAGACGGGAAGACTACGGTGGGGCTGAAAACGGGAGAGGTGTCCATAGGACTGCCGAAGACTGAAGACTGACAGAGGCATCCCCTCCCCCACTCCATGGCGCTCTTCCCCCGGTTGAGTCTGATTGGAAGCTAAAGAGGGGCTGTGCCTTGAGCCCAAGGGATTACCGTCTGGAGGCAGGCTCCGCCGTAACTGGTGGGAATTGGCTGTCAGGGTGCAGCCAGAGCATTTATTTGTCTGGCAGGGATTTGGTTCCGCTGCATGAGAAGGAGAGTAAGAGCCAGAAAACTTACAGTAGGGAAGGGGATGGGGTGAGGGGAAGTTCCGGGAATGTGGGCAGAGGCTTGGTTTGGTTTCACTTGCCACATGACTCCGAAGCTCTAGGCCGGGAGTAAATAACCAGACAGCGCTTTGACTTTGGAAAGTCGTGCAATTGTGGGTTGTCCAAGTCCATAATCCATGCATTATGCTATTGATAAAGAACAGCAGTTACGTGTACACACTCACAGGTTAACTAATGGAGGGACAAGGGTCTAGAAAACTGCAAAAGGTTAAAATACTTGGATTTGGTTTGGGAGTTTGACTTATATTTTGCATATAGTTACCAGTAATAGTATGCAGTATGTGTTCTGCATTTGTGTAATTTACAATTTTACCAAAGAGGAGACAGATAACATGACACAAGTGTAATAATACCAAAAGTCGGGACATTTTGCCTTCACCTAGAGACTGATGACCCAGGAATTCTCTTTGAATAAAATAATGGGGACTTCCCTGGCAGTCCAGGGGTTGAGACTTCTTGCTCCCAATGCAGGCAGTTCAGGTTCATTCCCTGGTTGGGGAGCTACAATCCAACATGCATTTGGGCACGGCCAAAAAAAAATTTTTTTTAAATGGAGCTATACTGATTAGGTATGATTTTCATCTGCTTCCCAATAGTACTTCAGATAAGGAATAGTTCAGTGAATAAAGCACACAAATTTGGGGCATATATCTGGAGAAAACCATAATTTGAAAAAGATACATGCACCCAAATGTTCATTGCAGCAGTATTTACTACAGCCAGGACATGAAAGCAACCTAAATACCCATCAACAGAGGAAAGGATAAAGAAGATGTGGTACATACATACAATGGAATATTACTTAACCCTAAAAAAGAAAATTAATGCCATTTGCAGGAACGTGGATGGACTTTGAGGTTTTCATACTGAATGAAGTAAGTCAAATACAAATATCATATCACTTACATATGGAATCTAAAAAAAAGGTACAAATGAACTTATCTACAAAACAGAAATAGAGTTACGGATGTAGAAAACAAATTCACCATTTCTAGGGCGTAAGGGAGGGGGAGGCGTAAACTGGAAGATTGGGATTGACACATACATACTACTCTGTATAAAATAGATAACTGGAACTTCCCTAGTGGTCCAGTAGTTAAGACTCTGCTTTCCAATGAAGAGGGCACAGGTTCGCTCTGTGGACAGGGAACTAAGATCCCACATGTCTCAAGGTATGGCCAAAAAATAAATAATAAAATAGATAACTAACCAGGACCTTCTGTATAGCACAGGGAAATCTACTCAATGCTCTGCAGTGGCCTATATGGGGAAAAAAATCGAAAAAAGAGTGGATATATGTATAATTGACTTTTTTGCTGTACACCTGAGACAAACACAACATTGTAAATCAACTATATTCCAATAAAGAATTTTAAATCATAACAAATAAAAATAAAGCACAAAAACTTGGGATGTGGATTCAGAATTCAAATGGGTATTCTTCCTGTCAAAACTTAAATAGGTTGAAGGTAAAGAGAAGAATAGGATCTAATCGTTATTGAGTAACTGATATATGGTCAGGCATTTTCATGTTACTCATATCATTCTCATAGCAATTAACAGCTGGCAGAGGGAAGTTAAGCGATTTTCTCAAGATTACTCTCATTGACTAAAAAAATTGCACTATCTAAAAGCTCAGAATTATGTTTTATTTGGTGGTCTTTCTGAGGCCTTCAGGCCCAGGAGGCAGTCTCTCAGATAACTCTGAGGGACAACTCCAAAAAGATAAGGGAGGAATCAGGATACATAGTTTTTGCAACAAAGACCAGGAATTCAGAACATCAAAAGATTACTATTAATTAAAGAAAACCAGATATCTCAAGTTAATGAATTTAGCACTTTTCTATGTATGGAAAGACATTAACAGTTTGCACTCATTGAAATTATTACTTTGATTTGCACCTTAGCTATCTGGGGCCACTATCCTGTTCTTTCCTATCCTGAGTCCTCTCAGGGGTTATTTTATGGATGTGGCTACAGTGACTCGGCTTCGCAGCCGGGCAGCCCATTCCTCTCCATTTTGAGTTCCCTCTGGGCTCACCACGCAGCTGTAGTGGCTTGATGGCTTCAATAACCTTTGTTTACTCATACGGCAAGCAACGTTTTTCATTTATACTTTGTAAGTAGCTGAACCAAGATTTGAATGACTTGGTTCATTCAAGGAACAGAAAACAGAAAAGAGGCTGATGTAGCTGGAGGGAGAGAAGATAGAGAGATCCAGGTGAGATTGGAGAGAATCCTGGCCAGCTGCCCTGAGGCATGGTGAGGATAAGCTGGGGTGTGCGGAGAGAAGCTCCTCACCAAGTGGGGTTTCAGCAACTCCTGAGAGGGGTCCCACCACTTTACCCATTTGAAGGCAGAAGGCTGCACACAAGTCAGCTCCCACCATAGGTACTTCAAGAAATACTCTCACTTTGCTAGCCCCTGCTTTCAATTCTTGTCCTTTTTTCTTTCTTGTGGGTGCTAGCAAGGGAAATCAAGCAAGTCAGTCAGTCTAAGGAATGGAATGCTTTCCCTTTGGCGCCCTGGTGCCCAGAAGGGGATCTTGGAATCTTCTAAAAGAGACAAGAAGACTTTGGCTCAAGACCAGGCAGATATCCTCAGAGATGTGGGAGGTGGAAGACTTGGGAATGCGGGGGTGGGGTATGGAGCATCATCTTTGCCCGCGGAGAAGCATCTAGCTTTCTCTTTTAGAATCTTCAAAGGATCGAAGCCTTTGTAGACCAGTCAGGTCCACGGGTCTGACCACCACAGAGACCAAGGCTCTCAGACTCTAGATACTCTCTGAATTCCTTTCCCTTGCTCGGCCCCTCACCCGCAGCACCACACTCCCCGAGATCGCCCACGCCTCCATTGGACTCTGGCTGCCGACCTCTGATTGCTCCTAGCTCACGTCACTCCCAGTCTGGCCCCGCCCTCTAGGCGCTGTCATTGGCCACCGGGGGCCCGTACGCGGTGGACGCGGGGGGAGGGGGAAACGAAGGGGAGGGAGCGGGAATTCCCGACTCGAGGCCGGAACCGAGCGGATGCCTTGTAGTGAGACCCTCCAGAGGTGAGTGCTGGCTCCCAGAAAGCGGGATCGGGGTCGGCCACCCAGACCTCCCCGAGCCTACGAGCCAGAGTCCCAGCTCTCGCATTCTTCTTCAGCTTCCCGGCACTGTGGTGGCCTCAGACCCCGCCTCCCAGAGCCCGGACTTCCAGACACCGCCCTCAGTTGTTGGGTCAGCCCGTTCCGGGACCCAGGACTCCTAGGACCCCTCTTTGGTCTTCTGTCCCGACATCCCAGCCCGTGGCTTGCAACAGTCGCTCTCTGCTTTCAGAGGGATGGCGCTGGGGAAATGGGAGCGGGAAAGCACCCCAACTCGCCCTCTTCAGGTGGTCCACGAAGCTATCCTTGACATCTCTTCTTGAACCCCTTTCGCTTCATCCGTTCCTTCCTGGAGAGGGCGGCTGGCATCTACTTTGCTTAAAGGAGCCCAGCTCCCTAGTTTTGTGGGCGCCTCATGTGAAAGAGTAATGAGGTATTCACACAGCCCCCATACCTCAGTTTCCCCCTTGCTAGGTCCCTGAATAAGTCACTTGAAAGGGATCAAATAGGGGAAAGAGGAATAGCCTCAGGTCAGGAGTGGATGAGTCACACTGGGATAGGGAAGATCAGAAAGTGGCTGGGATGAGGGAGCTGCATTCAGGCCATCCTTCCCTTTCCCTTCATCCCATATTCCCTTGTGAAATATTTCCACTTCCCCACTCACTCTGTCTTCCTAGGTCTGAGAGTCATTGGAGCTACCACAGCCACCATGGGGCCCTGGGGAGAGCCAGAGCTCCTGGTGTGGCGCCCTGAGGCTGCAGCCTCAGAGGCCCCAGTGCCCATGGGACTGGAGGTGAAGTTGGGGGCCCTGGTGCTGTTGCTGGTCTCACTCTCATCTGCAGTCTAGTGCCCGTCTGTGTGTTGCGGCGGCCGGGAGCTAACCCTGAAGCCTCAGGTAAGCCCCTCCTTTCCCCTGTTCCATGGATGCTTGGCTTAGGGAAGGCCCTGGTGTTAAGGAAGTGGACCTATGGGGGGTCAGCAAGAGTGACTGTTGCTTTGATTGGGTAGTGGGGCCTAAAGAGGGTTCATTTACCCATTCCTCTCTGTGTTCCACTCCTGCCCAGCCTCCCGCCAAAAAGCCCTGAGCCTTGTAAGCTGCTTTGCGGGCGGTGTCTTTCTGGCCACATGTCTCTTGGACCTGCTGCCTGACTACCTGAGTGCTATAGATGAGGCCCTGGCGGCCCTGCACGTGACGGTGAGCCCTGGTCATCTGCATGTGACCCTGTGTATGTGGGTGTTCAGTCATGTACCTCCAGGAGAGGTGGTTTGTATGGATCTGTTCGTGTGTCACTCTATGACTGTACGAAGACTCTTGGCCTGTGACGCCATGAGCTGTGATTTTTAGTCACAGAGCAGCACAATGCTGTGGGTTCTTACCCCCTCAGTCCTTATGTGACCTCTGTGTACCCTTTGAGACAGTGTGAGGAACCTTATTACCAGGTGCATGATCTACTTTGTGGGTGTCTCTAGTTCCAGCCTCCAGGAAAATAATAGCACTCCAAGAATCATCTTTACCCTCTCAGCACTTTCCTGAAGGGTTGGAGATAGAGGTCCCTACAGGCCTGGGATGGGTAGGAGTCAGGTTCCAGGGCCCTGGTGTTCCTATAGCCCAAGGAAGAAGGATATGGGGAAGATCATGTCCAAGGCACAGAGCAGTCTTATTGGAAAAACTGAGACAGTTAGAGGAACTGAGGAAGTAACACTGACTGTAACCGTTTATGTCTGTGACTGAGTGACCTGTGTCTCTGTGTGACTGTGTGTAAGCCTGATTGTCCCTGTGACAGTATGGGGCTTAGCGTGTGAGCACTTGGGAAAGAGGGCCAGGGTGTGGCCTACTTGTCACACTTTTCTACATCAGTGACTTTCAACTCTCCAGTCCACCCCCCACCCCCACCCCCCAGGAAATATTCAGTAATGAAATATTTTTCGTTGTCCCAACTCAGGGAGGGAGGGCTTGCCTTGCTACTAGCATCTAATGAGTATAGGCTAAGGATGCTGCTAAACATCCAACAGGGCACAGGGCAGCCCTCTACAACAAAGAACTGTCCAATCCAAAATGTGAATAGCACCCAAACTGAGAAACCATGGTTTCCATGTCACACTGGGAGTGACAGCATAATCTGTCTGGCCATGTATCACTCTCAGTCTATGGCACCACGTGACTCTGTGTTTTTGCATAACTGAGAGTGGCTCTGTGCCTGTGCCAGACCCCAGGTCTGTGTAACTGGGACTAAACCCTGCATCTGACTCTTCCTCTCCCTTCTTGGCTTGACTCCTGATCTCCATGCTGTCCCCTCTGCCCACAGCTCCAGTTCCCTCTCCAAGAGTTCATCCTGGCCATGGGCTTCTTCCTGGTCCTGGTGATGGAGCAGATCACATTGGCTTACAAGGAACAGTCGGGACCACCACCTCGAGAGGAGACGAGGGCTCTGCTGGGAACAGTGAATGGTGGGCCACAGCACTGGCATGATGGACTGGGGGTCCCACAGGCAGGCGGAGCCTCATCAGCTCCTTCAGCCCTGCGTGCCTGTGTGTTGGTCTTCTCGTTGGCCCTGCATTCAGTGTTTGAAGGGCTGGCAGTGGGGCTGCAGCGAGACCAGACTCGGGCCATGGAGTTGTGCCTGGCTTTGCTGCTCCATAAGGGTATCCTAGCAGTCAGCTTGTCCCTGCGACTGCTGCAGAGCCACCTGCGAGCACAGGTGGTGGCTGGCTGTGGGATCCTCTTCTCATGCATGACACCCCTGGGCATTGGACTGGGTACAGCTCTGGCAGAGTCAGCTGGGCCACTGCACCAACTCGCCCAGTCTGTGCTGGAGGGCATGGCGGCTGGCACCTTCCTCTACATCACCTTCCTGGAAATCCTGCCCCAAGAGTTGGCCACTTCTGAGCAGAGAATCCTCAAGGTCATTCTGCTTCTAGCAGGCTTTGCCCTGCTCACTGGCCTGCTCTTTATCCAAATCTAGAAAGCTCCAAGACAGGCAGGGAAGGTTGGGTATCACGTGCCCTTGACCTTCCTCCCCCTCTCCCAGTGTGTGGGGAAAAGGAAGGAGTGGGGAAGGGAGGTATTGAGGGCCAAAAAGTTCTCTGGGAGATAGGCTTGGGGCCTTTGAGACTCTTTGTCCAATGAGAGGAAATTGGGCAGACAAGAGCCTGACCCCCAGGCCCAAGGGACAAAAGATGGTCAAGTCACTAGAGATATGATCAAGGGACATAAGTATTGGGGAAGGCAGTGAGTGCTAGTATCAGGGGTCAGACACTACACACAGGGCCAAGTGGATGCACCCAACTGCTGTGGGAATAGAGGCATAGAGAAGGCATAGGCTGAGTTGGCAGTCCTATTGGTTCTAGCCCATTTCAGCCCTCTTTCACTTGGAGTGGTCTCCTCCTACTTTTCTTAGCTCCTACTTTCATATCTATCTTCCTCTTCCCTTCTCCCAGGGAACTAGTGCCAAATGGCCTCTTTCTGCCAGTTTTGGTATCTCCTCTGGCTTCTCCAGTCTTGCTCACTACTCTATTTTTAAAGTGCCAAATAAATCCCGTCCCTCTTTCTCAAAGCACAAGTGAAGGTGCTGAGCCCTGGCCAGCACATCAGTGGAAGGGGTCTGCTTGCTCCTACTTTTGGTCCCAGATGGTGAACTGTGGTAGAAATGTTTGCTGAGCTGGGGTTGGGGGCATGTTGGCAGAGTTACCATCCCCCACTACTGTGCTGCACCCTAGGAGTACTGAACATGCACATGGTGCCCCAAGCCTAGATGATAAACACTGAGCTGCCAAAATTTTTTTATATACCAGAGGATCCCAAGGGGGAAGGGGAAGGCTCACCCCCAGGGTTATTTTTTTGGGGGGAGGGCTATGCATAGGGCCATATTCTCTAGAATCTATTTTACTAACTGACCTGTTTTGGGAAATGTTACCCAAATAAAACAAGTTTCTATACATCTGTTCGGTATCTGATTCATTTGTCTTGGGAAAGGGGTGGGCACGTGGGGAATCGAGAGTCTGAGTTTCAGATGTTTAGAGCTGTTTTAATGTGCCTGGTCTTACTGTCTTCGTTCAGGCCCCTCTAGTCCCTTTCCTAGAAAATGACCAAATTTTTCCTCTTGTCTCTTCCTGCTTCCCTCCCTGTCTCCACCCCTTCCTTTTCCTCCCCTTTTCCTTTACTCTCTTTAAACCCTCGCCCTTCGCATTTGTAGGCTCTGGACCAATGTAGAACTACTTTTCCCAGTTTGCCCCACGCAGGGAGGAACCGAGGAGGAGGAGCAAAATCCCCGGGTCCCGGAGTCAACAGGGCTGCTGGGAAATGGTGTCCGTTTCCTCTCTCGTATTGCGTGACTGGGGCTGTTAAAGAGTCACGTAAACAAACTACAATTCCCGGCGGTCCCCGCGCGCAGCAGGTCAGGGCTAGACTAGGGCCGGGTTCGCGGTGCTCGCTGAGGCGGCGGCGGCGGCTACGGCTGGAAGAGCCGGGCCGGGGCCCGCGGCGGAGGCCGTGGCTTGTATTGGGAGGGTGGCGGGGAGGGACGGGGGAGGAAGATGGCGACGTCGGGAGCGAACGGGCCCGGTTCGGCCACGACCTCAGCTTCCAATCCGCGTAAGTTTAGTGAGAAGATCGCGCTGCAGAAGCAGCGTCAGGCCGAGGAGACGGCGGCCTTCGAGGAGGTGATGATGGACATCGGCTCCACCCGGGTGAGGGGCCGCGCGGGGAAGCGGGAGCCGAGCAGAGCTGTCCCAGAGCGGGGAGCCGAGAGGCGGGGCGGGGGCGGGAGCCGCAGCGAAAGAGGCGGAACGCGGCAGGGGCAACGGGCGCCGCCGTCTGGGAGGCGCGGGTGGAGGGTCCGGGGGCAGGAAGACGGATTTTGCCGGAGGAGGTAGAAAGTCCTGAGGGGTTGGGGGGTTTGGGAACGACTGGGAACGCAGAGTAAGTGTGGCAGGAATGGACACAGAGAGGAGATGGTCCCCGAAACCCTGCGGAGTTAGGAGGTGGGTGGTCCTTGTGCATCTCTGATTGAGTTTCCTCAGGGACTTAGCATCTTCGATATTGCGTTATGGGGCGGAGGGATGGCCTGCTTGCCCTAGTCTGGCTTCTCTAAATTGGTGATCTCCTCTTATCTGGTCCCTCTGCCTTGTTGTACTACTCTCGGCACTTAGTATCTCCGGGAAAGGGCCCCATGAGTGGTTTGAACTGGGTATAGTGGGGCAGGAAGTCCCCTCCTGCGTCCCGTCCCTTTGCTTCCTTTTTCAAATACTTCTTGTGGTTTCCTGACGTGAATGAAGGTGAGGTCCATTGCTCACAGACTGGTGCTTGGTATTTTGCCCTGGACGTCTTGGAGGAGAGATAGGGCTTTGGATCTCGAAAGGGGGTAGGTAACCAGTAAGCGATAGGTTATATGGAACCGATGCTTTGCTGAACTTTCTAGGGAGATGGCCGTTTGGGGGGTTAGTTATGGAGTGCCTAGGAGGGTCTTCTATGGGGAGGAAATATTCATTCCTACGCAGTTCCAGAAAGAAGGCATCCTGGCAGAATTGCTTCTGAAGCTACCTACCCCCACCCCTATGTCAGGGAGAGGTGGGGTGGGAGCTTGCCCAGCTGGTTTGCAGTCCTAATTTAGGGACACATTATTCTCAAAACAGCAGGTGAGGATATTGCAGTGATCCCTCCTGGCCGGGAGTTAGAAGGAATGTAAAGCGTGATGGATGGCCGAACATGAATACCACATTTCAAAGTTCTTTCTGCTGGTCTGACTGCCTTTGATTGAATCTTTCTGTGACTGGGACTCTGGTTGTATTTGCCTGTGTGTCTCCCTCTGTTAGTCTTTTTTGTGCTTTTTTACTTTTTTGAGTCTCTAGAGACCATGTGTCCTAGTTTTGGGGAGTCAGAGAAAGTTAGATGGGGAAGTAAATGGTGTGTGTGTGTGTGCACATAATCTCCTCTAACTGCTACTAGAATCATGATCTAACTGTTGACTGCTCCCCTTTAGGAGCTTTTGATCAAGGTGGGGCAGAGACAAGAAGGTGGGCAAGAGGCTGACCTCCAGCTGACAGCTTAAGGCCATGCCCTCTGGACTGTGACTCCAGCGGAGGAATGGTGGAATCTAGGGCTAGTATGTACAAACAAAAGCTCAAAAGCTGGGCCTTCCTTCTTTGTGGTGCTTCAGTCTGTCAAAAGGCCCCTTCAACTCACCTTACCCCTGTTGGGTAACTTCTCTTCTGCACATAAAAAATCTAGGGCATACATGGTCTGTGCCTGGAGACCTAAAACTAGAGATTAGAGACCTGGAGTTCAGCCTGTTACCTGACCAGCTGGGAGGTCTCATCTGAGGCAGATATGGCCTGTGGGACCTATACTACTGAGAAACTGGGGTTATCATATATGTTAGTAGCGGTCTTAAGGTGGACCAAAGGTCAGCATGGTGCCCACTGAACTCGCTGGACTGATTTCTTAGGACAAGGAGTCAATTCTGATGTTGGACTATGCACAACAGCGTTAGCCATGGAAGCTCTTAGAATTTACCACTGATCAGCTGTCTTGGGTCTCCTTGTTTGGCTGGTGGCAGTAGCTGAGCCTCAGAAGTAGACGCTCATCTCTCACAGAGGGACATGAGATCTTTAGGAAGACTAAAACCGTGCCAGGCTGAGGGTTGTGGTGTCTTACACTAGTGCCAGACACATCTCCCCAAAGTGGGATGAGGCCAGGAGATTGCTCTGGGCCAGGCTGGCATAGACTACTGCTTCTCCCCACCACACACCCCCATTCTCCAGGCTCCCCTGCCAATTCAGGGGCTTTAGGACTAGGTAGAAGAATGCTTATTGGTTTCAGCTCTGTTTTTCCAGGTAGACGAGCCATCATTTAATTGTTCTGTTTTCGGAGGCTCTGTGTAGCCTTCCTGAGGCTGGGCAACAGCCTGTGCCTACCCTCCAGAGCAAGAAGGAAAGAGACTGGCAGTCGTGGCTCTATGGCATCCACCTGTGACCCTTCCCTTGTCTTCCAATTAGTCCTGTACGCATCTGGAAGGGAAAGCAGAGTTGCCCAGTAGTCACCCTGCCCCAGGAATTAACCCATGTGATTAGTCTGGGGGCTCCTGGCAGCCTCTCAGGAACTCTGTTTAGACTGATGCCAACTGGTACGGGCCCTGAGTAGAGTGTTAGGGTCGCCCGGGCAGGGCGATGCCTGGCATGAGTGATAGCACGGATGGATGCAGCCCGCGGAAGAGCTCGGGCAGATTGTTTGTACTGGGTCTCAGTGGATCTTTCCCCAGCAGTGGCTTTTCTTCTGGCAGGTCTCTTGAAAGCATCAGCAATAGTAACGTGTCCTGGAGACGGGGATGGCAAACGTGGCTACAGGAACAGTGTTCAGGACCCTCCCTGACATTCCCATCTGTCCTCCATGTCTCAGTTACAGGCCCAAAAACTGCGGCTGGCGTACACAAGGAGCTCCCACTATGGTGGCTCTCTGCCCAACGTGAACCAGATTGGCTGTGGCCTAGCCGAGTTCCAGGTGAGTGGCTGCTGGCTTGTGGGGTGTCAGGGGTGGAGAGCCAGCTCTCAGGGGGCTTCTTCCGTTGACTCGCCTGTCTCTTCTGGCAGAGCCCCCTCCACTCCCCTCTGGATTCATCTCGGAGCACTCGACACCACGGGCTGGTGGAACGGGTGCAGCGAGACCCCCGAAGAATGGTGTCCCCACTTCGCCGCTACCCCCGCCACATATCCTTCACTGAGGGGCTGTGCAGTCTGGCGGGCGGTGGGTGGGGCTCCTCGGGAGCTCATGGTGGGCAAAGGGGCTTGAGGTGCTGTCCAGTCCCATCTTGCGGCAGCTTCTTTACCCAGTCTCCCTGGAAAGTGCCGTTTGGCCCTTGTGTCAGCGCTGGCTCCTGTGGCAGGGAGCTGTCCCTCCTGGGATGGTGCCCGCCATCTCTGGCTGGTGCTGACTTCTTTACTTCAGCTTGCTCTTTGCTGCTCGATGCGCGGCTCCCTGACAACTCATGCTGCAGGGGTTTTGCTTCCCTCCTGCTCACATTTCTGTTTGTGGCTTTCAATTCAGAGACCATCGCAACAACCTGTCTCCCCCAAAGGCTGCTTAGACATTCACCTATTTTTTCTGACTCCCATTAGGCCTGATTCCCTTTTTTCTCTTCCATTCTTTGCCCTTATTTTTGCCCATGTAGAGGAGGAGGGACAAAAAAGGTGTTTGTTTCTTAAAACAACTCATCTGCTGCCTCCATTATTTTTCTCTTATCTGGTCTCTCTTCCACCCATCCCCTCCTCACTTTTTCCCTTAACTAGTGCTCTTCACATTGACAGCTCTCCCTATAGTCCTGCCTATTTATCTCCTCCCCCGGAGTCCAGCTGGCGGAGGTCAGTGTCCAGGGCAGGCAGGATCTCCTGCCCACTCTCTGACTTGTCTCTGGCTGGAGCTGGAGTTGGGTCTGGGCCTGCTCGGCCAGGCTTTGAGCCGTACCTCCTCCCACAGTGGCAGGGCTGGGAGGGGTGGGGGTAGGTGGAGTAATGGGTCAGAGTCCAGTCTTGGCCATGTTGACACGGGTGGCCAAGCCTCCCTGTCCAGCCAGAGCAGGACCAATGGTAGCTGGGGTGTGTGTGTTTGGGGGGGGGGGGAGGGGAGATGGGCAGGGTGGCAGGTGAAAGCGGCTGCCTCCTATCAAGAGTGGGTGCACTCAGATTCTGAACCCCTCCCCTGTCCATCTTATCCCTAATATTCATACCCAGCACATTTGCTTGGCTCTAAGATTCCTATTCAGCTTGTCCTGGCAGATAGAAGTTGAGGATTTCCAGATCTTAGGTTGTTTGTGGAGAGGGTTCACGAATCACAGGTATCAGAAGCATCAGAAAGAAAGAGGCATGATCCTGGGTGCCCAGCCCTCTTGGCGCCCCACATTTCCCCCCCTCCCCCCAGTACCTGTCTTCTGGTCCTTATGAGTCTTCCTCCTCATGACTTTGTTTTTCCATCCCAGGACAATGCCCTGGGGCAATTTCCCTGCAGAGAAGGGGCAGTTGTTTCGACTACCATCTGCACTTAACAGGTGATGGCCCTTGCCTTCTTTAGGCCACATCTCTCCTTATCTGTAGTTTCTGGGGCCCTGTTCCCTCACCCTACCCTGTCCCAGCCCAGCTAGTGTTTTCCCCGACTGAGCAGGGTGTGAGGAGCAGAAAGACTGTCTTGGGTGCCAACTCATCTCTGTTCCCCTCACAGGACAAGCTCTGACTCTGCCCTTCACACAAGCGTTATGAACCCCAGCCCTCAGGACACTTATCCAGGCCCTGCACCCCCCAGCGTCCTGCCGAGCCGCCGTGGAGGTAAGCAGGCATGTCCCAGGGTAAGGTCAAGCCACGGAATTTTTGTTTGAAGCAGGTAGGCAGGTGGGCACTACAGCCAACTCCACCACACACAGCCACTCCATCCTTTGCAGGTTGTCTGGATGGCGACATGGACTCCAAAGGTATGTGTTCCTCGCCGAATTTGGTATGTGGGGGTACTGAATGCCAGAGAATTTCTGAGCTGGTGCTGGGGGCTTTGTTCAGAGCCAGGCAGGGCTCCCCCTCCTGCCTGCATCTGACTCCTGTCCTGCCTTACTGCCTTTTCCAACCTTCTCATCACCAGTCTTTCTCTTTCAAGTCCCTGCTGTTGAGGAGAACTTGCTAGATGATAAGCACTTGTTGAAACCATGGGACGCTAAGAAGGTAGGCATGGCCCACTGTCCCTCTTCTTTCCATGGAGCAGGTCTTCAGGGTTCTCCACTGAGCTCTGTCCTCATCTGCCACCTTCTTCCCACTCTCCTCAGCTGTCCTCGTCCTCCTCCCGACCTCGGTCCTGTGAAGTCCCTGGAATTAAGTAAGTATTCTCTGAGGTCAGCTGAGGTGGGGAGGGCAGTAAAGGGAACAGTGCGGTGCTGGGCTCTGCTCTTTGCTGACCACTGCCCCCATTTACATATTGTCTTCTCCTTTCCCAGCATCTTCCCTTCTCCTGACCAGCCCGCCACTGTGCCTGTCCTCCCACCTGCCATGAACACGGGAGGCTCCCTACCTGATCTCACCAACCTGCACTTTCCCCCGCCACTGCCCACCCCCCTGGACCCAGAGGAGACAGCCTATCCCAGCCTGAGTGGGGGCAGCAGTACCTCCAATCTGACCCACACCATGACCCACTTGGGCATCAGTGGGGGCCTGGCCCTGGGCCCGGGCTATGATGCGCCAGGTGAGTGGCTGTCCTGGCTGTGTGTCCCTGGGGTGCTGTCCAGCTGGAGGGACAACGGGGTGGGAAGCTCAAGCACCTAGGATTTTCCTGTGACTACCCACACCCCACCCTTCATCTGTCTCCCCCCAGTTTCCCTCACTGCAGTTGTCTGCCAGTGAGAACTGGTAAGTGTGGCTTTTCCTCAAAAGATGATGTAGAGCAACCCCCAAGTGGGCAATGCCAGTTTGATTGTCAGGGACAGAGTAGGGAGGACATTGTGTTGCCACTTTCATAGTCTGGTCACTGCTACCCATTCCGAGCAGAAAGGGGCCCAGTTCCCATCAGTAATGTTGGCATTTCTGGTTTTTTGTCTGTGCCTACAGGACTTCATTCACCTCTCAGCCACCCATCCTTGCAGTCCTCCCTAAGCAATCCCAACCTCCAGGCTTCCCTGAGCAGTCCTCAGCCCCAGCTCCAGGGCTCCCACAGTCACCCCTCACTGCCTGCCTCCTCCTTGGCCCGCCACGCACTGCCCACCACCTCCCTGGGTCACCCCTCGCTCAGTGCCCCGGCCCTCTCCTCCTCCTCTTCCTCCTCTTCGGCTTCATCTCCGGTGCTGGGGGCCCCCCCTTACCCGGCTTCTGCCCCTGGGGCCTCCCCCCGCCACCGCCGTGTGCCCCTCAGTCCCCTGAGTTTGCCCGCGGGCCCAGCCGACGCCAGAAGGTCCCAACAGCAACTGCCCAAACAGTTTTCGCCAACAATGTCACCCACCTTGTCTTCCATCACTCAGGTATGCGTGGCTGCCTTCCCTACATGTCTGTCTTCCCCTCCTTCCTTCTTCTGCCAAGTTCTCTCCCTCCCACCCTGCTTTCTTCCAATACCTCTTCTTCACTCCTGGTGTTATCCATCCCCATCCACTCCTCTGTCCTCTACCAACCCCACTTGGATCCATCTTGTTTCTTCTTAGCTTTAAGAATGCAAACCCTGGGGTTAAGCTCTCTAATTTCAAATTCTGGCCCCACCTCTTAGCAGCAGTCTCCTTAGATGTTTATTTAACTTCTATGAGCCTCAGCATCCTCATCTGTAAAGCCAGGCCAGCAATGTAAGAATCAAAGGCAATCACATGTGGGAAGTACTCGGCACCATGCCCAGCCCAGGTGCACACTCAACAAATGATAGCTTGTCCTTTCCCTTCTCTCTCTCTTTGGTTCCTGTCCTTCTTTTCTTGTCTGTCTCTTTTCTCCTGCCTCCATTCTGCCCCGCTCCCTCTCCCGTCTCCCCACCTTCTTTCTTAGATTCTATAGAGTTAGAGACTGTCAGGTGATGGATTCCAGTTCCTTCATTTTACAGACGACGACGCTGGGGCCCAGAGGGAAAGTGACTTTCCCAAGTTTACGCAGCATGTGAGGGAAGAGTTGGGACCAGAACCCCAAATTCTTGGTTTAGGGCTTCTTCCTCGATGTTAACATTCTTAGCTCTCCCCTCCTCCCCTCCCCATCCCCGTTTCTGTTCTCTCTGCTCCTCTTCTCCTTTCGCTGCGACGCTCTTCTTTCCCTCTCCTCTGTCCTAGTTTCCCCTCCTCTGTCGTTCCTCCCTGGGATGTGTGTTCTATGTTCCATCTTTATGCAGGCCCCCTTTTCTGCAGGAAAGGCTACGGCCAGGCCAGCAAGGGCTCTGCTCTCCTGGAACTTGGAGTGAGCCTAACTTCCTTCCTTTCACCCTCCTTCCTCTCGCAGTCCCTCTGACCTCTTCAGGGCTTTAGAACAGTTGTCAGGGTCACTGTTGTGTGATCAGTAGCTTGTGAGGTGTCTCACAAGTAGTTGATTACTAATAGTAGTTAGAGTACCCAGGTTTAAGAATTGTTGATTCCTGGAGTGGATTCAGAATTATGCTTGTGTTAACCTCATTCAGTCACTTGCATTCCAAAATGCTTTTCTGAGAGTAGTTGCACCGCAGTGATGCCCAATGGAACACTTTTGGTTTTGCGTTGAGGATGTCTGCAACCAAAGAGGGTGAGAAGCCCTGACGGAGTTCCTCTGAAGGGGCACACTGAGGGGTAAGCTTCTCCCTTTCTGCTTGCCTCTCTTCAGGGCGTCCCCCTGGATACCAGTAAGCTGCCCACTGACCAGCGGCTGCCTCCATACCCATACAGCCCCCCAAGTTTGGTTCTGCCCACCCAGCAACACACCCCAAAGCCTCTGCAGCAGCCAGGGCTGTCCTCTCAGGCCTGCTCAGCGCAGCCCTCAGGGGCTCGGCCCCCAGGCAGGCAGCTGCAGTATGGGACACTGTACCCACCCAGCCCCAGTGGGCATGGGCAACAGTCTTACCACCGGTCGATGAGCGACTTCAGCCTGGGGAACGTGAGTACCTGGGTCCCTAGCTCAGAAGCAGGGGAGGGAATGGAGGTGGGTCAGAAGAGCCTGAGTGGTGTTGAGGGGGGCACTCTGAATTGGAGCATCTAGGTGGGGGAGAGCCTTCTTTCTTCTCTCTAGGTAACACAGTACCATCAACTTGGGGCTCCACTCTCCCTGCATTTGACCCCCACTCACGCCCCTTTGCCCCAGCTCCCTCCATGCAGCTTGCTCTCTGATGCTGCTGCTCTGACTCACTGTCTTCCTGGTACATGCGTGCTCTGTCCCAGGAGGTACAGTGCCCTCACCTCCTCTGGGCTCCGTGTTCTCTTCTGTCACTGTTTGTTGCCATTCCCTCTATCTCTGCTTTTGTTGCCACCATGTGGGAGGTGAGGTGGGGTAGAGAGAGGTGTATGAAGATTACTGGGCAAGGGGGGTGTGTGAGCAGTGCTCGGCAAAGCCAGGCAGCAACACCCTGCTCTGAAGCTCACTTACTCCAGGCTGTGTGTGTGTCTACAGCTGGAGCAGTTCAACATGGAGAACCCATCGACCAGCCTGGCGCTGGATCCCCCTGGCTTTTCCGAAGGGCCTGGCTTCTTAGGGGGTGAGGGACCAGTGAGTGGCCCCCAGGACCCTCACGCCCTCAACCACCAGAATGTAACCCACTGTTCCCGCCACGGCTCAGGGCCTAACATCATCCTCACAGGTGAGAGGTGTGGACGGTGCCTGAGGATAGAAGGAGGGCGGGATACATTGGGTGGCGCAGCAGGAGACTGGGTGTGGGGGGGGGTCTTGGAAGAGTTCAAGAGGCGGGGCCTCACTCATCTCTTCCGTCCACACAGGAGACGCCTCCCCAGGCTTCTCTAAGGAGATTGCAGCGGCCCTGGCCGGAGTGCCAGGCTTCGAGGTGTCAGCAGCTGGGCTGGGGCTGGGGCTGGGGCTGGAGGAGGAGCTGCGCATGGAGCCACTGGGCCTGGAGGGGCTCAGCATGCTGAGCGACCCCTGCGCCCTGCTGCCTGACCCGGCTGTGGAGGACTCGTTCCGCAGTGACCGGCTGCAGTGAGGCCACCTCATCGCCATCCCTCTTCTCAGCCCTGTCCCTCATCACTGCCCCTTTCCTCCCTTCCCCCTGGCCAGTAGAGATGCCACTCTCTGCCCCCAGGTCCTCTTTCTGACATGAATGAAGGATCCCAAGAATGAGAAAGGGCAAGGGGTTTTTTCCAGGTGGCCCCTGAATTCTGCACAAGGCGGGGGGACCTGGGGGAGCTCAAGGGAGGGCCTAAAGCACTTGTAACTTTGAACCGTCTGTCTGGAGGTCAGAGCCTGTTGGAAAGTGGGGGATAGAGGGGAACCCCGGAGGCAGGGCTTGTCCGGATGCCTAGGGGTGGGCAGTGCCAGCCCCTCCTCACCACTCTTCCCCTTGCAATGGAGGAGAGAGCCAGAGTGGATATTATTTTTTATTAAATATATTATATGTTAATAAAAAAATCCTATTAAATCCTTGGTGTGGTTGGCTCCTGTTTGGGATACAGCTGGGGATCAAGGGAGTTCTTGGGGACATGAGTCGTCTTGCCTGCTATGCTTTCTTTTTTTTTTAATTTGGCTGCACCAGGCCTTAGTTGCAGCAAGCGGGATCTTCATGGCATTCGGGGCATGTGGGGTCTAGTTCCCTGATCAGGGATCAAACCTGGGCAATTGGGAGCATGGAGTCTTAGCCACTGGAACACCAGGGAAGTCCCCTATTATGCATTTTGCATCTTCTCAACACCATGTGGTTTGTGGAGGGGCCCCCAAAGCCTCAGAATTTGTACTCAGCACTGGACATAGGGCTGCAGGCTGGGTGTAGGCCCGGTGGCAGCACAGGTGCCTCCTCATTTGTCCAGGGCCTTGCTGTGGCCTCAGGGGACAGTGGCTTTGGCTGCTACTACTCTTCCTCAAACTTGAGACCCTGGCAGGGAGTCAGGAGGTGAGGAGGTGACTGGTGGCTGAGCTCTCAGCCCTGGATATTTCTGGTAGAATGACCCCACCTCTCCCCAGGAGTATCTGGCCTCAGTGCTAAGGCTTCGGAGGAGAGAGGATTTAAAGACTACTGAGGCCAGATAGTAAGCCTGGAGGACCCGGAAGTTCGATGTACCCCGCCGGCCTCCGACCCAAGGCCTCTCATTCTTCATTCTGCCCCTCACCATGAAGGAATTCACTTTGCCCTCCCGCTCTTATCCACCACCGATTCAGAGGCTTGAGTGCTAGCTAACCTGTTTTGATGAGGTTTCCTCTTTGGCTGGGGTTGCTAGTCCTCTGGCCATCTGAGTTTCTGCCCTCTTCTCTCCCTCACCCAGCACAGAAGAGCAGTGCCCCTCCTCCGTCACCTCTACCTCTGCTACTTGCCCACAGCCCACAGTCCTGGCCTCTCTTCCTCTTTCCAAAACTTGTCATTTTCAAAAAAGAGAACTGAGAACTTCTGGCTTAGGCTGGAAGGGAATGCAGTGTGCCCTAAACCTGGAAGTAGGGGCAGCCACCTGGGTCTCCGCACACTAGACTTTAAGGGCCTTCACCCAGGCAGGCAAGCCACATCTGAGTGAGCTCGAGGGCGGGACGAGAGCGCGCCTCGGACTTGAGGGGCCGCCTAGGGTCAGTGTCCGGTGGCAATGGCTGGGCGGTGGGAAGCTCCCTGGGTGCAAGGGGCCCTCCCAGCCGCCAGGGGTCGCGCTGCAGGCGGTCGGGCGCTGGGCAGGCGCTGCCAGGGTCACGGCCGCCGGCCGGGGAGGGGGGGGGTGGGGGGAGCGGCGGCGCCCGTGGTCCCGGAGAGGGGGGTGGGGGGAGCGGAGAAAGCGGGGCGCGCGGAGAAGCACCGGGCCCTCAGCGCGGCGGGAGCTGGGAGGACCGCGCGGCGCGAGCGAGCGGCGCGGCAGCACAGTCCCCGCGTGGCGCAGCGCGCGGGGACGCTGGGATCGCCCGGATCTCCCTCCAAGGCGCCCTGCGCCCCGGCGCCCTCGGCCGCCTCTTCCTCCTTCATTCGCCGTCCCGGCGGGAGCGGCGCCCGAGTCGGGTGCGCCATGTCCGGGGCCGGGTAGCCTCGCCGTCCGCCGGCCCGCCAGCCCGCCTTCCGAGCCGCCCGCCCTCTGGCCGGCCGGCCGGGGAGTCGCGGGGCAGGCAGGTAGGGGCTGGACCGGGCGGGGCAGCGGGCGGGGAAGGGAGGGAGGGAGCGCGGGCGGGGCGGGGGCTCTCCCCAGCTGTTCTCTGGCGCTGCACATCTGGTTCCGGTTCCTCTCTCCTGGGGAAGTGAAAGTGGAGGGGAGGGCGCAGTCTGGAGTTCGCTAGCTGTGCCCGGCGCCCTGCACCCCTCCCGCTCCCGCGGGTCCCGAGCCTGAGCACCCCTCCCTCCCGCTCCGGTCACGCGGCGGCCGGCGCTGCTGCCGTCACGTCCCCGGCCGCCTGCGCGTCCGCTCCTCTCTGCCCTCCTGCTCCTTCCCCAGCCTCCTCCCGCTCGGCGCGCCCTTTGCCCCAACGCGAACTTCCCGCTGTCCGGCTCGCGGGCGCCGGGGCCCGGAGTGGTGTCCCTGCCCCTTGCGTTCCCTAGGGAGAAAGGGCTGCTTTCCTGCAGGACCCTTCCCTAGCTCGGTGAGGAGAGGCTCGGGTGCGCAGGTCCTGCCGATGGGAGCCACTTGCCCCTCAGCTGGTCTCACCTCGTGGCTCCTGCCTGCTGCTTGGGGCCCAAGGACATAGGGCTCCCATTCGCCTGCAGTGGACAAGGCACGGGGCTGGGTCCCAGAGCTAAATCAGGAGGCTGACGCTGACTCCTGGCTTCACCTCGCAGATGTGGAGACTAAATTTAGCTGGAGTTGGTGTATGTGTGAGTGACCAGAGGCCAGGTTAAGGAGACCCAGCTTGGGTCCATGAGATTCCCTTGCTCCCTCTTCTCTGGGCAAGGGTGGGAGGTTGAGTAGGACTGTACGTCCCGTATCTAGTCTGAGCTGCCTCTGCCTTGACCCGGGTCCTTTAGGCTAAGCTTCCAACTTGGAATGATGCTGTGTTGGCACCTTCTGACAATCCCCCCCTTGCACACCCCCACCAGCACCACACACACCCATAGGCTGACTTCCGCCGAGCTGCAGCTTCCCCTCCACTGTTTCAGGAAGTCACCTCCCTTCCCCTCTGAAGCAGTCCCCACGCCTCCAGTCCTCTGCTGCAAGCCACCCACCAAGCTGTTTCCCAGCTTCTGCACTCGGGGCACCCTGGGACCCTTGGGGCTCCTTCTCCCGGGGGTTGGGCCATGGAGGCAGGTGAGAAGAGTTACTGAGAAGCCCCTGTGGGCCTATTTCCGTCTCTGGGCTTCATGGAGGAGGGCTTGGGGATGGTGGGGACTGTCTCCCACAGCTGCTTTGGACCTAACTGAGGATACCTAAGGATCCTGGAGGTTGGAGGGCACTGATTTTTTTTTTTTTCGGGGGGGGGGGTCAGGTTAGTGGAGCTAGGTTAGAAAAAAGGACACTGGAGTCTGGTGAAAAGACACTTAAAGCCTGGGTTTTGTGGGTTCCTCACAGAAACCTAGAGATGGACTCTTTAAGAATATTAGCTGGCTCATGAGATTCTTAGAATGTCAACTAGAGTAAGAAGGCCAGAAATCCATAAAAAGACTGTAATGTTGGCCTGATGTCACTGCCAGAACGAATGATGTCATTGTAGGCCATTACAGAAAAGACTGATCTCTGTTCTGTTAGGGAGAGAAGAAGGCTGGGGTCTTTAAAAGGGGTACAGAAACCATGTGATGTCAGAACCCAGAGCCTAGGTTAGCTGTGTGCAGTGGGTTCTTTGGAAAGAGGGCTGGTACCAAGAGAGAGGGTCCTGGACTCTTTAAGGAGCTGTGGTGGGCTGTTAGGGCCTGGTGATGTCACAGGCGGGAGAGTTCAGGATTGGCTGGCCACTGATCCTGCTTTTCCTTGAAAGTACTGGGAAGAGGAGGGAAGCAAAAGGGAGACTCCCTGGTTGCCAGTTGCCATGGCAACACAAACCTTCCTTGCTTTATCTCTCCCCAACTTGACCATTCCAGATGCAGTGAGTGAGGGGGGGGCCATGGCGGAGGAGCGGCCCCCCCGGCTGGTGGATTACTTTGTGATAGCTGGACTTGCAGGCAACGGAGCACCCATCCCTGAGGAAACGTGGATTCCTGAACCCAGTGGGCCCCTGCGCCCTCCCCGGCCTGCTGAGCCCATCACAGATGTGGCAGTCATCGCTAGGGCCCTGGGCGAGGAGGTGCCGCAGGGCTACACATGCATCCAGGCTTCCGCTGGGGGCCACCCCTTGGAACTCAGCGCTGGGCTCCTAGGTGGAACTCAGCCCGTCATCTGCTACCGGAGGGGGCGTGACAAGCCCCCCCTCGTTGAGCTGGGGTGTGTACACCTACCTACTCCTGCTGGCACCAGCGGAGGCTAGGAGATCTGGGGTGAGGTAGGGAGAGGTAGGGGTATGGGATGAGGGATGTGCAATAGGAATGGGAAGAGACTGGTCCTGAGGCCAGGGAGAAGAGCCTGAAGTTGTGTGTACTTAGTCCTCACACAGATTGGGTGTGTGTACTAGTGCTGCGACTTGCTAGCTCTGTGACCTTTGGCACGTTACTGAGACCCTGTGGGTCTATTTCCTCAGCTGTAATTTGGGGAAAATAATACCTCCTCATAGGGTAGTTGAGATGAAACAAGATCATCCATATCTAAGGGACTTAGCAGAGAGTCAATAAATGGTAGCTTTTATTCTTGGTATTTATTAATGAGCACTGAGAGCCGAGGAAGGCCTGAGGTATTGTTACTGATCAAGTGGAGCCTAGGGATTTCTCTGGTGGTCCAGTGACTACGACTCAGCACTCCCAGTGCTGGGGGCCTGGGTTCGCTCCCTGGTCAGGGCACGAGATCCCACACACCACAACTAAAGATCCTGACTGCTGCAACTAAGACCTGGAGCAGCCAAAAAAAAAAAAAAAAAAAAGAGCCAAGGGCAGAGAAGGGCACAGGGTTTTGGAGGGCGGGTTCAGCAAGAAGTGGGCCCTGGTGTCGGTGTTCGGCTAGGCTGAGTAGGTAGGACTAGGAAGGCAGATCTAGCAAGACTGGGGGCCTTCTCCTCTGCTGTGGACTCCTGACCTCTCTCTCTGGTCTCTGTGCCCAGGGTGTTGTATGAGGGGAAGGAACGTCCCAAGCCTGGCTTCCAAGTGCTAGATACGACACCCTACAGCCACTCAGCCAACCTGGCCCCTCCAGGCCCTGGGCACCCCCGCACCTACCTCACTTACCGGCGGGCAGCAGAGGGGGCAGGGCTGCATGCCCTGGGCATCACTGACCTCTGCCTGGTACTGCCCAGCAAGGGCGAGGGTACTCCTCATACTTACTGCCGATTGCCTCGCAACCTCAACCCTGGCATGGTGAGTGGGGCCCTGGGCCAGGAGCCGAGACTCACGCCATCTCCGTGTAAGGGGTGGACACTGGGCACACAGAGCATCCTAGGACCAAGGCCCCTAGTGGCGGGGATGGGTCCAGAGGTGTGACACTGGTCTTGGGGGACTGGGATTGACAGGCGTTCTAAAGACAAAGACCACTTAGGGGTGGTGGAGAAAATAACCCCCCAGAAAGCTTTGTTAGCTGTGTGTCTGCTTGTCTCTTGCCATTTTGGGGCAGTGGGGCCCAGCCGTGTACCTCTGCTACAAGGTGGGCCTGGCCAAGGCCAACACGCTGGCGTATGAGGCAGGTGAGTAGCCCCTCTGTCTCTGGTCCCTCAACCCGCGCGTCCCTCTGCCCTGGTGCCTCTTGGCTGGTACCTTCAGTGTCCACAGAACTCATCTCCCCTTTGCCACATGGCCCTTCGCTGGGATCCCCTGGTTCTTTCCCCTGGAGTCTGATGAACCCTACTCCTTTTGGGTACCCCCCACTCTGCCGGGGGTGCAGAGCTGCTGGGCCGCTACCCAGAGGAGGACAATGAGGCGTTCCCGCTGCCCGAGTCAGTGCCCGTCTTCTGCCTGCCCATGGGGGCCACTATCGAGTGCTGGCCCGCCCAGACCAAGTACCCCGTGCCCGTCTTCTCCACCTTTGTGCTCACGGGTGCAGCTGGTGATAAGGTGGGTGTGTGGAGTGTGGTCAGGGGTCTGGGCTCCGCAGGGCCCGCCTGACTGCTGCTCTGCCCCGCAGGTGTACGGTGCTGCCTTGCAGTTCTACGAGGCGTTCCCGAGGGCCAGGCTGTCGGAGCGGCAGGCTCGGGCGCTGGGCCTGCTGAGTGCCGTGGAGCGGGGCCGGGCACTGGGGGGCCGGGCTGTGCGCAGCCGCCGCGCCATAGCTGTGCTGTCCCGCTGGCCTGCCTTCCCGGCCTTCCGCGCCTTCCTCACCTTCCTCTACCGCTACTCCGTCTCAGGCCCCCACCGTCTGCCCCTGGAAGCGTGAGCATGGGGCTTCCCTGATGCTGGGAAGGGTTATGAGCCAGGAGGAATGGAGGAGAGGATGCTGGAACTGGGGGGGACGGCCAGGGGGCACAGAGGAGTCGGGGACGGGGCTGTAGTGTGTGGCTGGAAAGTTGGTCCACTGCAGAAGTGCCCCTGGCTGAAGGGGTGAGTGGGGCCTGAAACCCAGGCTACACTTGCTTAGCTAAGTCCTGGCCAGGGCCTGTGCACGCCCAGAGGGAATCTCTTCTGATGTGCACCCATGCTGTGCATAATGGAGGCTCCGGGGGCTGACCCCAGTCTCGAGGTGGATCTCGGGGAGGGGTGAGGTCCTTGGGGACAGGCGGAGGGAAAGAGCCAAGGCGGCTGAGCGGGTGGCCGCGAGTCTGCCTCTGACCGTGTCCCTCTCTCCCCAGGCACATCTCCCACTTCATTCACAATGTTCCCTTCCCTTCCCCACAGCGACCCCGCATCCTGGTGCAGGTGAGGGCTGGGGCTGGGGCTAGGTGGGAGGGGGAGGATGGGCAGGGGCCAGTCTTCACCATCCTGACCTGCGGCTCTTCTGCCTCTCAGATGTCTCCCTATGACAACCTGCTCCTCTGCCAGCCTGTATCCTCACCCCTGCCCCTCAGGTAAATGCTCAGGTTGGGGGGCAGGGCTGTGATGACCAGGGGCATTGGTGGGTGCCAGGCAAGCGGGCACCGGTGTGGAGGGGCTGTACAGGCTGGGCCCAGGTGGTGTCTGTGCCCAGCGATGAGGGAAGGGCCTCCTGCTGACTCTTCCCCCACCTTGGCATTGCCCCCAGTGGTGCCAGCTTCCTGCAGCTGCTGCAGACCCTGGGCCCGGAGCTGGCGATCACGCTGCTGCTCGCTGTGCTCACGGAGCACAAGCTACTAGTCCACTCGCTGCGGCCGGATCTGCTCACCAGCGTCTGCGAGGCCCTTGTCTCTGTGAGTGCCACTCTGCCCAGCCTGCGTTACCCAGGGTGTTCTTTCTTGTGCCCTAGTCCCTATCTAGATTCTCCTTACTTTTCCTTTCTTGGGGAAGATTCCTCAGTCTTATCCTTGGGCGCGGCCTACAGGATGTACGGCTTCGGTCAGGAGCTTTTCTTTGGAGCTCAACTCCAACAGCTTCTGACAACAAGCACCACCGGTCAAGGTCGATGCCCCCTCTTCTGCTGCCCGCCGTGCCCTGCTCACTGGTCCTCATCCCCTGATGCTTTAGATGATCTTCCCGCTGCACTGGCAGTGCCCCTACATTCCGCTGTGCCCACTGGTGCTGGCAGATGTGCTGAGTGCCCCCGTGCCCTTCATCGTGGGTATCCACTCCAGCTACTTCGATCTGCATGACCCACCTGTGGATGTCATCTGTGTGGATCTTGATACCAACACGCTCTTCCAGTAAGAGGGCTGGGTCTTTTCTGCGGGTTTCGAGGATGGGAGCAGAAGAGGGCTGGTGAATGGAGTGCACCTGCTCAAAAGGGGCCTCAGGGAAAACAAGAAACACCATCACCCTTTTTTCCTTCTGTTTAACTCGCAGGACTGAGGAAAAGAAGCCCCTCTCCCCTCGGACCCTGCCCCGAAGACCCTACAAGGTTCTGCTGGCCACACTGACACACCTGTACCAGCAGCTGGATCAGAGTGAGGAGCCTGGGTGGGGGTGGGGGGCCGGAAACCGTTACTGACCTTTAACCTCTAGTCTGGGGAGACCTGTGGAGAGCTGGACCTTACTTGCAGATGTTAGAACTAGGCTTTCACTGGGGGGAAGTGAGAGGAATTCGAGTTCCAGTTTAAGTTAGAGGAAGGCATGTGTCACGTTAATGCTCCTGCGTATGTCAGGGAGGTTGAGCTTCCCCTGGCAGGCTTGAAACCGTTACCCAAGGGTAACTTTGTTGCCGTCGGTGCGGGTCTGTCAGGAGCCGCAGTGGTGGGGCAGCAGGTGGCGGCGTGGCAGCCTGACGTCTGTGGAGAGCAGGCTTGAGCAGGCCCTGTGGGTGCTGGCCCTGGCGCTCAGGCTGCCCTGGTCCCCAGCATACACTGGCCCCGAGGAGGAGGCCTCCCTGGAATTCCTGCTGACAGACTACGAGGCAGTGTGTGGCCGCCGGGCCCGGCTAGAGCGCGAGGTCCAGGGAGCCTTCCTCCGCTTCATGGCCTGCCTGCTCAAGGGCTACCGGGGCTTCCTGCGCCCACTCACCCAGGCCCCCTCTGAGGGGTCGCGCGATGTCGACAACCTCTTCTTCCTGCAAGGTAAAGGCGACCGGCTCCTGCTTGGGGAAGGTGTCGTGGGATGGGTGACCAGGGGCTGGGCTCCACGGGGAGGTCGGGGGCATGCGGAATCGCACGGTTACTTGTTTCTAAGCAGCTGGCGTTTCTGTGGGCACCAGCTCTGAGCCACGTGCTCTTCTGGGCCTGGTGAGGGGTTAGGGTGCAAGATGAGTCAGCTGTAGCACTGGCTCCGGGAAGCCAGGGCGTGGTGGGGACACAGTGACACCTGTGGTGAGCCAGCCCATGGGCAAAACGCTCCTCTCTTGGTGACTCCCCAGTCTGAGGCCCTAGAGGCCCACAGATAAAAGGGAGGGATGCCACGGGGCCGTGGTGCTGGGGCAGCTGAGCTGGTCAGCTTGGCGGGTGGGGCCAGAGGGGCCAGAGAGGATGACTTTTATGGCCTTGGATGCCAAGTTGGCGGGGAGACAAGAAAAGGGTTGAGAAGCGGGTGGCTGTGGTGGAGCCCCCAGTGACCACCCTCTTGGCCCCATTCTCACCCATCAGGCTTCCTCAAGTCCCGAGAACGTTCCAGCCACAAGCTGTACTCCCAGCTGCTACACACACAGATGTTCTCCCAGTTCATCGAGGAATGCTCCTTTGGCTCTGCTCGGCATGCTGCCCTTGAATTCTTTGACTCTTGTGTTGATAAGGTATTGGGATCATCCCTTCTTTTTGTGCCCTCTGCTCCCCTCTCGGCTGTCTCTGTTACCCCAGATATAAACACTATATCTCACGTGTGGCGAGGCTGGCGCCCCTGGAGTTAAACAGCACGTAGCCTGTGCAGCACACATGACCAGCCTCACAGACATACTGTCTTCCTGTTCCTCACTCATCCCCTGTCTTATCTCCAGGGCCCTGACAGAATCTGGGCCTATTACCTCCTTCCTTGTGGCTGTGCTTTCCTGGGAGATGCCATCTTCTGGATCCCCGGCCCTGCTCTATGCCCACTGTCTGGATGTCCCCTTTCTTACCTTCCTGCTTCAGGTCCACCCAGAGCAGGAGAAGCCTGAGCCCGCATCCCTGGTGGAGCTGGAGGAGCTGTCGGGCAGTGAGCTCACCGTGTTTATCACACCTCCCGAGGAGCCGCCAGCGCCAGAGGGCAGTGAATCCACTCCCCAGTACTGGTGAGTGCCTCCCGCCCCTTCTCTTGCTCTGAGGCCCGATCAGCTGACTTAGTACCAACTGCTCTCCATATGGCCTCTTTCCGCCCCTCTAGTTATGATGGGTTCCCCGAGCTTCGGGCTGAGCTGTTTGAGTCTCCTCAAGAACAAGCCGGGGCTCTGCCTGTGCCAGGCCCATCCCGCAGCGCCCCCAGCAGCCCTGCCCCTCGCCGTACCAAACAGGTAACCAGCAGGTGGGCCCCCTAGAGGCATCTGACTCAGGCCAAGGACTGCTGCTTCAGTTTCTTCATCTGTAAAATGGGTATAATAGTACTTATCCCATAAAGTTGTTGGGAGGTTTCGATATGTCTGGCACGAAAAAGGAACATGAACCATCACTGTTATTACCATTGTCATTGTCCTCATCTTCATTTTCTGAGGACTCTGGAAATCCAGGGGCTTGCTGCCTCTGCCAGGACACCTGCCCACGCTCAAGCTAAGCATCTGTGCTTGGGAATCCAGGACGGTGTGGGCACTGTCCCTGCCACCCCATCAGCACACAGACCCTTTCTCAGGGAGGGTGCTGCTTCTCCCACACTGTTTTAAGACCTGCCCTGGCATCATACTCACCCAGGTGTGTCCCCCGCCCTCTTTAGGAGATGAAGGTTGCACAGCGGATGGCACAGAAGTCAGCAGCTGTGCCTGAGCTGTGGGCCCGGTGCCTGCTGGGCCACTGCTATGGGCTGTGGTTCCTGTGTCTGCCTGCCTACGTGCGCTCGGCGCCCTCCCGGGTGCGGGCACTGCAGACGGCCTACCAGGTGCTGCGCCAGATGGAGAGCCGCAAGGTGGTGCTGCCTGACGAGGTGGGTGCCCAAGCCCAGTGGCTCGGGGTGCGGCCCGGGGGCTGGTGCAGCCCTGGGGGCTGTAGCTGACAGGGAACAGGGGCACGAGTCCAGGAGCTGGGCAGGTGCTCCGTCACATTCACTGAATGAATGAGCGTGTTCAGGTTGTAGCAGCAGGGACTGCAGGGTGGCAGGGTCAGCAGGAAGGGAGGGTGGCGGTGAGTGCTCACTGAGACTTGAGGATCGGGGCTGAGAGCGAGTCCACTTTCACCTGCATGTCTCCCGGCCCAGGTGTGTTACCGGGTGCTGATGCAGCTGTGCTCACACTATGGGCAGCCCGTGCTGTCCGTGCGGGTCATGCTGGACATGCGGCGGGCAGGTATCGTGCCCAACACCATCACCTACGGCTACTATAACAAGGTACCTAGTCACTGACCTCCGGGGTGAGGGGTGGGGTGGCGGCCTGTGGCAGGGGTGTGTGGGGAGGGTGCTGTCCCCGACACCTGTGGCTTTCCCCTCCCCCTGGAGATCGGGCCGTGCAGTCCAACAGGCCCTGCGGCCACTGCCAGGCACAGTGCTCTGCTAGAGCCTCAGCACCTGCAGAGGGTTTCCTCATCCTGGGCTGCTCTGAGTCTCACCCACAACAGTCCTGGCAAGGAGGTTAGAAAAGTACTGCCACCTCCCAGTAGTAGCTGATCGTGGGAGCCAGTATGCCAGGCTCTGCTCCAAAGACAGCATCCACGTAAAACCATCTTGCCTTTCCCACAGCCCCCTAAAGTGGAACAGTTATTGCCCCATCTTACAGATGAGGCCACGAGGTTGCAGGGGGTTAGTAACTTGTTTGAGATACCACAGTAAGTTAGGGAGTTAGGACACACACACAGGCATATCGTTTTCTGAATTCAGGCCCTTCACCATGACACTAAACTATTTCCAGTCTTTTCGACGAGGAAACTAATGACTAAAAAAAAATGAACTGATTTCTTCAAAGCCCATAGTTTATAAACAGCAGTCTACAGACAGGTTGTCTCCACCATTTCTGACTTCCTCTAGAACCCCTCAGGGTGGCCACTGCCAGCTCTCTCTCCTGGGCTCTTGTTCCTGGTTGAGCCCTTGGCAGGACAACCATAGGCAGGATGTCTGGAGGGAAAGGTGGTCGCTGGGCCCCCAGGTCAGGCAGTTGGCACCTAGCTGAGGCCCAGGGTATGGAGACAGGCCGTCTTCATGGGTGAACACTGCTTGGCAGGCTGTGCTGGAAAGCAAGTGGCCGTCGGGCACACCAGGTGGGCGACTGCGCTGGGCCAAGCTCCGGAACGTGGTCCTGGGGGCGGCTCAGTTTCGCCAGCCCTTGCGAGAACAGCGGCAGCGCCAGCGGGAGGAGGTGGAGACAGCATCCCAAGAGGCAGGCAGCTCGCAGACAGGTGGGTAGGGACTGGCGACACGGGCAGGGGACAGGCACGGAGAGCTGGGGCTGGTCTAGTGGCTGACATTCAGTGTGCTGAGAATGGATAAACTACACTTGGCTGGCAACAAAAGACATGAAGTTCTGCCTGGGAGGAGCCTTGCAAACCCAGGTCCCTGTGAGGAGCTGTTTTGGAGCTGGGGGCTAGGTTTCTAGCTGGCTGTCTTTTGACCCCCTCCCTGTCTTTTATAGAGCCCTATTTGGAGCGTCCCTCCCCTACCCGCCCCCTTCAGCGCCAGACTACCTGGGCCGGGCGAAGCCTGCGGGACCCCGCCTCACCTATGGGGCGCCTGGTGAAGAGTGGCAGCCTGGGTAGTGCCCGAGGGGCACAGCCCACCGTGGAGGCTGGCGTGGCCCACAGTGAGTGCCCTCATCCCACACCCCACCCTTCGGCCCATCAGCTTCCCTAACCACTTGCCAGTGAAAGGGAAAGGCTAGAGAGGCAGGGTGGAGGGGTGATGCTCTGTGGCAGGTACTGTAGGCTCTGGGGGAATCTTGCCCGGACTATCATCATGGTGGGGGCTGTGGTGCCAGATTGAATAGCCAGGAATTGTGTTTACTCATGTGCCAAGGAGGGCCTAGACTCCATCTTCCCCGATACTTTTCTGCCTTGCAGTGATAGAGGCCTTGGGGGTCCTGGAACCCCGGGGATCACCCATACCCTGGCATGATGGAAGCCTCTCAGACCTGAGCCTGACCGGGGAGGAGTCGGCACCTGGAGGCAGCCCAGGGGACTCAGGCTCAGCCCTGAGCACCCAGTCCACTGAAACCCTGGAAGGGCCAAGTGGGCGGGTGCCCAAGGCTGGTGGGCGTCAGGATGAGACCAGCACCCCCCGAAGAGGGCTGGGCGCCCGCCTCCAACAGCTACTCACTCCTTCCCGCCGCTCCCCCACCTCTCGTGTCCCCCCGTCTGAGCTGCCCCCTGACCTGCCTCCCTCAACCCGTCGCAGCCCCATGGACAGCCTTCTGCGTCCCCGGGAGCGCCCTGGATCCACTGCATCTGAGGTAACCAGTAAGGGCAGGGTCCAGACACTTCAGCACCTGGAGGCCTGGGGAGGGGCTGCCAACCCGCAGGGCCCAGAAGTGGGCCTTGAAGGGTGGCTGAGCCAGCTTCCTGGGTAAAGAGTAGCATGGGGTTGGCTGACTGTGCTTTCTCTCATAATGGCAGAGCTCAGCCTCTCTGGGCAGTGAGTGGGACCTCTCAGAATCTTCTCTCAGTAGCGTGAGCCTTCGCCGTTCCTCAGAGCGTCTCAGTGACACCCCTGGATCCTTCCAGCCACCTTCCCTGGAAGTGAGGATAACCCCTCCCACACAGACTGCTGGAGCTCACATATATACCACACCCAAGGCACCCTGTCAGAGGCAGGGCCTGGCGGGAGGTGGGAGGAGGCCGGGCGGGGCTGTGGAGGTTAGAGACTGGGTAAGGAGCAGGGGCTTCTGAGCCCTGAGGCCAAAAGGGGCCTGCTTCCTGGGCTCTTCTGCCCGCAGATTCTGCTGTCTAGCTGCTCGCTGTGCCGCGCCTGTGATTCCCTGGTGTATGATGAGGAGATCATGGCTGGCTGGGCACCTGACGACTCCAACCTCAACACCACCTGTCCGTTCTGCGCCTGCCCCTTTGTACCCCTGCTCAGTGTCCAGACCCTTGATTCCCGACCCAGGTGCCCAAAACCGGGCAGGGGCTGTGGGTGCGGCAGGGCAGGAGAGGTCTGAGGGCTGACCTTCCTGCCATCTCCCTGCAGTGCCCCCAGCCCCAAGCCTGCCCCTGCTGGTGCCAGTGGCAGCAGAGACGCTCCTGTCCCCGGGGGCCCAGGCCCCGTGCTCAGTGACCGCAGGCTCTGCCTAGCCCTGGATGAGCCACAGCTCTGCAACGGGCACGTGGGGGTAAGGGCTGGGCCAGAGCCCAGCTGTGTGTGTCACCCTGTGGGTGGCCCCAGTGATGCCGAGGAGAGACGGGCACAGAGGGCAAGGGGCATCCCAGAAGCTGCTGGAGGTGGTGGCTCAGTGGGAAGCAGGGCTCTGAGGATCGGGCTGTGGTATATGCCCTCCCCCTCTGTGCCTGACAGAGTGCCTCCCGGCGTGTTGAGAGCGGGGCATGGGCGTATCTCAGCCCCCTCGTGCTGCGTAAGGAACTGGAGTCACTGGTAGAGAACGAGGGCAGTGAGGTGCTGGCGTTGCCTGAGTTGCCTGCTGCTCACCCCATCATCTTCTGGAACCTTCTGTGGTATTTCCAGCGGCTGCGCCTGCCCAGTATCCTGCCATGCCTGCTGCTGGCCTCCTGTGATGGGCCCCCACCCCCCCAGGTCAGTTGCTGACACAGTCCCTGCCCTCTCATCTCCTAGCTCTGCTCCTCAGTCCTCTGTGCCCTTGGCGCTGCAGACAGGGCACAGCTTTGGAGTTGCTTGTACCTGGTTGACTCCTGGCCATTTCACGTCACTTCTCTGAGCTTCAGTTTTCTCATCTGTAAGATGGCATAATTGCCCCCTCTCAGGGCTGTTAGGCACCTAGTGTATGTAGTGCCTGTTACCCAATTACTAATTTGTTAATGTTCATCTATTCATCACTCTATTCATTGCACCAATATTTATTGAGCACTTTTTAGGTTCCAGGCAGAGTTTTAGGCACTAGGGATGTAGTAGATTACAAAACAAAGTACTTGCTCTCAGAGAACTTGTATTCCCATGGGGAACGAGAGTTCCTCTCTCTCTTCTCTTTAGCTGTGTCCTGTAATGTCCCTGTCCCTTGGAATAGCACCTGTTTCCCGTCCCCTGCCTCCCAGGCCATGAGCCTGTCTCCTTTATCTTGGCTCCCTGCAGGCCCCAGCTCCTTGGATAATGCCTGATCCAGCATCCGTGCAGGTGCGGCTGCTGTGGGATGTCCTGACCCCTGACCCCGATAGCTGCCCACCTCTCTATGTGCTCTGGAGGGTCCACAGTGAGTCTCATATTTGGCCCAGGATGGGAAGGGATAGGTCCCATGCTTAGAGGGCTCAATAATCCTGGTTACCTTCCTTTCTTCCACCCAGGCCAGATCCCACAGCGGGTGGTATGGCCAGGTCCAGTACCTGCATCCCTCAGCCTGGCGTTGTTGGAATCGGTGCTGCGCCACGTTGGTCTCAACGAGGTGCACAAGGCTATAGGGCTCCTGCTAGAAACTCTAGGGCCCCCTCCCACTGGCCTGCACCTACAAAGGTATCATGTTCCCATCTGAGAGGTCCTGGGTCTGTCGTGGGCTCCCTCCTGCCTTATCTCATTTAATACCCTTTTGACTCCATTCCAGGGGCATCTACCGTGAGATCTTATTCCTGACATTGGCTGCTCTGGGCAAGGACCACATGGATATAGGTGAGGGAGCAGGCGGGGTTCGAGGGGTTTAGCTCTAGGGCCAGGTGTGGGAGGCTGGGGATTGACCTAACCTACTGACCTCCCTCCACCCTCTTCCCTAGTGGCCTTCGACAAGAAGTACAAGTCCGCCTTTAACAAGCTGGCCAGCAGCATGGGCAAGGAGGAGCTGAGACAGCGGCGGGCACAGATGCCTACCCCAAAGGCCATTGATTGCCGGAAATGTTTCGGAGCGCCTCTGGAATGCTAGGGACCCTTAAGCTTTCTTCTCCAGTCTAGGCTGAGAAAGTGAGGGAGGAAGGATTCTAGAGAGAACCTGCTTCCCTGTTTCTTTCCTAGAGGAGTTGAGAATAGGCTAGGAAGCATGCCCAGCCATAGGCTCTGAGTGGGGGCAATGGGACCCACTGTTACCAAAAGTCACAATTTCCCATCTCCAGCCTGCCCTCTATGCTCATGCTGATGTTGGAGGAGGCCTGGGGAGAGCTGGCACATCTCTGTTCCACCCCATCCTATACCAGGAACTCCCCTCCAGGGTACCCACAGGTCTGCACTGCCCTGGCCATTTTATAAGTTTTTGTTTTAAAAAACAACTGGAGAGATACACAGCTACTGAGCCTTTGCCCTGAACGGGAGGGAGGGATGTCATTTCCCACCAGAGATGGTCCCTCTCCCCTAGAATTGCCGAAGGAGCCCAAGGCTCTCTATGCCTTTCTACCTTAGTGTTTGTATTTTATTTTAAGTTATTTATTCTCGAGACACAGCACCCTTGCTTAGGAGGTTCTTATGGACAGTAAGAGAGAGAAGGGTAATGGGGCTCCATGGTCAAGTGGTTTGTAGCTCCTTGAAAGTCAGGAGTTAGAAGCTAGAGGAGTCCCAAGCTCCCCTTAGGAAAAATTGGTGCCCCTCTAGTCCTAATCCTTCTTGTCCACTCCATCTTGGGGAATGCCTCACACACCCAGGGCCCTGACTGTGCAATAAGGATTGTTCCTTGTGAAGTTTTGTTGGATGTAAATATAGTAAAAGCTGCTTCTGTCTTTTTTCTTCTGCCTCCTGTTCTCTGGGATAAAGGTGGGGGGATACCACTGTTTTTCTCCTGGCTGCACATCCTCCTCTTCACCTTTTCATCCCTTGCTGCCTTTGGGGACACACTGCTTTCCCTGACCAGGTCTGGTGCTGGCCCCTTGGGGCACAGGGAGTTCTCAGAGCAGGAGAGGGGTGAATCCGGTGCTGGCTATGGTGGTGCCAGCCTGTGTGGTACTTCCGGCCCTCCCACACAATCACCTCCTTGTCCCTCATCTGTACCCCACACAAAGGCTCCATTCTCTGGGGGCCCTGAGCTCATCTCTGCCTTCTTTCCTCTCCCCCATATTCCCCCTCCCAACTTCTCCAGTACCTCCACAGGGATGACAGCCCTCTCCCCAATCACTGGTGTTGGCCACGCTCACACATCCTGGGAGCTGCTCTAACTGCAGGCAGTACTCTTCCAACCAGGGTCTCAGCCTGGGGACAGCACTAGGAGGACAAGAGCAAGGATTAAGGAGCTCACTGCATGTGGAAATCAGGCAGCCAGGCACGACTTTTCTAATCCTTTTGGCCCCACTTGGAGTTCTCCCTTTTTTTCCTATATAATGAAATAAACACAGGAAACAACTCCTAACAGAGCTGTAAACCCAATTACCAAAGGGAATTAACCAGCAAAACAAAAATGCCTTGGGGAAGGAGTGTCAATGGACGAAATAACTTACAGGAGCCTCTAGTGCAAATTCCTGGGGGTGGAAATCAGTGGATGAAGACAGCAGTACTACTTCTGAATTCTGGGACCTTCAGGCCAGAGGATGCTTTCCCATCCTGTCTGGCGCAGTGTCCTAAAGGAGCTGCAAAGGAAGGGAGCAGGGGCTTAGGAAATGCCATCTGTTTTTGTCAGGTAAGGAGATGACTTCTTCAGAGGGGAACCTTCACATTGCCCCAGGTTCTGATTAGACCTCACTACCTAGGATCAAACTTTACCTGTATCATCCCTAACAACCTGCAAGGGAGCAACTGCCTTCCTGAAAGCATAAGTTTTTGGTGAGTGTAGCATGCCCAGCCATGCACTGAACTGTCTGGAATTACAGAGAGAATTTTAGGGCTCAGTTTCTACCTTACTAGAGCATACAGTCTTCCTGATCTAGAGTGCCTCCCAGCCTACACTTCTCATTTTTGGGCTTCCTCAAGAAGCCTATAGTCAGATGGGTGGAATTACAGAAGTCTTGAACCACAAGGGTATTTCAGAATTCCAACAGCCAAGTACTCACCATAGCATCTGACATCTTTGACCTGTGGCCTGGGAAACTGAATGAAGGGAAGGATATATCCAAATTACCTGGTCCCAATTTCTCTTCCCTCACTTTAGAGTGTGTAGGCTCCAGTATGACAAATTTTAGTTAAATCTTGTCTCTGGCACTTGCTAATTTTATTATATCAGACAAGTTACTTAATTGCTGTGCCTCAGTTTTTCCTCATCTGTGAATTGGGGAGGGGTTGATTAAAGACTAATTTTGAAATCTAGATAAAGTGCTAAGCACACTCAATAAACGTTAGCTCCAAAATAAAACAAACAGGTAGAGCCTGCATAGGACAAAGGACATGTCCACTACTCAGTGGCCTTGCTTACTTGTCTTTCTTGGAGACTGATCACTCCAGACTGAAAGTTGCCCTACCACAGCCTGATTTTAATTTTGTTGAAAGGTATTTTCTCGGGCCTCACTCTTTCTCAGTTTCATATCTTCCACCGCTGTGTCTCTCGTGTATCGTCGCAGCCCTTGAAGAACGGCCCTTCAGACAGCACCGAAAGGACTGAACTGATAATGGCCAAAGCAACAGGTTAGGGAAGAGGGGCTGTACTTTCCACAAGGGCAGGGACTTAGTCCCACTTACTGCTCCATGCCCAGCACAAAGAAGAATGTCTGATCACAGAACAGGTCCTCTATCATGTGCGAAATAACTGAGCCAATGAAGGTATTTAAATGAGTGGGGGAGTGGTGAAATAATTTTCAGTGTAGTATAAGGCAGGTACTACAGATAGAATACCAACCAAAGCTGAATTTTGAACTAAGAGGGTGAAATTGTTGGAAAAGTGAGGAAAACTCTCACAATAGTTACTATTATGTTTATGGAGTATTTACTAAATCCTTGGCACTGTCCTGAGCATTTAAAATGTACTAATTTATAATCCTCACAATTACCCTATGAACTAGGTACTCATCAATCATTCCCATTTTAAAGATGGGGAAACTAGGGCATAGAGAATAGACGTTAAGTAACTTGCACCCAAATCACACAACTGGTGAGAGACCCAAACCCAGGCAGTCAGATTCCAGAGACTATATTCTTTACCTGGACACTACTACAATGAAAAAGAACGTGCTTTACCTGCTTTTGTACCTGTGTGTGTGTCTGTTCAGGGTCCACCTTTTTGTGCCCGTGTCCTTCATTAGTTTCATTTCCATTGCACAGCGTGACTTTTAAATTACTTGAAAAACACATTCTAGTGCTTCTGGAGCCAGTTATTTCTGAATTTGAGCCATTAGTCATTAATGAGCTGTCTGAACTTTGTAAGCTTCTTAGCCTCTCTGAACCTCTCTGAACCCCTTTCTGGATCTACCGGCTTCAAATTTCAGCTCTGCCACTTATCATATGTAACTCTGGGCAAATCATTTGACTTATACCTCATTTTCTTGATCTGTACAATGGGGCTAACAGTATCTACCTCACTGAGTTACAAGGAATAAATAATCCATGGAAAGCTCTTAAAAAAATACGAATGCACATACAGCACAGTGCCTCAGTCTCTGCCCCAAACGTTAGCTATTACCATTCCTTTAACACACTGACTCTGATACTTGGTCCCTCAGATGCTCAAGATGCTCAGATGCTCAAGAACAATACTTATGGTACGTGTTCGAAAAACGCTGGGTTCAGGCGCGCCTAACTGCTTTGGGGAAGTAGGGAGGCTAGCAGGAGTTGGGCCTTGAGTTGATTAGGTGTAGTCGGTGGAGTGGGAGGCTGTTTCCCTCACTGTGAACCTGATCAGACCAGAGATCCGGAGAGAAGGAGCTGCGAGCGCTCCGCGCGGCGTAATTTCTCAGCAATTTCGCTAGCTGTCTTTTTTCCCCCAGTCGTGGTTCGGTCACGACAGAACCGTGCTGGGGTACAATGAAGACCAGGAAGCTCAAGGCCTTTGGCAGACGGAGACAGGCCACGCCCCAAACAGACTGCAAGGCCCGAGCGCCTCAAGCTACTGCTATCGTGAAATTCCTGGATTCTGTCGCGATGAAACACCACCCAACGCAGACCCCACCGCCGTTCACCAGTCTCCATCTTTAGAATTGGAAGAATGAGAGCAGGCCAAAGGGGAATCCCGGTTTGGGGATACTGGGGTACGGCGGCTGCCTGGGGACCAAAACGTCTCTAAGGTAAAGTTGCAGCCTGAAGCGATTTTTTGACCCCCGACACTTAATGGGCTGCTGAAGACCCGGATGTGTCTGGGACTGGCCGAGGTACCCATTAACGCGCCCCCGCTAGACCATCCCCCTCCTCCGTTTATGATTGGGTCTTACGTACGCCAATCATCACTTCTCCAGCCACTCACTCTTCAAGGGTGGGGTGTAGCCCCGATAGCCCGTTTCCTATTGGTAAGCCCGAGAAGAGAAGGGCGGGGAGGCCGGCTCAGGTCGCCCAATGGGCGTCGTGGCGTGTGGGGAAGGCGGAGCCGAGGTGCTTGGCAGCTGCCCAATCAGCGTCCTTGTTTGTGTGGTGCCGCCGCCGCCGGTGCAGCCGCCGCCGCCGCCGCTGCCCCCGTCTGTACCGCAGTGTCTGCTCCGCCCGCCCGCCCGGGTCCGGCCCGCCCCCCTCCCCCACCCCCGCCCCCGGTCCCGTCAGCGGGGTCCGGAACCTACTGTGCCGTCGCCTCTTCCTTTTTCGACGCCGCCGCCGCCGCCTGAGGAGGCGAGCTAGCCGGGAGTTACACCGCCACCGCCAGGTGAGGAGCTTTGGCCTAGGCCAGCCTGGCCGTCCGCCCGCCCGGGGGCGGTGAGGAGCGAGGAAGGGAGGGAGGCTGGGAGGAGGCGGTGGTGGCGGAGGTGGGGGAAGGGAAAGGTGGAGGGGCGGGGGGAGGGGAAGCGCCCGCGAGCCGACGCCCGCCCGCGCGCCCCCGCCTTGCGTCCCCCTCCCCCCACCCCGGCACCGCGCGCCCCCGCCTCGCGCTCCCCCTTCACCTCATCCCCTCCCCCCTCTCCGCGCGCGCGCCCCGGTCTTTCACTTCGGCCTCGCGCGCCCCAGCTCGTGTCCCTTCATTTCTTCTCCTTTTACTCTTTCTCCCCTCCCTCGCGCCCCGTTTCCCCCGCCTTCCCCGCTTTAACTCACTGCCTCATGCCCGCCATGCTCCCCTCCTTGCCTCTCTAGCGCGCCCCCCCTTAACTCTCTCCACCCCCAGTGGTGCCCTCAGGGTGCGGGGGCCGCTCCCTACTCTCAGTCTTCTGTTTGCCGGCGGTTGGGACAAATAGGGGACCCTTAAGGGTGAAGGAAACACGGGCTGATTATCTTTATATAGGCAAAGGGATCAGGAGCGCAGAACCTTACCCCTTTATTTCATCGTTCACCGTTCCCTCGCCCTCCCGTAGAAGGGAATTGTCTAAGCCTGTGTGGGTACTTGTCTTCTGTAGTGACTAAACCACCCTTTTCTTCGGCTGGGCTTCTGGGTCCCACTGGATCTGTATCCCAGTTCAGTCAGTGCCTGAGGGCCGAGGGAACTAGAACTTACCCTTTCCTAAAGCAGATCCAGACTTAGAATACTTTTGGCCTCCCCGCTCTCAGTTGCACGGAGGAGATAGCTACTCCTCTTAGTGCCGAGGTTTGGGTGCCATTTGCGTGCTCAGGACACCTTTCCCCTTCATAAAGGTATGGTAGCCTTTTTGGATTCTTCCCCAGCATCAACTTCCCTCCAAACACATGATGTTAGTTCGTAGGGCTGGCACTGAAGTGGAGATGGAGGCTTTCATGGGGGCTGGGTGACATGTAGATGCTAACTGAGCTTGCCATCAACCCTTTTTTCTTCCACTGTCACCTGGAGAATCGGGTGAGAATAGTTTTCTCATTCCTGATAAATGATTATTTAGAGGGCCTTTGTGTAGGTGTGGAGAGCCGGGAGATACTTAAGGTAGTGTATTTCAGCAAAGGAAAAGAGCAATGCTTTCAAGCCAGATTGCAGCAGAGAGATTTGAACTTGCAGCAGCTGGAGTATAAAAGCAGGTTTAACAGATCTGTGTCCAGAGAAGAGCTGATGCTTTTGAGTTTTTAAAACATTTTTCCCCCTCTCAAAATGTTTATTTTTTGAGTAGACAATGCTTGAATGTGACCCAAAGTGAAAAGAAATCCCCTCTCTTACCTGTGTCCTCCCCATACAAATGACTTGTTTCCTTGCATCAGCATGGTGTCTGTGTGTTGTCGTCTGTATGTTGAAGATTATCCTGTTTGGGAGTTTAGTGCTAACTTTATTGCTCTTTCTTTGATTCACTGACTTAAATTCTTTCTTGAGATAACCACTTGGATTCATACTTTTGGTGCTTGGAGCAGTCTTGGTAGAGAATTGTCCTAGAGTGGCATTTCTGCTGGTGCTTGGTTGGGAAAGAGGTACTATTGGAGCTGCTAAAGGTGGTGCTCCGGAGGAGCTGAATATACTTTGAGGGAAGGTCCACACCTGTTGGAAATGGTGCTGGTTTTTTGGTGACTGATACTGTCTCTGGCTGTTTTGGAATGGGTCAAGGATGGTCTTTCCTTGGACTTTTTAAGCATGTAGGCTGTATAAATAAGGAGTTAATGGGAGTATGGATCTGGTAGTACTGTGTTCCCTTTTAAGAAGAATATAGTATTTTAGTCTAGTGGCAGTGATAGTCACCATGGTAAGGAGTGAAGTAGGTGAGTAATAATCAGCAGGAATCAGAAGGCTGGATCTTTAGCCTGAGTGACCCAATTTGAGAAGAGGTGAGGCTTACCAACTTGTGTCCTGACTGTTCCTTACTTGAGAACACTTTCAAGGAGGTGAGAGTGATTTGTAGCTGACAGCCGCATCCATCTTTATGACACTGTGGTTTGCCTTCCCTGACTATGTGTAATGTCTGTTAACTTCCTGTTTAAAGGCAGTCCCAATAGGGTCTGAATAGAGGCTGCATTCAAATACTTGTCTAGGAACAACGTTAACCAGGTTCCCTGATCAGCACTTCAGATCTAAGTTATGACAGTAACTTTTACTGCTGTGTTAAGCGTAACACCACAGGCTGGTGGGGGAGGGAAATGTGAGAATTTTGTTCCTAATCTCATGGTCTTAAAGTACTGTGTGCTGTCCCCCTCCCCTTTTTTTGGATAAATGTCTCTCCTTACTGCCCGCCCCCCCATTCTCACCCCAAACTGTACTCAACTTTTTTCTTTTTCTGGCTGGGCCTGGCCAGACCTCCAGGTTGGATTTTGTTAGAGAGTGGCAGTGTGGAAGAAAAAGAGTCAATGTGTCAATAATAGTATCCTAACTGCTGAGATTCATTCTTTTTTTTTTTTTTAATCTTTGTGTTTTTTTTAAGGGGGGATTCATTCTTGCTTTAAGCATTATTTTATATGTTGTATGTAAACCAGGTCTCTTGTTTCAGTTTTACTGATTGTTTCTTCCTTACCTCCTCCACCCATCAAGCTGGAGGTGCATATTTAGGGGAATAGCAGCTGTGGTGTCCTGGTTTCTGTACTGGAGCATATTCTTTGTTAGCCACCTCATTGGAATAAGCAACCCCTTAGAACCCTCTAAGGGACAAGTGGTCCCTCTGAACTCAGTCAGAATGCTTGTTTAGTTCATTGAGAAAAGCCAAACCAGGTTTGGTCAAGTAAAAAGATTGCTAGAGAGATCATGATTTGAGCCATAACTGGAACTCAAGGACTTTCTTTTCCGGACCCTTTGCAGTACTTAAAAGCCCTACATCATTATATATTAAGGCACAATAGCCAGGCATTCTCTGATACAGTTTAGAGGGGAAGAAGAAAAAAAAAACACACCCAGTCAGTCAGATTGACTATAAATCTAGACCTGGCATAAAGCTGTCCACCTCTTGCTCAGGAAGATCCAGCCTATCAGGCAGTGCCACACAAAGTTGCACTTCTTCTGTGTTGGCTAAGCCTGGGGAAGGAGATAGAAGGAATTTCAGTTTCTTTTGAAGAGGACTGGCTTTGGAGGGGAAATCTTCTATTAGCCATTTTGTTTGTTTTATCCTCAGTAATTCCTGTTATACTTTTTCTGGTTGGGAGTTTTGGTGGCTCCAGAGTTCATGAAGCAGAGAGCCTCCTGTATTTGCATAGTAGTGGTGAAAGCCTCTGGACAGTAGGATTGTTCCTTCTTTGTGTTTCATCTTTTACCTTCTCTTTTATGGATATATGAAGTATTCCTATAGCATTTGAGGTTATTCAGTAGGAAAGGAGTGACTTAGGGTCATTATGAGCCTAACCAGTCTGGATAGTATCTCAGTAATGTTTGGTGTCTCCCTCAAAATCCTCTGGTCTTTGCTTTAAGGCAAGAAACTATCAACAGTTTGGGGTTGTAGTACCAAAAGCAACAGATGAATGAGGACAAGTATTTTGTTACTTTTGAGGTATGAAATGGTCAATCCCAGACCTCAAAGAGTCATCATAATTGCAGAAGCTGCTTCTTTGACTGTGTATGAACTTGATTGTTATTAATACTAGCAGTGAGCTATTAAGGAACATGACAATACTTTGACATTTACGAGCCATTATTTTGTTTGTTTTCACATCTGACTAGTTTACATTTTTTAAAAGTAATTCAGATTATCTTTACATGAATCTAAAAGTCATGCTGTAAGTCTCCTGATAAAGCTTTCTTGATCTAGTCTCATTTTGGGAGGAAGCTGGAATTTGTAATCTCCTCAAATATAGGCTGGAATATTAGGATTTAGATTAGACTTTAGGATTAATCAATTCTAAATCTAGGATTGTGGCTGTGGGGGATTAGAAGTGTTAATTGGAGAGGTTGTGCATCTCTAACTTAGAAGGTATTTATTTATAAAGTTAGCTTTTTGAGAGTATTTAAATCCAGACTTCCTAGGAGGGAAGTTGTGGGTTAGTAAGTGGCAAGTTGGAATAGCAGAACACAGTTAGAGAGTCTAGAAATCCTGGGTTAAATCCTAGCTTTGCCATTTTTTAGGTACATGATTTTGGGTAAGCCTTCTAGTTGGGTGTTTGTTTTTTTTTTTTTTTTTTTCTTTTTTGCTGCAAGGCTTGTGAGATTTTAGTTCCTGAACCAGGGATAGAACCCACGCCCTCGGCAGTGAAAATGTGGCGTGCTAACCACCAGGAAAGAAGGTTGATACTCAGTCATGTCCGACTCTTTGTGACTTCATGGGCTATAGCCCACCAGGCTCCTCCATCCATGGAATTTTCCAGGCAAGAATATTGGAGTGGGTTGCCATTTCCTATTCCAGGGGATCTTCCCGACCCAGGAATTGAACCCACATCTCTTGTGTCTCCTGCATTGGCAGGCAGGTACTGTACCACTGGTGTCACCTGGGAAGCTCACCAGACCACCAGGGAATTCCCAAGCCTCCTAATTTTTGAATTCCTATTTTTTGCACAGTAAAAGCCAGTTTTTACAGTGAGCTCTAAGGTCTTACATGCTCTGCCCTCCCCTACCCCTTTTCTTTTTTGATCTTCTGTCATCCTCTCTTTTGCTCATGCCATCCCAGCCCCATTGGCTTGTTCCTTAATACATCAGTCACATTCTTTATCTCAGGACCTTTGTACTAGTTCCTCCTTCTAGTGGGAAATATCTGTTTTTCCCACAGAGATAATACAAATGACTAATTTTCTTACTTTCTTTAGTCGAGTGCTTAAATGTCACCTTTTGAATGAGACTTTATCCTACCTATATTTAAAATTGTACCTTCAACTTCCACCCCTCACTCCTAATCCTTCTCTGTTTTTCAGTTTACAGCTTTCTAACGTACTTAATTGTTACATTTATTGCTTATTGATTCCCCTGGTATGGTGTAAGGTCGAAGACTTGCATTTATTTGGTGTTTTGTTTATACAGTATTTGGCATATAGTTAATACTCAATAACTATTTCTTTTTATTTTTTATTTATTTATTTTATTTATTTATCTTTCCATTTATTTTTATTAGTTGGAGGCTAATTACTTTACATCATTGCAGTGGTTTTTGTCATACATTGAAATGAATTAGCCATGGATTTACATGTATTCCCCATCCCGGTCCCCCCTCCCACCTCCCTCTCCACCCGATCCCTCTGGGTCTTCCCAGTGCACCAGGCCCGAGCACTTGTCTCATGCACCCAACCTGGGCTGGTGATCTGTTTCACCCTAGATAATATACATGTTTCGATGCTGTTCTCCTGAAACATCCCACCCTTGCCTTCTCCCAGAGTCCACAAGTCAGTTCTATACATCTGAGTCTCTTTTTCTGTTTTGCATGTAGGGTTATCATTACCATCTTTCTAAATTCCATATATATGTGTTAGTATACTGTATTGGTCTTTATCTTTCTGGCTTACTTCACTCTGTATAATGGGCTCCAGTTTCATCCATCTCATTAGAACTGATTCAAATGAATTCTTTTTAATGGCTGAGTAATATTCCATGGTGTATATGTACCACAGCTTCCTCATCCATTCATCTGCTGATGGGCATCTAGGTTGCTTCCATGTCCTGGCTATTATAAACAGTGCTGCGATGAACATTGGGGTGCACATATCTCTTTCAGATCTGGTTTCATCAGTGTGTATGCCCAGAAGTGGGATTGCTGGGTCATATGGCAGTTCTATTTCCAGCTTTTTAAGAAATCTCCACACTGTTTTCCATAATGGCTGTACTAATTTGCATTCCCACCAACAGTGTAAGAGGGTTCCCTTTTCTCCACACCCTCTCCAGCATTTATTGCTTGTAGACTTTTGGATAGCAGCCATCCTGACTGGCGTGTAATGGTACCTCATTGTGGTTTTGATTTGCATTTCTCTGATAATGAGTGATGTTGAGCATCTTTTCATGTGTTTTTGTGCCATCTGTATGTCTTCCTTGGAGAAATGTCTGTTTAGTTCTTTGGCCCATTTATTGATTGGGTCATTTATTTTTCTGGAGTTGAGCTGGAGGAGTTGCTTGTATATTTTTGAGATTAATCCTTTATCTGTTGCTTCGTTTGCAATTATTTTCTCCCAATCTGAGGGCTGTCTTTTCACCTTGCTTATAGTTTCCTTTGTTGTGCAAAAGCTTTTAAATTTCATTAGGTCCCATTTGTTTATTTTTGCTTTTGTTTCTAAAATTCTGGGATGTGGGTCATAGAGTACCTGCTGTGATTTATGTCGGAGAGTGTTTTGCCCATGTTCTCCTCTAGGAGTTTTATAGTTTCTGGTATTACATTTAGATCGTTAATCCATTTTGAGTTTATTTTTGTGTATGGTGTTAGAAGTGTTCTAGTTTCATTCTTTTACAGGTGGTTGACCAGTTTTCCCAGCACCACTTGTTAAAGAGGCTGTCTTTATTCCATTGTATATCCTTGCCTCCTTTGTCGAAGATAAGGTGACCATAGGTTCGTGGATTTATCTCTGGGCTTTCTGTTCTGTTCCATTGATCTATATTTCTGTCTTTGTGCCAGTACCATACTGTCTTGATGACTGTGGCTTTGTAGTATAGTCTGAAGTCAGGCAGGTTGAAACTATTTCTTTTTAAAAGAAAATTTATTTGGCTGTGCTGGGTTTTGGTTGCAGCACCAGGGATCTTCAGTTTTAGTTGCAGCATGTGGGATCTAGTTCCCTGACCGAGGATTGAACCTGAGCACCTTGGATTGGGGAGCATGAAGTCTTAGCCACTCAGCTACCAGGGAAGTCCTTCAATGACTATTTCTTAATCAAATAGGAAAAATGATAACTTTTTCTAATCTGTTTGTTTATAAAAAAGCTATGAAAGGTGGTAAGCATGATACAGGATCTTAAAATGTTTTTTGAACTTTGAGGCATTCATTATACAAATAATGATGATAGAATGACTGCCTTCCCATTGAAATGGTAAGTAACACTTGCATTATGGAAAAAAAAATCCTCATATATATTCACATATATTATCACATCTCCTAAACTCCAGCTCTCTGTTTCCAGTTGTCCACTGTATGCTAAATGTATCCATCTCTGTATTCCATTGGTACCTCAGACTCAACATTTTCATCACCTACTCCCCTTCATTGAGTCATTGAAGCTAGAGATGTGAGCATTATTGTCAGTTCTCTCTCTCTTATCCATTACTTTCCAAATATTTCTGAATTGATACCTTTTTACTGTATCTCCATTGCTGCTGTTCAGGACAGCAACTTTTATTTGGAATATTGTCATGATCTCTTACAGTTCTCCCTGTTTTTAGTCTTGCTCCCTTTTAAACCATCAGTCATACTCTCTTCACAATAGTCTAATGGAGATCTGATTATTTGGTTTCCCCTTCTCAGAAGTATTCAGTAGTTTCCAATCATTTAAAGGTACTCTGCATGATATCAAGGGCCCTTTATAAATCTTGACCTTTGTCTTTCTCTCCAGCTTTACTTTTCTCCCTTTACAGTTTATACATGAGCAAATACAGTTCTCTTAGTTACCAGATCAGCTTCCAGATTTCATCTCAAATGCTACTCTCTCTGGGAGCCCTTCCTTGACTTGCCCAAAGAGACTTGATATACTTTCTTCTTTGATCTTACTCTAATTTGTATATATTGCTTATCACCCCTCAGTGGTCTGACAACATTCTGAAATAAAGAGATACCATGTCTTTTTACTATTGTTTCTCCAGTGCATTGCATGGTGTCTGTCACCTATAAAATGTTTTAAAATAATAATTCTGTGGATTGAGAAAATGCTGCATACATTTAGAAGATGCCCCATTTGTTATATTCTGGGGACAGAAGAACCCGGTTGGTGTCTTTGTTCCATTTATCATTTATCTGTGTGACCTTGGTTGAGTCACTTGAAGTCTCCCAAGCCATAGTTTTCTCAAATTAGAAATAGTCAGTAGCTGTTTTATCTATTTCACTATGTCTCTATCAGTCACACGAGATTACACATGTAAGAATGTTTCATAAACTGTAGAGCACTGTATAGTTGTTCGTTATTATGTGCTGACACAAGCTGAGCTTTTCTCACAACTCATTTTTTCTTGTTTATATTGATGTAGGCCCTTTCATTTTATCTTTGAAACCATAAAGAACTCTTCTACGACTTTTGTTTTCTTCATATCCTTTTTCATTAGTAGGCGTGATGTGCTCCTATATATCGTCTTAAACAGGGCAAGTTTAAAGGCTTTCTCGGTAGTCCAGTGGGTTAAAAAGGTTGCAAAGTCCTGGAAATTACTCTTCTCAAGGAGTATCTCAGTCATGGATTCTGTAATTTTTTCTTCAGTTTTTTTTTTTTTAAATGCATTTTTGCAGCTTTTGAAACTTGAAGGGAATTTTTAAAATGTAAATATAAACTCATTTGTTGAGTACTTTCTTTGTGTAAGGCTTTATGCCATTTTAATTCTTACAGTAACTCTGTGAGGGAGGTGTTATAATTTTACAGATTGAAAAAACTCAATTCTCAGGGAGGTTGTCATTTTGCTGAAATCTCAAAAATTAATGAAAGTGGTGAATCCAGTATTTGAACAATTTTGCCTGACTCCAAAAGTTATCTTACTGTTCTCTTAATGCTTCTCATAGAGTTTTGTTTTGCCTTTGCAAAAACAAACCAAATAAGAAAATGATAGTTTTCCTAATAGATCTTATATGAAAAAAGTTACATGATCAAATTAGGGTTTTGAAAAATTCTGGGTTAGGTTAAGGCAGACTTCTTTACAACATTAGATCCCAAAGCCTTGCATGTCTAAATATACATATATATTTGGAGTGGTAAAAGAATGACTAAAGGATGCAAAGCTTCTGGAAATTATTTGACCACGAAGAGCATCTCTTTGAGAAGATAGTACTGCATCTTGATAATCTGCTTTCTTGTAGTTCTTCTGTAGGTTGATTTTTTTTTTTTTTTTTTTAATTGTCACTCTTGAATGAGGGAATTAAGTGCTTTTGTGTGCTAGTTTTCCAGAGAACTAGTATGGTGGTATTATGCTAGATGTTTTTTAGAAACTTCACTGGTTTGGAGGCTGCAGTTTTTTCCCTCCATGAATCTTCAAAGGCAAATGGCACAGCTCATCCAACTTGGCTCTTACCTTCCATGAGTTCCCAGGAGGATAACTCTAACTGAGCTGCTGCCTCCACCTTCTTTCATCTTGCGTGCTAGGAAGCGGGAGAGTAAGGATTCAGCTTTGTGTGTGAGCAGAATCCCTTGAGCCAGGAGCAAGCAGCTCTTCCTTTCTGTAAGGGTGGTAGTTTCACACTAAGAGATCTGTAAAGCCCACTGTTCTTTCTCTTCCGTGATGCATGCAGACAGACATGGCATCAGAGGCGAGAAGGAACAATGGCTTTGATTTTTTTCAGTCATACTGGTCTTGAAATTAAAACTTTGAGGGATTTGTCTTCTGTTGTTTAAAAGCATAAAGGTTACCTGAATGGTGTTCGCCACTAAATAGGTTGAACTACCAGTGAAAAACGTTGAAAATATTTCCCCAATAGAATAACGTATTTTGGAGGGAGGGACAGGTTCTAACCACTCTTTAACATATATTTGGCTGGATTGATGTGTTGCTATCAAAGAGATTGAAGCAGATAGTCATATTTATTGCAACTGCCCTGGACAGTTTGCCAGGAAGACCCTATATTAGATTTCTATGGAAATTTGGTGTGAATAGCATGACACTCTTTCCATGTAGTACTGTCCATGAATAAATTGTATTACTCTAATGCTGTTCTTTTTCATTTTATAATTCACTTAGTAAAGAATGCTCACTGAAGTCTTTACCTGAGTGCATTGTGAATTTGAAAGTTTTATTTTCTTAGAATATTTTAAATCCAGATTATTTTCTGCCATGTGAATGGAAACTAGAATATGGGTCTCTTACTGCACTAAGATTCAGTCTTAAGTTTTCATTAGCCTGCATTTTTAACTCTTCACTTTCTGCATGGAAAGCTATTTCACAGTTGAGTTGTGTATAATTCATTAATATTGCACTGAAAACTTTCAAGGAATATGGGTGACTGGAAAAGGATCTTTTTACAGCTGTATTTACTGTGACCAGAAACATCTTTTTATTTATTTATTCATTTATTTATGACCGTGCTGGGTCTTGGTTACTGTGTTGGGTCTTTCTCTAGTTGCAGCGAGTGGCAGCTACTTGTGTTGTGGAGCATGGTCTCTAGGCATCTGGGCTTCAGCAGTTGTGGCTCACAGGCTTAGTTGCTCCACAGAACATGGAATCTTCCCAGACCAGGGATCTAACTTGTGTCCCCTGCATTGGCAGGTGGACTCTTAACCACTGGACCCACAGCGAAGTCCTAGACAGAAATATCCTAAAAATAGCAAGTGCAACTTTGAAAAATCTGGAGGGTTCAAAGGAGTAAGATGTCTCTAGCTTAAATAGTGGTATCAAAATTTGAGATCTAATGGATTACTGTACATAAAGGGGTACCACTTGTTACGAACTGTTTTGATTGTTGCATTTTTTAAAGTATTTATTTAATTATTATTTTGGCTGCGTTGGGTCTTCGTTACTGTGCACAGGCTTTGTCTAGTTGTGGCCAGAGTGGGCAGCTCTCTTGTGGTGGTGCATGGGCTTCTCATTGCTGTGGCTTCTCTTGTTGCAGAGCACAGGCTCCAGGGCACGCAGAATTAGTTCAGTAGTTGCTGTGCGTGGGCTCAGTAGTTGCGGCAAACAGGCTTACTTGCCCTGCGACATGTGGAATCTTCCCTGACCAGGGATTTAAACCATGCCTCCTGCATTGATTGGCAGATGGACTGCTAGGGAAGTCCTGATTGTTTCACTGATGCTACCAAAGCCTTGATGTATATCTGGAATTAAATTGTAGGTTCCCAGTTTTGTCAAAGACAGAGTGGTAGGTGTCCAAGAAGAGTATAACCAAGGTTGGAATCTGAGCGTTTTCTATTTCCAAATTAAACCTTCTATTCTGGCTGACTGAATACCTGATAATATTCACAGGAAGGGAGTAAAATACAGTATACTCAAGGGACTTTCTTGGTGGTCCAGTAGCTAAGACTTCCATGCTTGCAGTGCAGGGGGACCCAGGTTCAGTCCTTGGTCAGGGAACTAGATTCCGTATGCTGCAGCTAAAGAATCTTCATGTTGCCATGAAGATTGATGATCCCGTGTGCCGCAGCTAAGACCCGATGAAGCCAAATAAATAAATAAATTTGGCTGCACCAAGTCTTAGTTACAGCATTGGGGAGCTTTAGTTGCAGCATGTGGAATCTAGTTTCCTGACCAGGGATTGAACCTGGGCCCCCTGCCTTGGGAGCCTTGAGTCTTAGCCATTGAGCCACCAGGGAAGTCCCCAATAAGTAAATATTTTTAAAAAAGCAAAATGAAACTGTCTGTAGTTATGTCTCGTCTGTGCTGTCTTCTAGATTCAATTGGGTTAAGAGTGTGAAAAGGACTGTATAAGGGGCTCTTTATGGTACAAAGAGGTATTAGAGAACAGTGAGATTTTTACTTATTATTTTGTAGCTTTAAGAATTAGCTGAAGAAGCCTTTGGAAGTGATCATTTTTTAAAGCTCATTATTATTGGAGTATAGTTGCTTTACTGGGAGTGATCATTTTAGTTTTGTTATGGGAGCTGCTTACCACATCTGTATGTTGCCTAGACTGCACATTAGTTTTTGCTGGTTGTTTTGAAAAGCTTTGTGCTCTCTCCCGCATTAATCTTTCCGAGTCAACTATTCTCAGTGTTGTGCATAAGTATAATTCTGGTATCTGGATATGAGAAACTAGTCTAGTATTGGTACTTATCTTGGGTTATTTTTACATAATTAGTTGAAATCTCCTTCTGTGGTTAAACTGGAGTAACTTTTGCTCATTTAAAAAAGTATAGTTCTACAGTTAGAAAGCTTTGGGTTCACATTTCTTTTTTTTTGGGGGGGGTTCACATTTCTACTTTGCCACTTAACTAGTTGTTAGACCTTAACTTCATTTCTCTGTGCCTGGCAGATAGTAACTCTGTACCTATTAAAACATAGTTGCCCATCATTCCTCACCTTAACACCTGGCAACCTCCGTTCTACTTTCTGTATCTATGAATTTGAGTACTCTAGGGTCTTCATATAAGTAGAATCATAAAATATTTGTCCTTTTGTGTCTAGCTTACTTAATTTTAGCATAATACCTTCAAGGTTCATCTGTGTTTTGGCATGTGTCAGAATTTCATTCCTTTTTAAGGCTGAATAATATTCCTTAAGACCCTGATGCTGGAAAAGATTAAAGGCAAAAGGAAAAGGAGGCAGCAGAGGATGATATGGTTAGATAGTATCACTGATTCAGAGGACATGAATTGTAGCAAACTTCAGGAGATAGTGGAGGACAGGGGAGCCTGGTGTGCTGCAGTCCATGGGATTGCAGAGTCTTGCATAGGACTTAGCAGCTGAACAATAGCAACAACTGTCTATTTTCTTTTGTGACTATTCATTCCCACCAGCAGTGTACCCATTTTTAAATTGGGTTGTTTGTTTTGTTGTCATTGAGTGATAGGAGTTCTTTTTACTGCATATTAATCCTGTATCAGATATATGATTTGCAAATACTTTCTCCCATTTTGTGAGTTATTTTTTTATTGATAATGTCCTTTGGTGCACAAAATTTTGATGAGATCCAGTTTACTATTTGCTGTTTTTGGTGTCATATTCAAGACATTGTCATCATCTCTGTCATGAAGCTCTTCCCCCCTGTGTTTCCTTCTAAGAGTTTTTAAATTTTAGTTCTTATTTTTAGGTCTTTGATCCATTTTGAGTTAATTTTTGTATATGCTCCAAGGTAAGGGTCCAGTTTTATTCTTTGGCATGTGGATATCCAGTTTTTCCAGCACCATTTGTTGAAAAGACAGTCCTGTCTCTACTGAATGGTTTTGCTATCCTTGTTGATGATCATTTGATCATATATGCGAAGGTTTATTTTTGGAGTCTGTATTCTGTTCCATTGGTTTGTATATCTCTCTTTATGGTCGTACCACACTGTTTCACTAACTGCCGCTTTGTAATAAATTTTGAAGTCAGTAAGTGTAAGTCCTCTGACTCTTCTTCATTTTCAAGATTGTTTTGGCTATTTGGGATCCCTTGAGATGACATATGAGTTTTAGGCTGTGTTTTTCTTTTCATATCCCTTTTTTTATATTGGGCCAAACAATATAAAACTAAACTGAATGGGATCCTGTTATTATAATATGGCAGCTGGTTCTTGTCATATCAAGTTTTAATTTCACACAGCTCCTTGGATCACTTATTTTTCTTTACAGTGTTAGAAGCAGGGTTGCTCTGGATAACTTTTGCTCTTATAAATGAATTTGTTTGCTGTGGTTGGAGCATTTTGTTTATTGTTGAAAGTTTGGTTCAAATTTATTTTATTTATTTTTGGTTGCACTGGATCTTTGTTGCTGCATGTGGGCTTTCTCTAGTTGCGGTGAGCAGGGGCTATTCTTTATTGAGGTGAACGGATTTCTCATTGTGGTGGTTTCTCTTGTGGTAGAGCACAGCCTCTAGGGCACACAGTCTTCAGTAGTCGTGGTATATGGGCTTTAGTTGTCTGCGGCTTGTGGAATCTTCCTGGACCACGGATCAAATCCGTGTCCCCTGCATTGGCAGACAGATTCCTATCTATTGTGCTACCAGCGAAGTCCAGCATTGGCTTTTCTTTTTGCAGAGCATGTTCTCTAGGGCACTTGGGCTGGGCTTCAGTAGTTGCAGTTCACCGGCTCTAGAGTGTGGGCTCAGTAGTTGTGGCGCATGCGCTTAGTTGCCCCTCAGCAAGTGGGATTTTCCCAGACTGGGGATCGAACCATGTCCCATGAACTGGCAAGTGGATTCTTAACCCCTGGACCAGCAGGGAAGTCCTCAAATTAAAAAAAAAAAAAAATCAAGACACACAGTGAGAAGTTTCTCATCACTTCTCACCTGCCTAGTTTTAAACATCATCATTTGTGATTCCTTTTCTGTCATTTCAGAATTTTCTGTGTATGTGCAAGCATATGTGAATTTCTTTTTAGTTTTTCTTTTTACACAAAAGATAGCTTTCTACATCTGTTTTTTCATTTAATAATATAGGAGATTCTTTTCAAATCTATATACAGAGAATTTGCTTATTCTTTAAATGAAAATTTTGAGGGTGAAAATCTTTTTATGGATATCAGAACTTTGTAGGGAAAGAATATTCAAGTTATGGCTGTGTACCTTTGCTATTGTCTACAAGTCTGGCTCTTTAATAACTTTCATTGCTATTATTCTCTTAGTGAGCATTGAATAAACGTAATTTGAGTACCGCTATGTTATTAAACTTAATTTAGGAGTGCTGATTACCTAGTTTATAAAGTCTGTTTTGTTTTTTCATCTGTAGTCCTAAGTCCCAAATTACATCAGAAAACCCAAGTCTCTGATAAGTGATACAGGGTAATTTTTCTAGTTCCTAGAGTATATAGACCCCAGGTGGTTTTTCTCTATCCTCGACTAGTTTGGTCTAGAAGAAATGACTGATAAAGAGAAAACTTGGATCTCTTTACCCATGTGTCAGCGCTCTGTTTACTTTGTAACCACGTAAATCTGCTGGTTGTGGGGAACTGAAAAAGCCTGGCTATTCATATATTCATATGAACATTCATAGGTATTAGGTACTTATTGTATATCTACTATGTAAAAGACATACACATAAGTGTTGTATAGCAAGTAAAGATTAATTATAAAACTTCAGTCCTCAAGAATATACATAGTCCCGAAGAGAAGACATGTATTAAAATAACTACGATATTAGATACAGTGTGTTTATAAATTAAGTGACCAATGTATTAGGAAACAACATATCAGCACCTTTTACAGCTTGGTTCAGAGTGTGATTTAAGCTTACCAAATCCTGAAAATTCTACTTTCAAAAACATCTCTGTATCCCATCTATCTGTATCTGTCCTAACTTGTGTTGTTTTAGTTTTAGCCATTGTAATTGCTTGCCCATATCATCTTAGATATGTCTCTCTTTTTTTGGCCACGTCTTGTGGCTTGCTGCATCTCAGTTCCCAAGCCAGGGATTGAAGTAAGGCTCATGGCAGTGAAAGCGCCAAGTCCTAATCGCTGGACCACCAGGGAATTCCCTAAGATAAGTTTTTTAATAATAACTAAGATTACTGGGCTTTTTTATGTGTGAGTACTATTTTAAGCACTTCACATTAACTTGTTTAATCCTCACAGTACCTCCATTTTTACAATTAAAAAACTGAGGCACAAAAGAGGTTAAGTGATTTCCCTAAGGTCACAGACCTAATAAATAGCTGGGATACAGAATCAGGAAGTTTTGACTGTTTGGCTCAAATTGTTTAGCATTGTACCATACTATGTGTATGTGTGTATTACATACATGTTTATCATTGTTTTGGTGATCGTACAGTATCTCATTGTATGGATATACTTTAGTTTGTACCCAGTCTATCCCCACTGAGGAATATTTAGGATGTTTCTAGTGTTGAGTGTGTTGTCATAACCAGGGTTCCAGTGAAACATCTTACATACGTTTTAGTGTATCTGTAGGTAAAATTTCTAGAAATACAATTATTGGACCAAAGGGCATGCACATTGAAAATTTTTTCAGATATTAAATTATCCTCCTGTAATTTGTACTAGTTTACATTCATACCAGCAGGTTATGAAAGTTTCTAAAACAACTTAATTTAAATCTAAATTTGAGGGTAACTGTGGTTGGATAGTGATGAGTACTGTCTTCAAGTGCCTCTGTATCTTGTTAGCATTTCTTTTCTTAAAAGCATGTATCTCTGGATTTGATTATTGGCCATCTAACTGTAGCCAGTTGTTGGGAAGAGGAGTACACAGTTTAACAGAAAATTTTACTTGTTCGAAATGGCCTTCAAACCGATCAGTTGTCAAACATGGGACTTCCCTATGGGTCCAGTGGTTAAGAATCTGCCTGCCAATGCAAAAGACACTGGTTCGATCCCTGATCGTCAAACTGAGATTCCATATGCCACAGGGCAACTGCTGAGCCCGTACTCTAGCACCCTCGAGCTGCAGCTACGAAGCCCACATGCCTTAACTACTGAAGCCCGTGCTCTGCAACAAGAGAACCTTCACTGAAATGAGAAGCCCACACACCACAGCCCATATGCTGCAGTAAAGACCCAGCACAACCAAAAATTTTTTTAAAAAAATGTTAATCTAAACCTTTTAAAACTTTGGTAAGTTGATTTGTCACCACAATCTTTTAAGATCAGGACAACCTCAATAAGACTGAGCATGTACAGTTCCCAGTTGACTGCTTTCATGGAAACTCCTTACTGGAGTCCCTATTAAACTCCCAGTGGGCAGAGGCAGAGAGCCAAACACTGCTAAAGCACTGTTTTCAGGGAATGGGGACATTAAGACAAATAAGACCAAATGCTTTATACAACTCAGATTTCCTTCCTAACTAGTTTTCCTGCTCATTGGTAAGTTATTTGTCTTCTTCCTCATTCCCATTTCTGTTTTTAGAGTTAAGGTGATTGTTTTATTCAGTAGATTTAAATTTTGTCTAGTGAACTTAGAACTTACTAGGAGGCCTTCACTTGCCCAGAGTAGGGTGTTATCTTTGGTGGTACCATGACCCCACATTGAGGGCCTACCGGCAGGAGTAAAATGAAACAAACTTAGTTTTCATACACATCTTTAAGGGGGTGACAGGAAATCTGATTAATTCAATGGCATGCGTGCTGAGTCGCTTCAGTCCTGTCTGACTCTTTGTGACCCTATGAACTGTAGCCTGCCAGGCTCCTGTGTCCATGGGATTCTCCATATGTATTCAAAGTTACCATCTCCTTTGAAGTGGAAAGAGTATTGGAGACTGTTTCCATTAATTATTGGTGATGGTGATGTCTTGCTTCATTTCTACTCAGGAAATTTGTCATTTTATTTTCAAGGACTGAGTGTCTTCTGGGCCTGTTAATATCTGTTCTATTAAGTTTTGGATTACTGTAATATTTCCTCCTGTTTACTGATCAAAGATTTAGATCCACTGCTGATCTTTGTCTTCCTTATTGCTTGACTCTAGTTTTTGGAAATGAAAAGAAACTGGGAACTCCAGATGTCTTATCATCAGTACTACCTGTTTATCAGTTCATTTCAGTCGCTCAGTTGTGTCCGACTCTTTGCGACCCCATGAATCACTCAGCATGCCAGGCCTCCCTGTCCATCACCAACTCCCGGAGTTTATTCAAACTCATGTCCATTGAGTCGTTGATGCCATCCAACCATCTCATCTTTTGTCGTCCCCTTCTCCTCCTGCCCCCAATCCCTCCCAGCATCAGGGTCTTCTCCAATGAGTCAGTCTTCGCATGAGGTGGCCAAAGTACTGGAGTTTCAGCTTCAGCATCAGTCCTTCCAATGAACACCCAGGACTGATCTCCTTTAGGATGGACTGGTTGGATCTCCTTGCAGTCCAAGGGACTCTCAAGAGTCTTCTTCAACACCACAGTTCAAAAGCATCAATTTTTCAGCACTCAGCTTTCTTCACAGTCCAGCTCTCACATCCATACACGACCACTGGAAAAACTAGCCTTGACTAGATGGACCTTTGTTGGCAAAATAATGTTTCTGCTTTTTAATATGCTGTCTAGGTTGGTCATAACTTTCCTTCCAAGGAGTAAGCATCTTTTAATTTCATGGCTGCAGTCACCATCTGCAGTGATTTTGGAGCCCCAAAAAATAAAGTCTGACACTGTTTCCACTGTTTCCCCATCTATTTCCCATGAAGTGATGGGACCAGATGCCATGATCTTAGTTTTCTGAATGCTAAACTTTAAGCCAACTTTTTCACTCTCTTCTTTCACTTTCATCAAGAGGCTCTTTAGTTCTGCTTCGCTTTCTGCCATAAGGGTGGTGTCATCTGCATATCTGAGGTTATTGTTATTTCTCCCGGCAATCTTGATTCCAGCTTGTGCTTTTTCCAGCCCAGCGTTTCTCATGATGTACTCTGCATATAAATTAAATAAGCAGGGTGACAATATACAGCCTTGACATACTCCTTTTCCTATTTGGAACCAGTCTGTTGTTCCATGTCCAGTTCTAACTGTTGCTTCCTGACTTGCATGTAGGTTTCTCAAGAGGCAGGTCAGGTGGTCTGATATTCTATCTCTTGAAGAATTCTCCACAGTTTATTGTGATCCACACAGTCAGAGGCTTTGGCGTAGTCAATAAAGCAGAAGTAGATGTTTTTCCGGAACAGTCTTGCTTTTTCGATGATCCAGCGGATGTTGGCAATTTGATCTCTTCAAGAAAATTAGAGATACCAAGGGAACATTTTATGCAAAGATGGGTTCGATAAAGGACAGAAATGGTATGGACCTAACAAAAGCAGAAGATATTAAGAAGAGGTGGCAAGAATACACAGAAGAACTGTACAAAGAAGATCTTCATGACCCAGATAATCACGATGGTGTGATCACTCACCTAGAGCCAGACATCCTGGAATGTGAAGTCAAGTGGGCCTTAGAAAGCATCACTACTTGTTTATAGTGAAGTCTAAATGAAGACAACCATGAATGGGTCTCTAATATTAAAACGTTGAAAGCTTAACAGTTTTTATATTTGGGGCAAAATTTATTTTTAAAATTTTCTTTTATCTCTTAGTTTTATAAGAAATATTTTTATGAAGGAGAGAGGATTTCTCTTCCATTTACTAAAATTGATCACTTTTTCTTCACTTTCATATTTTGGATAAAATTAGGCTCGAGCCACTTTTGAGACTTCGCTTGGAAAGAGAGAATATCAATAAAGAGAAAGTGTTAGTGTGCCTCAGAGTACACTCCGTAGAGAGAATTTTGCCTTATTCACTATTGTAGCTCTTACAGCTAAAACAGTGCCTGCCATATAATATGTAATTAATTTGTTGAGTGAATAGGAAGTAGAAAACTAAATTGTGATACCTCATAGTTGGCATTCTTTATACCATTTAAGATGAATAAACTAGTTACATGTGTCAACTTGGATAAATGTCAAGGACTTTCCTGGTGGTTCCCTGGCTAAGACTCTGCACTCCCAGGGCAGGGGCCCAGGTTTGATCCCTTGTCAAGGAAGTAGATCCCACATGTCATGGCTTCCCAGGTGGCTCAAAGGTAAAGAATCTGGCTGCCAGTGCCAGAGACACAGGAGATGCAGGTTCGATCCCTGGGTTGGGGAGTTGACCTGGAGGAGGAACTGGCAACCCACTTCAGTATTCTTGCCTGGAGAATTCTGTGGACAGGAAAGCCTGATGGGCTATAGTCAGTGGGGTCACAAAGAATCAGACATGACTTAGTGACTGAGCATGGATACATATACCATCTGAGATGAGTAAACTGTTACATGTAGTAACTTGGATAATATCAGAGGTAGTTTCAAAGAAAAAATTAAGTTGCAAAGTGATATACATATGGATATGATATAATACCATAAAACTTAAACTTGAAAAATGATGCAATATTTTTTATATAGATATAGCTACACACATAAAGGAAAAGTACTAAAAGAAAAAATGGACAGTGATAAACCAAACTCATTGTGGTGATTACTTTGGGGAAAGGAAGAGAAAAATAGGATTGGATTAGTTACTCAGAGAGCTTCAGTTTTATTTGTAGTATTACATCTCTTAAACTAGTTGATAAGCAAATGGTTGTTTGTTATATTATTCTGTACACTTTTTGGTACAATTGAAATGTCTAATAGTCAAATGAGAGGTTACAGATCAGAAGTCAGCAAACTAAGGGCCAGTAGGCCAAATTCTGCTTGCTGCTTGTGTTTTGTCCAGTCCATGAGCTAAGAATTATGATTGCTTCTTATAGTTTTAAATGGTTGGAAAAAACGGAAAGAAGGGACTCACCTGGTGGTTCAGTGGTTAAGAATCTGCCTGTCGAAACAGGGGACAACGTGTTCAATCCCTGGTCACACAAGATTTTACATGCCGCAGGGCAACTGAGCCTGCGCACCACAACTGCCGAAGCCCCAGAGTCCTAGAGCCTGTGCTCTGCAACAAGAGAAGCCCCATGTGCTATAGCTAAGAAGAGCAGCAATGAAGACCCAGTGCAGTAAAAAAAAAAAAAAAAAAATTGAAAGCAGGATATTTCATGATATTTCATGTGAAAATTATACAAAATTCTGATTTTGGCATCCATAAATAATTTAATTGGAGATAACCACACTCATTCTTTACATATTGTCAGTGACTGCTTTCACACTGCTATAATATCAAAGGTAATTGTCACGACAGAGATAAGACTCTCAAAGCCTAAAATATTTATCTGAGCCTCTACAGAAAAAGGCCAGTCTGTAGTATAAATGAATTCTGATCCTGGAATAATGGTGATACAACAGAGCAGATGAGATGCTATTTGGTGAATACTTGTAATAAGTTGGATGTAGTTTTTCCCAGATTGTGTTTTTTAAAAGAACATTTTAATCAAAAGTCAGAGAGATATTGACTTTCATGGAAGTTTAAAAGTGGTTGCCCAATAGAATTTCATCTTCTTGAATAAGTCTAAATCTAATATAGATGCCCAGGTTGTTGGTGGAGGGAATCCTTTGTTGTTGTTCGGTCACTAAGTCCTGTCTGACTCTATTGTGACCACGTGGACTGCAGCCCACCAGGCTCCTCTGTCCATGGGATTTCCCAGGCAAGAATACTGGAATGGGTTGCCATTTCCTTCTCCATATTTGATAGAAAATACTAATAGCTCTGTGATTTGGGATTGGTATTATGGTATCTTATTGCTTATTTCCAACGATTTTCAGCAGAGCAGCAGCTTTTTTTTTTTTTTTAAAGTCTGAGTGCATCTGATTCTTTTTTAATATTTGTTGATTTATTTTTGTGGTTGTTCTGGGTCTTCCTTGCTGTATGCAGGCTTTCTCTGTGAGTGGGGGCTCCTCTGCATTGAGGTGTGCAGGCTTCTCATTGCTGTGGCTTCTCTTGCTGCGGAGCATGCAGTCTGGCAGACAGAATCCAGTAGTTGTGGCATGCAGACTCAGTAGTTGTGATGCATGGGCTTCAGTTGCTCCTCGAGGCATGTGGAGTCTCCTGGACCAGGGAGGTAGATTCCTCTCTACTGTCCCACCAGGGAAGCCTCAAGCAGCAGCATTTTAAAGGAATGTGGTGTTTGAGTATGCAGACATAGAAAGTTACTGAAGTAGGGACATCTTTTTTGGTAATCCTTTTTACTTTTAAGTGTATTAAACTTTGGCCAAGTATTTAGTTTTGGGTCCTTAACATACACAGCAGAAGTGGTGATTTGAATCCATTACAACATAGTTGGTATCTTTTAAAGACATAGTACTGGGTACCTATAGAAGAAACTTTTCCTGTGCAGATGCTTTCACTTCAGAGCAATATGATAAAATTTTGATTATTTGGAGAAAAGTAATGACTTATTTGGGGTTTCCTCAGTGGCTCAATGGTAAAAAGTTTGCCTGCCAAGCAGGAGATGTGGGTTTGATCCCTGTGTCAGGAAGATCCCCTGGAGGAGGAAATGGCAACCCATTCCAGTTTTCTTGCCTGGGAAATTCCATGGACAGAGTAGCCTGACGAGCTACAGTCCACAGGGTTGCAAAGAGTCAGAACACAACTGAGCAACTAAACCACCATCACAATCACTTATAAAGTTCGCAGTATTTCCCTGGGAAACACTAACTTTTCCCTTGTACTCAATTGGATAGTCTGAGACATTTAGCACCGAAAATCAAGTAATCATATTTGAGGAAACTGTTTCATCGCATTCTCCTGGTGTTATGTAAAACTATTCTACAGTCATCGTATTAGAAGAAACACAAAGGGCAAAATCAGATGATGTGAGGCTCTTCATCTTTTCTTTCTTCTAAAAAGTGTTTTAAGCTATATATATTGTTTTAGTTTTCAAAGTCATAGTTATGGTATTTTTAAATTAACTGGAAATATTTGGTTAATGAATTTTTCTTTACTAAGAGACCCTTCAAACAGGGATCTTAATACAATTGTCTTGGATTATGAAAAGCAATGAAGCATTAAATATCTAGTCTGATGACAGTTTTTTCTCTTAAATTTATGGATGTACAAATAGAATATAGAAAGATCTTTTAAACTGTAGTTAATATTTTAGTCAGTACTAGGAACTGCCTTCTTGATCTGAAAATTTTCTCGTCCACTCTCAGGCTCAGAAGCTGTTTAGTTTTTATGATCCCACCTACTTTCCTTTTTGTTTCAGATTATCCCCTTTATCTGCCCTACTTGTTGGAGTAGAGAATCCAGTTCTTGTTTGAGTGAGGTTTTTGCTTGGGGATAGGCAGTTGTCTTGCTGTTAGGAGCCATTCTGTTTCATACCTGATCTCATGCAGATGTCTTTAGTGCTACGTAGAGAATTTTCTTGTTAGAGGAGTTTTTGAAGAGCCATTCTTAACTTCCAGAGTCAAAGATATGAGAGTCTCAGTGAAAGATATATATGACCCTAATCTCAGATGTGATTATCAATCTTAGAAAGCTTTATAGGTTAAAAAAAAAAAGAATGAGTAATTGGAGCTGTGTGGCCAGAGGAAGGATTTGAATACTGTCAGGTATCTTAAAATCAAGAATAAATCATTGCATCATCAAATATTTAGGGACTCCTTTCCCTGCACCTCAGATGTCTTGGTTCTATACCCTTTGTACCTGATTTCTAGTAGCACTGAAGCAAGGAAATACTATCAACGCTTCTTGCTTATCAGTTTTGTTTTGTCGTGTTTTTTGGTAAACTCTGTTGTGTTTTTTTTGTTTGTTTTGTTTTTTAACCTGAGATACAGTGTACATACAGAACATGTTTTATAAGGTGACCACCTAAATAAGAGATACAGAAGATTACCTCTACCCAGGAGCCTTTTTCATGCTTCCTCCTAGTTATCCTTCCCTTCTCCTAAAGATATTTGATACAGTTCTTAACTTTCTTATTTCCTTTGTCAGTATTTATGTTAAATTGCAAGGTTAAGATTGTTGGTAATAATAGCCACAGACTTCCTTGAGGGTAAAATCATGTTGGTGGCGTTCGCTCTAATGTAATGGTTCTTAACTGGGAAGGATTTTGCCTTCTACAGGACATTTGGCTCTGTATGGGAACATTTTTGGTTCTCAAATGGGGGTGTTGATGCTCCTGGCATCTATTATGTAGAGGCCAGAGTAAGCATCCTGCAGTGCACAGGACAGAGGCCTATAATAAGAATTATCTGGCCCCAAGTGCCAGGAACACTGAGGTGGTTAATTTTAATGTTGAAAATACAGAGACCATATTTTGAAGATACTTAAAATTTAGTAAAACAGACTTCTCTGTAGCTCAAACGGTAAAGAATCTGCCTGTGATACTGGAGACCAGGGTTTGATCCCTGGGTTGGGAAGTTCCTCTGGAGAAGGGAATGGCAATCCACTTGAATATTCTCGCCTGGAGAATTCCATGGACAGAGAAGCCTGGCGGGCAGCAGTCCGTGGGGGTCACAAAGAGTCAGACACATAACACATATAACATAAAATTTAATAAAAGGAAAGTTTATTTTAAATTTGACAGTCACACATTTACCACCTTTTTCTTTCAAGTCTTTCCTTTTATATTGACTTCCATTTTTCTGGTTAGTGTAAAACAAGATGGTTGTTCTGAAATTCTAGTATCTTGATGCCTCATAAGTGTACCAAGATTGTCACAGATTGAAGTGATTTCTGAACTTGCCCAACCAGGACAGTAGGCTAGATTTCAAAGTGATTTCTCCATCTCTGATAATTAAATGGATAGTTAGATCTAGTTTTCTAGTATAGTCTGTTGAGCATAGGAATTCAGTGTGGTAATTATTGAAGTGTAGGATAGATTTTGAAAGTTTATGGAAGTCATTGTGTAGCTGCAATAATTCATTTTACCTTAGATAGTTCCTGGTTGGAGGCTCTTTAAAGTCAGTGATTGACTAGAACATGAGCATACAGAATGTAGCTCAGTGTGCGTGTTGTGTACATGTACATATACATATGTGAGTGAGTGAGTGAGTGAAAGTCGCTCAGTCGTGTCCGATTCTTTGTGACCCCATGGACTGTACAGTCCATGGAATTCTCCAGGTCAGAATACTGGAGTGGGTAGCTCTTCCCTTCAGGGGATCTTACCAACCCAGGGATCGAACCCAGGTCTCCCACATTGCAGGCCCATCTGAGGCACCAGGGAAGCCCTATATACACATACATATATATGGGCATTGTTTGTGACTTAGTGATAAAGTTAAGAGCAGTCTTTGCAACAGAAGTGGAAGATGAGAAGCTTAATGTAGAGTTAAAATATCTGAAACTCTAAGCAAAGTTGTTCATAGACTAGGAGCTTTACCCATTGAAAGCTAGAGAGGGAGAGACACTATTGGATGGATATCTAGTAACAGGAAAAACCCAGATGAAAAAGAATCCAAGTACTTAGAAAATCTATGACAAAATGTTGATTTGACTACTAAAAGGCGACTTTCCTCTACTTCCTCAGGGGCACTTAGCTGATGACAGGTGTTAGCACATTAGGATGTTTGGGCTGAATTTTGGTTTGTTTTTTATTTTATTTTTTTGACCACGCCATGCGACATGCTGAATCTTATTTCCCTGACCAGGGATCAAACCCATGCCCCCTGCAGTGGAATTTTAACCATTAGACCACCAGAGAAGTCCCTTGAGTTGAATTTTTATATGTATGAACATTAGTGATATGTCTGAAAAGAACTTGGTGCCCCAACAAAGATACAGGGAAGGAACAAATAGGAGAGAATGAAAATAGCAGTCAAGTATTAAGAAATGAGATGTTCTTAGGTATGGTCACTAGGAATCACTAGCATGCTGCTGATACAAGGATTAGAATAAATTAGGGATTCGAGACTGTAGTTACTTTGTGGATCCCTGCTTTGTCTTTTGAAAGAGAAGGTTCCAAAATATTCTTTTGTAAGCGTTAAATACTTAATGCTCTAGGTGATTTTCCTGTTTCTTTTTCCTCTGGATAGATAGTGAAATTTCCTAGTGCCCTTGGGAAAGTAAGTAGAAAAGACTGGCTTAGGAACATTTTATGTCTCATGAGAGGTGAAATGGTTGATATAATTTACTTCTTTTATATGGTGATTTAAAAGGGCTTCCCTAGTGGCTCAGCGGTAAAGAATTTGCCTGCATTGGGGGCATCGCAGGAGACACAAGTTCGATTCCTGGGTTGGGAAGATCCCCTGAAGGAGGAAATAGCAACCCACTCCAGTATTCTTGCCTGAAAAATTCCATGGACGGAGACGCCTGGTGGGCTACAGTCCGTGGGGTCGTAAAAAGTCAGACACAACTGAGTGATAAGCATGCATATGGTGATGAAGTCATTGAGGGTAGGGTATAGCAGTAATTTTTATTTTATTTTATTTTATTTTATTTTATTTATTTATTTATTTATTAGTTGGAGGCTAATTACTTTACATCATTACAGTAGTTTTTGTTATACATTGATATGAATTAGCCATGGATTTACATGTACTCCCCATCCCAGTCCCCCCTCCCACCTCCCTCTCCACCCGATCCCTCTGGGTCTTCCCAGTGCACCAGGCCCGAGCACTTGTCTCATGCACCCAACCTAGGCTGGTGATCTGTTTCACCCTAGATAATATACATGTTTCAATGCTGTTCTCCTGAAACATCCCACCCCATCCCAGTCCCCCCTCCCACCTCCCTCTCCACCCGATCCCTCTGGGTCTTCCCAGTGCACCAGGCCCGAGCACTTGTCTCATGCACCCAACCTAGGCTGGTGATCTGTTTCACCCTAGATAATATACATGTTTCAATGCTGTTCTCCTGAAACATCCCACCCTCGCCTTCTCCCAGAGTCCACAAGTCTGTTCCATACATCTGAGTCTCTTTTCTGTTTTGCATATAGGGTTATCGTTACCATCTTTCTAAAGTCCATATATATGTGTTAGTATACTGTAATGGTCTTTATCTTTCTGGCTTACTTCGCTCTGTATAATGGGCTCCAGTTTCATCCATCTCATTAGAACTGATTCAAATGAATTCTTTTTAATGGCTGAGTAATATTCCATGGTGTATATGTACCACAGCTTCCTCATCCATTCGTCTGCTGATGGGCATCTGGGTTGCTTCCATGTCCTGGCTATTATAAACAGTGCTGCGATGAACATTGGGGTGCATGTGTCTCTTTCAGATCTGGTTTCCTTGGTGTGTATGCCCAGAAGTGGGATTCCTGGGTCATATGGCAGTTCTATTTCCAGCTTTTTAAGAAATCTCCACACTGTTTTCCATAGTGGCTGTACTAATTTGCATTCCCACCAACAGTGTAAGAGGGTTCCCTTTTCTCCACACCCTCTCCAGCATTTATTGCTTGTAGACTTTTGGATAGCAGCCATCCTGACTGGCGTATAATGGTACCTCATTGTGGTTTTGATTTGCATTTCTCTGATAATGAGTGATGTTGAGCATCTTTTCATGTGTTTGTTAGCCATCTGTATGTCTTCCTTGGAGAAATGTCTGTTGAGTTCTTTGGCCCATTTTTTGATTGGGTCATTTATTTTTCTGGAGTTGAGCTGGAGGAGTTGCTTGTATATTTTTGAGATTAATCCTTTGTCTGTTGCTTCGTTTGCTATTATTTTCTCCCAATCTGAGGGCTGTCTTTTCACCTTGCTTATAGTGTCCTTTGTTGTGCAAAAGCTTTTAAGTTTCATTAGGTCCCATTTGTTTATTTTTACTTTTATTTCTGAAATTCTGGGATGTGGGTCATAGAGGATCCTGCTGTGATTTATGTCGGAGAGTGTTTTGCCTATGTTCTCCTCTAGGAGTTTGATAGTTTCTGGTCTTACATTTAGATCTTTAATCCATTTTGAGTTTATTTTTGTGTATGGTGTTAGAAAGTGTTCTAGTTTCATTCTTTTACAGGTGGTTGACCAGTTTTCCCAGCACCACTTGTTAAAGAGGTTATCTTTTTTCCATTGTATATCCTTGCCTCCTTTGTCGAAGATAAGGTGACCATAGGTTCGTGGACTTATCTCTGGGCTTTCTATTCTGTTCCATTGATCTATATTTCTGTCTTTGTGCCAGTACCATACTGTCTTGATGACTGTGGCTTTGTAGTAGAGTCTGAAGTCAGGCAGATTGATTCCTCCAGTTCCATTCTTTCTCAGGATTACTTTGGCTATTCGAGGTTTTTTGTATTTCCATACAAATTGTGAAATTATTTGTTCTAGTTCTGTGAAAAATACTGTTGGTAGTTTGATAGGGATTGCATTGAATCTATAGATTACTTTGGGTAGTATAGCCATTTTGACAATATTGATTCTTCCAATCCATGAACACGGTATATTTCTCCATCTGCTTGTGTCCTCTTTGATTTCTTTCATCAGTGTTTTATAGTTTTCTATGTATAGGTCTTTTGTTTCTTTAGGTAGATACACTCCTAAGTATTTTATTCTTTTTGTTGCAATGGTGAATGGTATTGTTTCCTTAATTTCTCTTTCTGTTTTCTCATTGTTAGTGTATAGGAATGCAAGAGATTTCTGTGTGTTAATTTTATATCCTGCAACTTGACTGTATTCGTTGATTAGCTCTAGTAATTTTCTGGTAGAGTCTTTAGGGTTTTCTATGTAGAGGATCATGTCATCTGCAAACAGCGAGAGTTTCACTTCTTCTTTTCCTATCTGGATTCCTTTTACTTCTTTTTCTGCCCTGATTGCTGTGGCCAAGACTTCCAAAACTATGTTGAATAGTAGTGGTGAGAGTGGGCACCCTTGTCTTGTTCCTGATTTCAGGGGAAATGCTTTCAATTTTTCACCATTGAGGGTGATGCTTAGCAGTAATTTTTAAATTATTTTTGATACTTGAACAACAGAAGGCTTTTGGCCTTTCTTCTTTAAAAAAAAAAAAAAAAAGTCTATCAAAGTTTTTTTTTTTGGCTGCACCATGGCTTGTGGGATATTAGTTCCCTGACCAGGAATTAAACTCAGGTCCTGGCGGTGCAAGTGCCGAGGCCTAACCCACCAGGAAATTCCCTCTACAATAATTTTATTTCCTATAAGTCCAGGAGTGAACACACTGAGGAATATTACTTTGCAGGGGGTTGGGGACAGGGACAATATTCCTTAATTTAGATACTGTCTCAGAATGGGAAGCCTTGTTCTTATTTCCTTTGTTCCTGTATCAGACCCAGTCCATATTCTACTTTATAAGGCAGTGTACTTAGTTTTTATTTGACTTTAACCAAATTTTTAATACATACATTCTCCCAATTAGTGGTAGATAACTTCAATATCAATGAGTCACTAGTTTATAACTCCCAAATATTGAAGACTGATTTTTTTTCCCCATTAAAATAGGTATTATTTTAACTACTGAGCACAAATCATCTGTTCCTAGAGACTCAGAACATTATTTTGGAATTAATTTCCAATTTGTGCATCAAACTTGGGATAGCAAAATTGTTTTCTTTGTAGTACTGTTGATTGCATGCTGTATTATTTCAAAATATGTGGAAATATATTTCCATCAGAAATATATTTGCCATCTCCTCAGAACTAACTTTTGGTTAGTTGAACTTTTCTACACTTAATTTAAAAAATGGGAGCTTATTGATCATATGCATAGAATTCTGCTGTTCTGTCTGTTGTTGTAATGGTGATTTTGAAATGTCATGAACTGGTTTTCCCAAATAGAATAGACTTGCTGGAGATGGCACTGTACAGAGTTTGCAGGGGAGGACTAATAGCCGGGTACTTCAGTGTGGCTTTCTGTTTTTGATACCAATAAATAACTTGTGAATTTTATATAATTAGATATAGGTTAAAATTTTTTTTTAATTTTATTTTTTAACTTTAGCAGTGGTTCCTATTTTAATCTACTTGTTCTCTGAGCTCAAAGACATATATTAAAAACTGGCACCAGAAATTTAGCAAATTACTTATAAAATTTGTGAAGTGCAAAGATGGGGTAACTGTGTGGTTCTTGTAGATTTGTTTCTGATATTGCTGAGAACCAGGTCTGATATTGGTTCTATGAAGTGCATTTTTGTCTTTTAGGAGTACCTTCAAGAAGACTTTTAGTTATTAATTTGAATCCTGTTTCCTGAGTCCAGAAAGATAATCACCTCTTTCCTCATAATGATTACCCTTTATGATTTGACCCTCCCAGACATTTATCTATCAGATCTCTTTCACATATTTAGATTGTATATGCTTATTAGCCTTTCTCGAGTCTTGGATGAAATCTTCTAGGAGTAGAAATTATATGTGCTTGTAAAAGAGTTTGTTACTTCAGTTGTATTTGACTGATACCTCCTTTAGTGCAGGAAATGGATTAAATAAATGGAGACTTAGAATGGAGATTGGCACAACAAGCGCAGTGAGCTGGGCTCTTGAGTTTTGGCCAAGAAATAGCCAAGTCATCATGCTGTAGTGGACCAAGTGTGGGCATTGGAGCCAGCATCTACTGAATGAGTTAGCTGAATGAGTGACTTCATTCAGATTTATTAATTTTACCAAATTAGTTTCCATATCTATAAAACGGGAAAAGGATCTCACTCTACTGGTTTATTGTGTGGGTTAACTAAATATTTAGTGTATTAAATGCTCAGTGAAAATAAATAAATAAATGCCCAGTGAATGTTAAACCTTTTTTTTTTCTTAAAGAATTTTTTATTCTTCAGAGCATCGCAACTTGAATAACATTTGCCAAGGAGTATTGCTAAGTTTACAATTTTCAGCTCATACAATTAAAATACTTTTGGTTTTGGATGATGATGATTTAGTTGAAAAGAGCAGAGTCACTAGCTCCCATATTGTTTTTTTTAATATATATATATTTATTTATTTGGGTACATAGTTTTAAATCTTAGTTGTGGGATGTGGAGTCTCCAGTCTTCGTTGCAGCATGAAGGATCTTTAGTTGTGGCATGCACGCTTTTAATTGTGGCATGTGAGACCAAGTTCCCTGACCAGGGATTGAACTCGCACCACCCCTCTCCACTCCCCCCCCCTCTCCACTCCCCCCCCCCCCCCGCCCCCGAATTGGGAGCACAAAGTGTTAGCCTTTTCATACTGTTCATGGGGTTCATGAGGAAAGATTGAAGGTGGGAGGAGAAGGGGACGACAGAAGATGAGATGGTTGGATGGCATCACCGACTCGATGGACATGAGTTTGAGTAGGTTCCAGGAGTTGGTAATAGACAGGGAAGCCTGCTGTGCTGCAGTCCATGGAGTTGCAAAGAGTTGGACATGACTGAGCAACTGAACTGAGTGTTAGCCACTGGACCACCAGGGAAGTTGCTACCATGTGGTTCTTTTTTTTTTTTTTACCATGTAGTTCTTAACTTTTGAAGATCCTGAAGAAAAATACCTGTTGGTTTGAGCATCTCTGGTATGTCTGCACTACTAATCAGTTTAATATAAAGGCAGGCATTGTAGTAAACATAGTATACTATCTTAGCCTGTGTAATGTTGGAGAGTTAATTCTTTACTAATGGAGTCACAGAGAGCCAGCCAGCCAGGACTCAGCACAGCACGGCAGCAATGGTGATCATTCCTGATGGCCTGACTGTATCTTAAGCCTTCTATATTATCTTAAAGACTGATAAAAATTGACCAGTGTTTAAATGCAATCAGATGTGTGTGGGCTTAAATGGGCATGCTCTCTGAGTGATTGTTAAAAGATAGACAGTCTTTCCTACCCTGATTAAACATGGAGCTAGTGAACTTCAGTTTGCAATTCATAGTTGGTCTCTGGTGGAAATGTGTTGAGTAAGAGGAAAACTGATTATATTCGTTGCCCCATTTATCACAGACATCATATTTTCCTTTATCTCCTAAAATGATAGTGTCTAGATCTGGAGACCTCTGATGGACTCCTATTAAGTACAACTTACTGTGACTGAGATGGTACAGCATCAACCACTCGAAGCCTAGCTTGATTTAGATGTAGGGTTTTCCTTTATAGTTTGTAGATTATTGAATGCCTTATACCAGTGATCAATATTACCTATTTCACATTTAGCTCAGTATTCCTTTTCTGAACATTGAAGGTAATATTAGGTTGTTCAGAAATACTTTTATTTACAAATTAATATCTTTGGGTAGAGTGTTGATTATTTTTCTCTATATTCTGTAGACTCTAGAAGCTTTAATATTTGGACAAAGCAAAGGTTTTGTGAGAGATTCTGATGGAGTAAGCACAGTTATGATTTGAGTTTCAGAGACCCAAATGAGGCAGGTATTTGGGTGACATACTTGGGTGAGAGATAGATATCAATTTGAAAAGTAAGAAGATCTCTCCCCTGCTCCCATTATTCCTTGTTAACTGTTTATAAAGAATTTATTTCCTCAAACAAAGATCCTAGAGTAAATGTCCTCCAGCCAATAGATCTTGAAAACAATTATCACTGCCTTAGCTCTTCCTTGGTTTGCTTGGATTTCTTCCCTGCCACTTTCTGACCCCTAATCAGTACTTTTGGGAAATAAAAACTCCTTATAAAGTGATGGGGGACATTTGTTCTAAAACAGGAAAAGAAATATTAGGAGAAACTGCTGTAAAATATACAATACAAGGACTTAAGCCATTTTTTATAGAGTTTGTGTATACTGTTATGACTACTTCACTGTGAAACCTTGCTATATGATTTTTGTTAAACGTGAATTCAGCTGTCCTGAGTGGTGTTAATTGATAGGGGTAAATACCTGTGAGACTGCTTCAGGAAAAAAATCTTTAGTGAATACATCTACAGTCTTATCAGTGTCTTTTCCCTAGCACTAGCAGTAAGAGATAAAGAAAAGTAGCTTCGTTGGCAATATTTCTTTGTTTTTTGTAATTTGGGATATGTTTTGGTGTTGATGCTTTGATTTCCTGTCTTGGATGTTGGCTTTGGAAACTAAACAGTTAAAGCATCATGATTTGAGAGGAAACTAGCTCTCATGAATGAAGGCAAAGTTTGGCACTAGTCCAGAATAATGGGGGTGATAGTTAGGGTGGGGAGACTGACTGACTTTTGTACCACAAATGACTTTTAAAAATTAAGAGATAATCCATGTCCTGAGGTTACAAACCGGCTACAACTGGTTTTCTCCCCCCGCTCCTGCCCCCGCTAGGCATCATGGGTAAAAGTAAGCATCCCCCTGTTTCTTTTGTTTAATATAACAGTACGCCATGTGATTGGCAGGGCAGTGCCCGCTTGGAAACCGGGTTTGTACAGGTCTCTCAAGGGGGCTGGCACGTATGGGGCCGCCCCTGTGCTATAGAAAGAGCTTCTCTTACGATAGAAGAGAGAAAGGGAACCTCTGCCCCCTCCCCCCAAAACAAAACAAAAAACCTAAACCCATCTCTTATTCCTTTTTTTCCTCCTTTTTCTGTTTCCCCCCCTTTCTTGTCTCCAGCTTCCCTGGCAGCTAGAGGAGGGAGCAGAAAAATGTATACCTGTAAGTACATTTAACTGTCTTGCCCCAGCCCCCTTCTTTCTTTTTCTAAAAGCAGAAACTGAATTCTTCACAACCTTTTCCTCACTACATGTAGAAGGTGATATGCTGAGGTTTCTGATGGAATTGAAATAATAAATACCATTGCTTTTAAAAATTTGTTGGGGAATAATTGTTCTCATACAAAGCCCCTTTCGATTTTGATTCTCAGCCCTTCTGCTTCATCTTTTTGCTTTTGGTAATGGTTTCTGGATTCTAGTTTTCTTCGAGCTGAAGCTGTGAGAGGAATGTTATGTTAAAGTCTTCTTTTTCTTTTTTAAAATTTCTTTTGTCTATTGCAGTGATGGTTCTAGCTCCCCCTTACCCTCACTACCCACCTCCCCACCCCCTTTTCCATGTCAGCTCCAGCCCTGCTCTGTGAATGGAGTCGACCAGCTGACTGAGTGCTGGCATCATGCCAGGGGCTGCAAAGCAATGAGAATGTGCGCGCGCTCGCGTGTGTAAGTGTATACAGAACACAAAGGGAAAGGCCTGCAGTCTAGGAAATCACAGACTATTATATAAGGAAGTCTGCGTCATCTCTGCTTATTTGGGCTGATGGACCAGGAAAAGGGGAAGGCTTAGAACAAGAAAAATACCCTTTTGATATAAATACACACTTTTTTCCTAGCCATCCTTATTAAAAAAAAAAAATACTTTTGTTGTGGCACAATGAGAGCTTCTCTGTCCAGGTGGTAGTGACCATGTTCCTAGTGAACTGTAACTCTTTTGGGACTTGAAGCAGTTTGTTCTGACTCTTCTTCTTGTCCCAGTGCAGAGGTGTGTGTGTTTGAGGAAGAGGGGTGACTGGAAGAAAAATGCCTCCTGAATTTAACAGCTGTAATTTGTTAGATACTTTTTTTTCCAAACTGTTTCAAATCATTCAGGATTGCCAAGAGTATTGGGGGGGGGGGGGTGCTCTTAAGGAGAAGCAAAAGACCTTGTCACAGAGCAAATTATGTATTAGCTATTCCTTTGAATCACCACCCCCCATTTTTTCTTTATTTCTTGTTGTTGTCTTATTTAGTATATTATAAAAACGCAGTAGTCTCCCCCTGCCATCTGCTGCAGTTAGAGTTGTTCAAAGAGAAGGTCAAATAGCACTTGAAAGGGGAAAAAAGGAAAGATCTAAGCTTCCAGATACTGCAAGTGTTACAGTTTTGGAATTCAGTTGGCATGATTGTATCTTTCATTGGTCATTAAGAGCTCATTTAGAAATTATATTTCAATTTACCACCAATTTACCATGGTTCCTTTTTTCTTAATTTCTCTTTATGTGCTTCTTAGATGTGTTACATATATATGAACAGCTCTTGTGTTGAATGGAAATGTGAAATAAAGTATATTAGTGAATAAAAGAATGTCATACTGGGACTTCCCTCCCTGCGGGTCCAGTGGCTAAGGCTCCACACTAGCAATGCAGGGAGCCTGGGTTCTATCACTGGTCAGGGAATTAGATCCCGCATGCTACAGTCAAGACCTGGTCCAGCCAGTCATTTTATGTAAGTTTATTTTTGGTTCTGCCCGACTATTTGGAATGATAGTGCTGATGTGCAATAAGTGGATAAGGAGAGTTTGGAGTGAGAGAACTTTTTAACTAGTTTATCCTGTAATAGGGGCTCCTCACGTGGGTCAGTGGATAAAGAATCCTCCTGCCATGCAGGAGACATGGATTCAATCCCTGAGTGGTGAAGATCTCCTGGAGGAGGGCATGGCAACCCTCTTCCAGTATCCAGTATTCTTACCTGGAGAATCCCATGTACAGAAGAGCCTAGGGGGCTACAGTCCTTTGGGTCGCAAAGAGTTGGACACAACATCCTATAATAAGGTTTATCTTGTTGCAGTCTAGAGGAATTTGCTTAATTCAGTCTTTTTTATTCTTTTTTAAATTAATTTTATCTATTTTTGGCTGTGCTGCATCATTGTTGCTGCACATGGGCTTTCTCTGGTTGCAGCAAGTGGGGGCTATTTTCTAGTTGCAGTTTGTGGGCTTCTCATTTCAGTGACTTCTCTTCTTATGGAGCTCAGGCTCTAGACTGTGCGGGCTTCATTAGTTGCAGCCTGCGGTTTAGTTGCACTGTGGCATGTGAAATCTTCCTGGACCAGGGATCGAATCCATGTACCCTGCATTGGCAGGTGGATTCTTAACCTCTGGATCACCAGACAGTTTGGAGTCTTTTTGATTCTTTGTATTACAGCCCATGAATTTGTGTTCTTGCCAATATTTTAGTATACTGTGTATATTTTTCTCTTTGGTATGTAAGTTTTGGTGCAAGTGTTAGGAGGTGCGTATGAAGTTGTACTTTAAGGGTTGTTGGTTAGGACTTAGCAGAGTGGCTGGCCTGCTTATTCCCTAGTCTGTCCTCAGTTATTTCCCCACCACAAGTAGCTGAGGTCTACTCTTCCAAATGTCTGTTTTGAATTAAGAGAGATTCCCCCCCACCCTTGCTGTCAGTTGAATATTAGAAGACAAAACAGCAACAGAGACCAGCTTAGCTCAAACTTAGAGGCTAGATAAAGATTCATTCAGAGCTGTGTGATTCCCTAGTTCTTAGAAGTAATAATTGCATTTTTGAGTTGATATTATCCTCTTACACTATTATTTGGTAATGCTCTCCGTGGGAACCAGCCATTTTACAGGTGTGTAAATATAATATTGTTTTAATTCTATGTGATGCTTGCTTATTAGACTGATAGGTTTCATAGAAGATCTTTTGCATTCTTTAACTTGTAACTTTTTTTTTGTACTGGGAAGCAGATTGGTAGGGATAATGTTATAGTTAGATAGTTATAGAATCAGTGAGGCATAAGTTAACAGATTCTATCAATGGACAGATTTTTTTTCTTAATTCCCATAGGCCCTGGTTACTGTTTAGGAGTGACTGAAGAGTAGTTTTGAAGAGTGTGTAAAATATGCCCTTTGACCACCTCTTATCTCCTTCATTCTAACGTTTTTAATGTCTGTCAGCCTCTCTTTGGTATATATCATAACTTAAACTGATTTACTATAATTCTTTATAATATTTTTTATAACATGTATTAGTATAAAATAGTATATTTGGGCTGATTTATTATAAGATGATAGTGGGAGAGGGCTGCTTACCTCCTATTCATTAATTTTTTAGGCAGGACATCCTCATCTGTCACATTTACACATAGGAGTCTTTATGGTCCGTGGTGTGTATTGTTAGACATAACTGTATCATCTAAGACTAGGTCATGTAGGCTCTTCATTCAAGGATGTGAGTCAAGGTTTGTGTACTAGACTCAACAGGTAAACAATAACGGTGTGTCGGCTTTTATTTAGAATTACTGTCTTAAGAGTTTGGAAAGATAGCATAGTTTGATGACTAGAAACATGGGCCTTGCGGTAAGAGAGACCTCAAACACAGGTCTTAACTATTTACAGACTAAGGCTTAGCTATTTACAGACTAAGACCTTGGAAAGTTACTTACCTATTTTTGTTTTCTCTTGTGTAGAAGGAGAATTACTTAAATTATTAAAGCCCTCCTTTAACGGATTTAAATGAGGTAATGCATTGTAAAGCATTACTAGCACAGTGCTTAGTAAATAATAAGAGCTCAGTGAATGTTAGCAGCTATTACTAATATTTCTTTCTATGGGGTTTGGGTATACTGTTTTCAATGTTCCTGTTAGTTTCTTTAGCCAGTCAGTAACTATCTCTTTTTTATTTTTTTTTTTTATTTTTTTTTAACTATCTCTTTTTTAAACTTTTGGCATCTTTTGTGTTACACTGGGTTGATTAACCTATATGTTGGAAGAGCCTAAATCAGGAGTCAGTCAGAAACTACAGCTACTGCCTGTTTTTGTAAATCAGGTTTTATTAGAACACAGTTATACACTTTTGCTTACAGCAGCAGAGTTGAGAAGTTAGCCCACAGAGTCTAAAATATTTATTATCTGGCCCTTTATGGAAAAAGTTTGCAGACTTTTGGATCAAAGAGTCTGTTGGTTTTTTTTCCCTAGAAAAGTGAGCCAGAAAGCAAGTTCTGGAAATCAAAAGGGAAGTAATTAAAATAGACTAGAAGAATTAATCATCTTAGGTTTTTAGGAATAAGATTTTGTAGTGTGGAGAATAGTGGGAAGAGGTCCATTGGCATAGCTGATATGAGTTAGGTGAAGGAAAGTACCATTTGGAGTTGGTTAAGTACTTTCATGGTCTGTCAGGACATCTCATAGTAGTGGGTAATAAGGGAACTACAAAGAAAGAAGAGAGATTTGCTGCCAAGGAGTTTGCATTAAACCTGAAAAATAGTATGAACTGATAGGTTGCCTGTTGAAGTAATGGGTTAGTTAGAGTAGACCAGTAGTTTTCAAAGTGTGGTCTACAGACTCCTGGAGATCCCTGAGACCCTTAAAGGAAGTCTCATGATGAAAGCTATTTCACAGTAATACAGAGGCATTATTTTGCCTTTTTCCCTTTGTTGACATTTGCACTGATGATCCAGAAGCAGTGGTGAGTAAAACTGCTCTGATGCCTTAGTATGATGAATCAACACAGTGGCACTAAACTAAATTGTACTCTAGTAGTCATTCTTCATTGCCATGCAGTTTAAATTTGCAGATTAAAAAAAAAAATCTAGTTTCACTTAAGAATGTTCTTGATAGCAAAGTTCTTGAAGCATAAAAATAAATTTTATTTAATCATGACTTTTCAGAACATGGGTTTCAAATATTTTGTGTGATAAAGTGAGAAATCCTTGTAAAACACTTTTGCTACATATTGATGTACAATGGTTACCTCAAGGAATAGTGCAATCAGGTTGCAAGCTACCTAGCTGTTTTCTTCATAGAACATTGTTTTTACTTGTTAATTGATTCAGGACTTCCCTGGTAATCCAGTGGTGAAAGTGTCTCCCAATGCAGGAGGCACGGGTTCAATCTCTGCTTGGGGAATTAAGATTCCCTATGCCACATGGCATGGCCTAAAAAAGTTTTAAAAAAGAAAAGAATAATCTGTGAACTATGATCTTTAGATTTAGGTTTTTGGCAGACATATTCTTGAAATTTTTCAAGGAAAGCACCTGACTGTATTTGTGCCTCGTGATAAAATTCAAGTAAAAATTAAACCATGAGTTTGACAGCTTCCAGGACTTAAATACTTTTCTGATGAGAGTGGTTGTGGTATTGACAAATGTGATTAAGAAATATATATATGTATATATAAAATACTGAACTGTATTGGCATTTGAAATTTACCTCTAAATGACCAGAATGACCTCTCGTGGACCAGAATTTTTCAAATGATCAATGCATGATGTAAAAATAACCTTGCCTGGGTAAAAGATCCAGTCAGAGTATAGGACAGTGGATTTTAAAATAACAGTATGAAAAGTTTATTGATAAAATTTCAGATTTCACTTCGTAGCTAACCTTTAGAAACTGGTTGATTTTGTTTTTAATTGAAGTAAAATTCACTTAACTGAATTAACTATTTTAAGTTGTGTAATTTGGTGGTGTTTAGTGCATTCACAATGTTTTGTAACCACTACCTAAGTCAAATTCCAGAACATTTTCATCACTCCAAAAGGAAACTTGTGCCCATTAAGCATTTGCTTCCCATTAGTATTAGCATAATGTTTGAGATTCATCTATGTTGTAGCATGTATCAGTACTTTATTCCTTTTTATGCCTGAATAATATCCTCTGGAAATATACCACATTTTGCTTATCCATTTGTCAGTTCACAATTGGGATTATTTCCACCTTTCTAGCTATCGTGAATAATGCTGTTGTGAACGTTTTGTACAAGTTTTTGTTCGAATACCTGTTTTCAGTTCTTTGAGTTCTTTACCTGTGAATGGAATTCCTGGGACAAATGTAATTCTGTTTTTGATAATCCTAACTTTTTGAGGAACTACTAAACCAGTTTCCAAAACAGATGTCCCACTTTATATTCCTGCCAGCAGTATACTAGGATTACACTTTTTCCACATTCTCACCAACACTTATTTTCAACTTTCTGATTATAGTCATCCAAATGTAATATAATATTAGTTGCTCAGTCGTGTCCGACTCTTTGTAACCCCATGGACTGTAGCTGGCCAGGCTCCTCTGTCCATGGAATTCTCCAGGCAAGAATGCTGGAGTGGGTGGCTGTTTCCTTCTCCAGTAGTCATTCTAGTAGGTATAAATTGGTATCTCATTGTGGTCTTGGTTTTCATGTCTCTAATAACTAATGATGTTGAGCATCTTTTCATGTGCTTTTTGACCATTAGTGTATCTTTTAGATAAATCTCTATTCAAGTCCTTTGCCCATGTGTATTGAGCTTTGACTATATAAAAAATGAAGATATCCACAATTCTGACCAGTTAAAAAAGTATGAGAGTACCCCTCTATCAATATGAAGTGGCTCAGACAGTAAAGAATCTGCCATGTAGGAGACCTGGGTTCGACCCCTGGGTTGGAAAGATCCCCCTGGAGAGGGGAATGGCAACCCACTCCAGTTTTCTTGCCTAGAGAATTCCCTGGACAGAGGAGCCTGGTTGGCTACAGTCCATGGGGTCCCAAAGAGTCGAACACAACTGACTGACTAACACACATTAGTATGAACTCATATGGGTTTTAATCTGTATACATAATTAGGCATATATATATATACAGATAAATATAGAAAAAGATACAGATGTGTGTTAATGTGTGCATGTGTATATTTCCTTGTTCACCATAGCAGTGAGCACATTTGACATCGGTTCTTGGTTTCTAGATGCCAGTCTGAAATAAAAGGAACCAGAGCTCCTTGGAGAAATGACTAAGGAAGAGAAAAATTCACATGAGTCTGAAACATCATGTGGTACCAGAAAGTAATGAAATGCTTTAAAAAAAAAAAAAAAAAAATGGGGAGCCAACATGAAGGAACTGCCAGTGACCAAATCTGGGGACAATTTGAAGAATAAAATAAATAAAGATAGAAATGGATTATAAACCATGGAATAAGATAAATGTGCACAAGTCCATATTGTGGTAAATAAATACTTGAATAAATGGGGAAATGAGGACAGCTATTTATTACAGTAAAAAGTCAGATTAACATATAAGAATTTTGAAAACATCTGGCAAATACTACAGTAATAATTGTTGCAGGCAAGTATTATCTATAGATATTAAAATTAGTGGGTGGAAATTTGATGCAAAATGGAGTTTAATGTAACCCCCTGGTATCTCCCATAATAACTTTTCAGTGGAGAGGCCTGGCAGACACCACCTTAGTCAAGTGACTAAAGTTAACAACACCCATAGTTCAATATATCAACACCACGTATGTCCTGATATACTGAAAAGGGCACACCATCACTTTTGTGACATTGCCAAAAATGCATAGCCTCAGTGTAATGTGAAAACATCACACAAATCCAAAGTGAAAGACATTTTACAAAAAAACTGGCTGAAAGTGAAACTGAAGTTGCTCAGTGTGTCCAACTCTTTGAGACCCCGTGGACTGTAGCCCGCCAGGCTCCTGTGTTCATGGGATTCTCCAGGCAAGAATACTGAAGTGGGTTGCCATTCCTCCAGGGGATCTTCTCGACCCAGGGATCGAATCCAGGTCTCCCGCGTTGCAGGCAGACGCTTTAACCTCTGAGCCACCAAGGAAGCCCAAGTACTCTTCAAAAATTTGAAAGTAAAGAAAGACTAATAAAGGACTTCCCTGGTCCAGTGGTTAAGAATCCACCTTGTAATGCAGGGGGACGTGGGTTTGATCCCTGGCCAGGAAACTAAGATCCCATGTGGTTTGGAGCAACTAAGTCCTCATGCCTCAGCTAGAGAGCCTGTGTGCCACAATAGAGAGTCCATAAACCACAGTGAAAGATCCCACATGACGCAACAAAGATCCCATGTGCTGCAACTAAGACCCTGATGCAGACAAATAAACATTATTTAAGAAAAAAAAGACTAGTGAACTGTCACAGGTTGGAGGAGACCAAAGAGACATGACAGCTAAGTACTGTGTGGGATTGTGGATTGTATCTTGGATCTGAAAAGGCTGTGAGTGGGAAAACTGATGAAATTTGCGTAAGGTCTGTAGAGTAATTAATAGTATTGTATCAGCTCTTCATTTCCTGGTTTCAGAATGTTATACTATGGTTATAAAAGATGTTGGCACTGCAGTTTTACTTTAATTAAAATTTAACTAATTTAAAAATATTTCAATTTTTAAAATAATTTTTTTTAAGTTAATGAACATCAGGGAGAACAGAATGAAGAGTGTATAGGACTTCTCCAAACTATTGTTGCAACTTTTCTCTAAATTTAAAATCATTTCAGAGCTAAAAAAGTTTTTTAAATAATGAATTCATTAAAGACTTTAAACTAAAAAAAACACCCTTCCTTTTCTAACTATGTATCTGTTTAAGACCAGATTTTTTTCTCCATATACTTCAGCTAAAATAACATATCACAGCAGATTGAATGCAGCAATAGCTAGGGGAATCCAGCTGTCTTTTAAGCCAGACATTAACAAGATTTGCAAAATTGTATAATAATGCCACTAGTATCACTAAATTGTTCTTTTTTGGGAGAAACAGTTATTTTGTAATAAAGGATATATTATTTATATTAATGTGGAATGTGGGCTTATTTTTTAATGGATTGATACTTTAAAAATTGTTTTAATTTCTAATATGGTAACTATTGATATTATAGCCGACAAGCAAACTCTCTTTGGAGTTTTAATTTTTAGGAGTGTCCTCTTTTTAATATATATATATATTAATTTATTTGGCTGCGCCAGGCCTTAGTTGCAGCATGCAGGATCTTGGATCTTCATTGTGACATGTGGGATCTTTAGTTGCGACATGCAGACTCTTTTATTTATGGCATGTGGGATCTAGTTCCCTGACCAGGGATCAAACCCAGGCCCCCTGCATTGGGAGCACGAAGTCATAGCCACTGGACTACCGGGGAAGTCCCTAGGAGTGTCCTCTTAAAGGGATCCTGAGACCAAAAGTTTTTAAAACTGGGAGAATATGCCTAACAGTTGGAACAAAGATAAAAATGCAAGAGCTCAAAGAAAATATAATAGAAAGTATTTGTTACAATTTGAAACAAACTGTAATTTTGTAGTTATACTTTGTAAAACACTTTGTAATTGTCCAAAGTGATTGCGTCCTGATACTCTATTGTTTCATGTGGTAATTCAGGAACTCAGGTAATTTTATACTGATTTACCTGCTGATCTCTAGAACAATGATTCTCATACTATAGTGTGCATCAGAGTTACCTGGAAGACTTGTTAAAACATAAAAGAAAGTTTCTAGTCCTTATCATCAGAATTTCTGATTCATGGATATGGAATGGGGCTCTAGAGTTTGTATATCCAACAAATTCCCAAGAAATATTGATACCACTAGCAGGAGGGTGGTAGGGTATTTCTAGGGTATTGTCCTTGTCTGCAGGCTTGAAACTGTGTGGCAGCCAATAGGAATGGGAAAAAACATGAAAGAGTTTGCCTACTTTTTATAGTTATTAGGCTGAAAGTAGCACATGTCACTTTCTCTGTATTCCATTGGCAAGAATTTAGCCTGACAGTCACCAACAGAAGCTAGGAAACATAGTGAGCGGAACATCTAGGGTAGCCAGTATTTCCATTGCTGTGGAAGGAGGAGGGGGAATCAATTTTGATGGGCAGTGAGCAACAGTATCAAGATATTGGAAGAATAAGTACTTGGATAGGATTAATTAACTCAGGAATATGTTTTATCAGATAAAGAACAGGAATTTGTACTTAGAAGTGTGTCAGGGGAAAGACTAGGAGAGTAGTATATGCACATGTAAAAAGAGGCTGTCTTTTGGAAGATTGGGGCAGAGAACTTGGTTAGGTGGGCAGAGTAGAGGGGGCCAGGTAGTAAGTAATAGTGGAAGGTATTATATTCAAGAAGGCTTATCAGATTTAATAGAAGATAAATTGAAACAGCAGGAAGCCAGCTGAGAAGCTGTTCTTTCTTGCTGTAAGGGTCATAAAGTGAAAGTGGAAGTCACTCAGTGATGTCTGACTCTCTGTGACCCCATGGACTATACAGTCTATGGAATTCTCCAGGCCAGAATACTGGAATGGGTAGCCTTTCCCTTCTCCAGAGGAACTTCCCAACCCAGGGATCGAACCCAGATCTCCTGCATGGCAGGCGGATTCTTTACCAGCTGAACCACAAGGAAAGCCTGTAAGGGTCTTAAAGTTCTTCTTTATTGAAGATGCCTTGCGTTGATATTTTCCCATTCTAAAATCATAGTCACAAAAATCATTTTAGGAGCTCTTGGTGCCCTGGTGTTGATTACCCATATATGTGTATCTGATCCATAACTTTCTTTAATATGACCCAAGGAGGTGAATGAAAATGAAAAATGCAAAGCCAAAACTGAGCTGACTACCTAGAATGAGGGTGGGTGGGATACTGTACAGAGGTTGAGGCTTCTTGCTCTAGAAATGGGAAGATGTTTATACAGAGAATATCATCAGAAGTCTTCCAACTAGTAAAGAAGGCTGAATAATCCTGAAGTAGTAGAAATGAATCACTTCTGCTTAAGTTAGAACTGTATAGCATTTGCTCAGTCTCATCTACTCCCTTTTCCCCTACCAAAACAGCATGCAAATGAAGGGTCCAGTTATTCATTTAACAGGTAATCATTGAGTGGTTTTGTTTTGTCTTTTACATTCCAGGAAGTTATCTCAAAACTGAGGATAATAGCAGTGAACAAAGTAGACAGATCCCTCACTCCATAGTCTTTATAAGTTAATGGAGGAAGGAGAAAAGCAAAAATAAGCAAATGCATGCTGTATCAGAAAAATAAATCAAGATTTAGGTGAAAGTGTTAATGTGCCTTTGTTTTCAGTGTAGATCAATTTAAGTACGACCCAATGAGTACAGGTTCCTCATTGCAGTGGCTTTTCTTGTTGGGGAGCACAGGCTCAAGGACACACGAGTTTAAGTAGTTGCATCACACAGGTTCAGTAGTTGTGGTTCCCACTCTCTAGAGCACAGGCTTAATAGTTGTGGCACACAGGCTTATGCATGTGGGATCTTGCTAAACCAGGGATCAAACTGTGTCTCCTGCATTGGCAAGTGGATTCTTTACCACCAAGCCACCAGGGAAACCCAAGACAGATTCTGATTGTGTCATATATGTGATTTTTGCATCTTTTACTTGGAGAAGTAAGTCTTGACTCAGCAGAAAGTTGATAAAAATGGATTACGGTTTCTTTGGATCTCAGCTGCTTTCTTTGCAGGCTTGGGGCTCTGTAACAGCTTTTAATGATATTTGTGGCAGTCCCTGGAAAAACCTAAATGAACATTTTGGTCAACTCACTAGCAATCTGCCTGTGTCTTCTATAGTTGTGTCATGTTAATTTCTAACCTGTGATTGATAATATTGCTAGATATATTGTAGATATATTGTAGTATAAGCTATACTGTGTTCTGTGTCCTATGCAGAGATCAGGTGGTCTCTCTTGGTTCCCTGTTTTCTAAATCTTCTTTTAATGAGAAATGGTTAATAGAGGAGACTACCCTGGTGGTCCAGTGGCTTAGAAACTACGCTCCCAATGCAGGGGGCCTAGGTTAAATCCCTGGTCAGGTAACTAGATCCCACATGCCACAACTAAGACCCAGTGCAGACAAATGAATAAAAATAAATATTTAAAGAAAAAAAAGAAATAGTTACTAGAGCTTAGACATTCACATTGATGCATACTCTTCTTGAGCCCTCGTCCACAACCTTTTCTATTCCATCAAGTGATAAATTCCAGAGATTGTTATCTCTAGAATTATATGGATATGTCTAAGATGATCCAATAAAATGGTACATTAGAAGATAGTTTCACTCTTTGTCACATCTAACATACTCTATAGCTATTTTGTCTTTCTTTAGGAGTTTTACCCCTGTTTGAAGAATTTGTTTTGCAGTTTGATTTGTATATGTTTAGGTTCCTTTAGGAAACTGAAGCAGAGAGAGTCCATCCTAGGAAAGTGTCAAGATAGTTGCTGGAAATGATTGGCTGTAGGAAGCATTAGATAGCTTGGAAGGAGCTTGGCTGTCTGGTGTGCCTTAGGGTAGTTTGGAGATGTGCAGTACAGAACCATTGCTCTGTGATCTTTGGCAGGACCTAGAAATACAGTTTGCTTCCAGTTTGGTGGAAGTCAAATTGCAGTTCATTCAGGTCACATTTGCAAATAGTAGGCATGAGCCTATTAATCTCTGAAGCCCCATTGAGGTAGAATTAATTGTATGGTTTTGTTTGCCCCTTTAAAGTACAAGAATTTTCATTAGGAGAAACTTGTTAGACTTACTCTTTGTGGGATAAATATCTGGCTAGGTTACTACTTATAACATTCTTCCTTCTCTGTTATGACTAATTTAGTATACAGAGCTGTGAATATGCTTGAGGTATGTTCTGGAGAAATTTTTGTGAAGCCGAAAACATTTGTGAGACTCTCCTAGGGCTTACAGATCACTGCCATTTCCCTTTCATGACCACCCCCCAGCTCTTGTTTCCTCAAAGTGCAAAAAAGTGGTTACTCTCACAGGCCACTGAGTTAAAATATCTCTGGTTTTACTACTCTTGATAGAGTGTGTATATAGTAAATAATATGTGTGTGTGCTACTGTTCTCATATGTTGTACCTGTGGTGGAGTTTTAATAAAGCATTAAGATAGTAATTGAAGTAAATTTATTTGGCAAAAACAGAACTATGTTCAGCAACATGGAACTGAATTTTATTCTTCATACAAAGTTAAAAGCACATTGTAGTTCCATCTTGACCACTTGCCCAGTCCCCATCTCTTCGAGAGAGAAGCTTCATCTAAATTATTTCATCTGATTGATGATTGTCATTTATAATTTATTGCTACTTCTGTCTCATGTATTCATTTGGAAAAGGTGTATGGATTCATTACATATTCTAATGTATCATCTATATATTATAAAATAAAGTCAAGCATGTATCTGCTGATACTTTTTAAGTTGACCTGTCTTTATACTTAGAGATGCCTCTGTAGGCTTCCCTGGTGTCTCAGATGGTGAAGAATCTGCCTGCAATGCAGAAGACCCATGTTCAATTCCTGGGTTGGGAAGATCCCCTGGAGAAGGAAATGACAACCCACCCCAGTGTTCTTGCCTGGAAGAAGTCCATGGATTGCAGAGAGTTGGACACAACTGAGCGACTATCACTCACATTTACCTATGGCAGAATAAGTCTTTACTGATGGAACAGAATGTTACAAGTGACCACCATCAATTAAAAAAAAAAATTGACATGAGAGTTGAAAACCCACTTCCTTGGTGTAGTGATAGGTTATAATCATGGCTCTCCTGTGTATTTGTAGGGTCTTCCCAGGTGGCTCAGTGGTAAAGAATCCACCTGCTAATGCAGGAGATGCAGGTTCAATCCGTGGGTCAGGAAGATTCCCTGAAGGAGGAAATGGCAACCCACTCCAGTATTCTTGCCTGGAAAATTCCTTGGACAGAGGAGCCTGGCGGGCTATGGTCCATGGGGTTGCAGAGTCACACACGACTGAGCATGCACACACGCGCCTGTCTATTATATGACTTTAGACAGGTATATTTAGCCTTTTTAAGTCTCAATTACTTCATTCATAGGCTGGAGATAGTATGGAATTCATAGGAATGTTTTGAGAGTTAAATGAAGTGTTGTTTCTATGGTTTGTAGCCCACAGTTTTGATATTTAATCTCACTCAAATATTTGTTATTCATCTTTCTCCTATTTCCCCTGCTCCTTTATCCCTGGTACACACCATGTTACTTTGCTTCTTATTGAAGTGCACTCCCCCACCCCCCAACTGTTTTCAAATTTGTGTGGTGAATATATCACTTGAAAAAACCATTTATCTGAGAAGAGGCTCTCCTGAGTAGTGTGTATCAAATGTACCTAAGAGATATGTTTTTCAGAGTAGTGTGAAAAGTCAAAACCATTTAAAGCTCCTCTCTCCTACCACCTGTTGTTATTGGTGCCCTCGAATAAAACAATTTTTTTTGTTTTCTTCTTTTAAGTATTATTTAAGTATTGTTTTAAGCATAACATTCCTAAAGAAAGCCTACATTTTCTCTGCTTTGCCCAAAGAAGAATGGAATGTAGTAGATAAGTTCTGAAGGAGATTGGAAAAATGTGGTTAACTCCTTGTTGTTCAGTTGCTTAGTTGTGTATGACTCTTTGCAGCCCCATGGACTGCACAGCATACCAGGCTTCCCTGTCCTTCACTGTCTCCTGGAGTTTGCTCAGATTCACGTCCATTGAGTTGATGATGCCGTCCAGCCATCTCATCCTCTGTCACCCCCGTCTCCTCCTGCCCTCAGTATTTGCCAGCATCAGGGTCTTTTCCAAGGAGTCGGTTCTTCGCATAAAATGGCCAAAATATTGGAGCTTCAGCATCAGTCCTTCCAGTGAATATTCAGGGTTGATTTCCTAGTCAGTTTGCTCTCTTTGCTGTCCAAGGGACTCTAAAGAGTCTTCTCTGCACCACAGTCTGAAAGCATCAATTCTTTAGCACTCAACCTTCCGTATGGTCCAACTTTCACATCCCTACATGACTACTGGAAAAACCATAGCATTAAGTATACGGACCTTTGTCAGCAAAGTGATGTCTCTGCTTTTGAATACACTGTCTAGATTTGTCATAGCTTTTCTTCCAAGGAACAAGTGTCTTTTAATTTTGTGGCAACAGTAATCATCCCTAGTGATTTTGGAGCCCCAAAAGATAAAGTCTGTCACTGTTGCCATTTTTCCCCATCTGTTTGCCATGAAGTGATGGGACCAGATGCCATGATCTTAGTTTTTTGAATGTTGAGTTTTAAGCCAGCTGTTTCACTCTTTTCTTTCACCTTCATTAAGAGGCTCTTTAGTTCCTCTTTGCTTTCTGCCTTTGCGGTAGTGTCATCTCCATATCTGAGGTTATTGATATTTTTCCCAGCAATCTTGATTACAGCTTGTGATTTTTCCAGCCCAGCATTTCACATTATGTATGTACTCTGCATATAGTTAAATAAGCAGAGTGACAATATACAGCCTTGACATACTTCTTTCCCAGTTTTGAACTAGTCCATTGTTCCATGTCCGGTTCTACCTGTTGCTCTTGACCTGCATACAGGTTTCTCAGGAGGCAGGTATTCCATCTCTTCAAGAATTTCCCATTCTATTCCTTTATTTAATTATATATTCCCTAGGTTACTTACTTGCGTATTTCTATTATGAAAGTTTAGAACACTAATTCTTAAACTATATGGAGTGCCTAATAACCACCAGGAAAACATGATAAAATGTAGATTTCTTGGCTCCTCACCAAGAAATTCCAGTTCATTATTTTGAAATGGGCTTGGGAGGATTTATTTTAAACACGAATCTAAAGTAATTCTGATACAGGGTCTAAAATGATACTTAGCAAAACATGGATATAAAGTAAAAGGAAGATGACAAAGTTAAAGTTATTGAGTGACATATTGATCTACATTGCCCTTTATAGTGATACTTCTCCAAACCATCTGTGATGAAGGACCAACTTTTTGTTTGGTTTTCTAATATAGATAGCGTAGACCAATAACTTTTGTAAATATAATCAGGTGAATTACTGGAAAAGAGATATCCAAATTCAAGCCCAGGATTTTTTATTGTTAGCTTCAACAGGCATAAAGTTACTCTGTCAAATTAAAATAAAAATTTCTAAATGCTTACTCTGAATTTCTATGCTTATCTTGTTGCAGAGTGGTAATAAACAGTTCATGGACCAGCACCAGTCTGTGGACCACAGTTTGAGTAGCATTGCTCTTCAGAAAGATGAGTTTGTGTTGAAACTGGCAAGTTAGAAACCTAGTCTCTTCTATAAATCCCAGGAAGCCTGATTTCTTCATGTATAAAATTGAGACTGTTTTACTACTCTGCCTGTCTTACAGAGATGTTGTCCTCATATAAAACGTAATGTGTGTAAGAGTACATTGCAGACTAAAAAACTAATGTAAGTTATATTAATCATCAGAAGCATTTATTAAACATTATTATTGTATAGGGACTTTGTTGGCAACTAGGGAAATCAAGATATGGTAAGGAGCTTACTGTTCAGTTATATCTTTGCCCCATAAGGATGGCAGTATCCTGAGCTGATTAAATTCCAACTTCATAAACATTTTCCTAGACTTGTGCAGGCTTTTTTCTGAACTCCAGTAGCTTTTTTGTATTTTTCAAACATGTAACTTTGGAATGTTTCTTTGTAATACCTGAAATAAGAATTTTTGAAAGTATAACATATTTCTCTAATAGATTGAAAACATTTTGGTGGCAGGCCCTCTTTTGAGTTGAAGTTTCTTGTCCTCTTCTTGTATCTATCCTTTGCTGTTAATCCTGGAACAGATTACCCCTTCTCCTGACTGGCTCCCAGTTTCAGACTTGCTGCTCAACACCATACTCTTTCTCTCCTCTGACTACCTTCTCTTCTGAGTATTTACAGGAGCTAAGAGTTCCTTGAAACGAGACATTTTTGACTGTTTTTTATGAACAGATTAGGTGCAAGAGATAAGAAAATGAGTAATACCTAAAGTTCCAGACCCCTGGGAGCTCACAGTTTTTAAAGGGAAAAGGACAGTAATTCAGTAATGAGACAGGTGCTGACATGTTCAGAAATGGTTTGAGAACACAGGGGGAGAAAAAACTGCCTAGGGGAACAGGGAAGTTTTCATATATAGGACAACCATCTAATTTACCCTCCAAAATGACACTATTAAAGGTGAAAGGATCATTGTTACCATCAGGAGGGCACACCAGGTATAAATTGGGACTGTCCCATGCAACCAAGATATATTGTCACCCTATCAATAAAAGAAATATCTGTGTAGTCTTAAAGTAAGTGTTGGAGGATTTACTAGGGAAAGAAAGTAGCATACAGAAGAGCTTGGAAGAATGAAAGAATATGTAGTTGTGCCTAGCTCATGAAATACTTAAGAGCAGGAGTAGCAGAAGATAAAGTTGCAAAGGTAAACTGGGACAAGATGATGTAGGGACCTGTGTGCTAGTGTTGTCGATAATGGGGAGTCTTTGATTTTAAAGATGGGATAATGAGATTAGATTCCTTTTTTTTTTCTAAAGATCACTTTACTGGCTATATGGAAAATGAAAGATGGGGGCGAGGGACTTAGGTACTGAGACCATAAGATCTTTTAAAATATTTGCTATAGATTAGGGGAGAAAAGATGATACTCTGAACTAAGGGATGGCAGGAAAGTTGGAAAGAGAGACTCCAGAGATATTTAAATATTTTAGATTTAGATTTGTAGGGGAAAAGGCACGTGGCTTCTAGGACACCATGTTCTCCTGGTTTTCTTCCTACCTCACAGACCACTCTTCAATCTTAGTGCTAGATACTCTGTTCAATTTATAAATGTTGGATACCCCCAGAGCTCAGCCCTGATACCTCCTTTCTGTTTGCATTCACCTCTTCTTCTCTCTCTTTTTTTTTTTGTTTGTTTATTCATTTGGCTGCCCTGGGTTTTAGCTGTGTCATGTGGAATCTAGTTCCTTGATCAGGAATTGAACCCCCCTGCCTTGCACTGGGACCGTGGAGTTTTTTAACCACTGGACCACCAGGGAAGTCCCTGCATTCACTTCTTAAATGATTTTGTCTACCCCCTGACTTTAAATTCTGTCTGTATGTTTATCACTCCTGAATTTGTATATTCAGCCAAACCTCTCCTCTTAACTTTAGACTTGTATCTAATAGACATTTCAGACTAAGTATGTTAGAACTACATTTTTCATTTTCCTCCAAACATATTGTTATTCACCATTTTCATAAAAAGCTTCATCATTCATTGTGGAGATAACAGTGTTGGAGTAATGCTTGACTACTTCTTTTTCTCATCCTTCTCATCCGGTACACCAACATTTCTTTTGGCTCTTTTTTCAAGATATATCCTTGGTTTGACCCCTGGCTACCTCTCCTACTTCATTTCCTGCCACTCTCCTTCTTGGATATGGCACTTTATCTTTACCTTTTTACTGTTTCTGCCGTATGCTAAGCACCATTCTGTCTCAGGCAGCATTTTTGCTTTTTTCCCTACCTGTTATATTCTCTTCCAGATACATGCAGAGCTCACTTCTCCACTTAACTTAGGCTTTAGCTCAAATGTTATCTTTTTAGATAGGACTTTCCCAATTTTGCTTTTAAGAATAGTCTCTTCCTCCCATCTGACACTCCATCCCCTTTTCATGCTTAACTTTTTTCAGGGATCTTATCTATGCTTTACCTATTCATGTTGTTAATTTGTTCATTGTTTCTTTTCCCCGCTGGATTGAAGTCCATGAGGATAGAGACTTTGTTCAGTGTTGTATCCTCAATGCCTAGAAAAATACTAATAATAAATGTTAGGCATTTCATAAATATTGTATTTCATGGACTCTAAGATGCTATTTATATTTGGTTTTAAATTCAAGTGTAGATGATAATTACATTCTTGTGATTCTGGTATACAGCAGAGTGATTCAGTTATACATAAAAATGTTTTTTTCATATTCTGTTCAATTATACTTTATTATAGGATACTGACTGTAATTCCCTGTGCTATACAGTAGTACCTTGTTTATCTATTTTATATATAATAGTTTGTATCTGCTAATCCCAAGCTCCTACTCTGTCCCTCCGTTACCCCCTTTCCCTTTGTTAACCATGTTTGTTTTCTATGTCTGTGAGCCTGTTTCTGTTTTGTAAATAAGTTCACTTGTGTCATACATTAGAATCTACATATAAGTGATATCATATGGTATTTGTGTTTTTCTGTCTGACTTAGTACGAGAATCTCTAGGTCCATACACGTTGCTGCAAATGTGAAGATGACATTTATTTTAAGGTGTATCAGTAATTTATAAACCAATAAGAAAGAAGAAATACTGTCACTTGTTAAATGCTGTTGGTTATAAGATACACACTGATACCAAAGGTTAAAATAGAGAAAAAATATGTATATTAGAATCTATGAAAAAATTACTTGTTTGGATGAGTGAAGTAGGAAGGAGTCACATCAGATGACTTCAGTTTCTAACTTAATTTAAAAAATTTTTTAAATAGATAAAAGTATCTATTATAAATACAAAATACAATAGAAACAATAAGGTTGATAGAGGAAAGGATTCCTCCTCACGTTTGTGTAACTTGTGTGGCAGAAGCAAGAAGAATCTTGCAAGAATGGGGAAGAAACCAGCTATATAGTCTGAAACCTAGAGTCTATCCTTGAAGTCATCCACATTTTAACACTCTTATTATGAGGTCACTTTTTCTGTGAGGGTAAACACATCTCCAGATTTCTCAATTACTGTATGATCCTTGAATTAATCCTTGAATTGCTTGTATTTCTTAACTGCTGTGTACATACTAGGTGCTTCAGAATAGTTTGATTTGAAGAGAATGTTCACTTGATCCCTTCATTGAGATGGAGGTTTTCATTTCCTCAACTTTTTTTCTGTGTTGTCGGATTGTCTCATTTGGAGATATTTAACGTATTATCTGGGCTTCTCTGATGGCTCAGACGGTGAAGAATCCACCTGCAGTGTGGGCTATCTGAGTTCAATCCCTGGGTTGGGAAGATCCCCTGGAGGAGAGCATGGCAACCCACTCCAATATTCTTGCCTGGAGAATCCCCATGGACAGAGGAGGCTAGCAGGCTACAGTCCATGGGTCGCAAAGAGTTGGACACGACTGAGTGATTCAGCACAGCAGCACATTATCTGCAGGTGAACAGGTCTTAGTAGACCTGTGGCTGATGTCTCCCAGTGGTAGAAAGTAAACCAGGGTTTGCCCTCTTTTAAAATGTAAGAACAGATGATAGTTTCTGCACTTTCTGTTTATAATTTTCATAAGGATTTGTTTACTAGGACTGCCCCATTCTGAACACCATAGCATTCTTTAGTCTGAGTTTTCCCTATGTCGCTCTTTTCTTCCTCTTTACCACTCCACTTTTGATCCTGAATTCAGAGATGAATATAGTAGATTTGATGGCTAATCTTTATATATTTTATTAATATGCAACTAGTTTTATTAAGTGCATACAGTTGAAAAGGGAATCTTTGTTCTATGAAAGAACACAAAGGCAAGACAAGGTAGCAAAGAACCTGAATGAACATTTTGGCCCACCTGATACTGAAGATTGCAGTGTTAGAATAATGCCCCATCTCCCAAGGTGTCCACATCCTCATCCCCAGAATGATTGAATATGTTCAGTTTCTTGGCAAAGGGGAGTTAAGACAGCAGATGGAATTAAGGTTGTTAATAAGCTCACCTTAAAATATGAATATTATTCTGGATTATGCAGGTGGGCCCAGTGTAATCACCAAGGTTCTTAAAAATGGAAAATTTTAGGCAAAAGAAAGTCAGAAATATGGCAACATGAGGAGTGGGCCCAACATTGATGGCTTTGAAGATGGAAAAGTGGCCGTGAGCTAAGAAAAGCAGGTGGTCAACTAGAAAAGGCAAGAAAATAAACAGATACTGCTCTAGAAATTCCAAGAGGAATGTAAAAAGCCCTGCTGAAGACCTGAATTTGGTCCAGTGAGACCCATTTTAGACTTTTGACTTCCAGACTGTAGGATAATAAATTTGTCCCGTTCAGGGACTTCCTGGTGATCCAGTGATTGAGAATCCACCTTGCCATGCAGGGGATGCAGGTTCCATCCCTGGTCCGGTAACTAAGATCCCACATATCACAGAGCAGCTGAGCCCATGCACCATAACTGTTGAGCCTGCATGCCGTAACTCGAGTCTGTATACCAGGATGAAGGGTCCGGCGTTGAGACAGCGAAGATCCCGTGTACCGCAACCAAGACCCGACACAGCCAAACAAATAAATATTTTAAAAAATTAATTTGTGATGTTTAAATCACTTAGTTTGTGGTAATTTGCTGTAACAGCCATGGAAAACTAATATAATTGCTTCTCCAAACAAGGGCAATTTTCTGTTCAACCATAGTACCCATCACACCTAACAAGATTAATAGTTATTCCCTAATATTATCTAATGCCCAGGCCAGTTGGAGTTTCCCCAGTTGTTCCTCATAATATCTTTTGTAGATTTTCTTTTTAAACCAAGATCTAATAATATATACCTTGTATTTGGTGTGCCTCTTAATCTAGAATAGTTTGCAGCCCTCTCCACCACATTTTTCATGTCAGCTTTTGAAGAAACCAGACTAGCTGATTTGCAGCATGTTCTACGTTGTAGTTTTGTCAGATTATTTCTGTATGGTGTCATGTATCTTGTTCTCTGATTCTCTGTATGTCCTGTAAACTGGACTTCAATGTAAAGTTTATATGTTTTTGGAAAAATACTTCATGGGAGATGCTGTGTCTTCATACTGCATCACATTAAGAGGCGCATAATATCTGATTGTTTCACTATTTACACTGCCAATTTAGATGCTTGGGTTAAGGTGACAGCAAGATCTCTCTGTTGGTAAAGCTGTGTTTTTCTCTCTGCAGTTAGTAGTCTTTGGTCTTATTTTGTTTATTGTAAGTTGGGAAGCCTTTCTGCTCTGAGCCTAGTTATTATGAAAATAAATTTTAAAATTTCAGACCATCATTTTTGACTCAGGAATATGGCACACCATGTTACTAAAACTGTTTGCAATTCCATTACAAAACACCACCTAGTGATGCTGGGTAGAATAAACTTTTTTTTTTTTTTTTTAAACACATAACCTGAACTGAAAGAAGTAAGGAAAATCTCAGGGACCACAAAAATAAAAGGGAACTAAAAATGAGCAGTGTGCATGTGACTTAATGCTGTGGCAATTCTGGGGGGCTTTTCTAGTTTCAGTAACCGAAAGACTTGCTTTTTTTTTTCCAGCTGCGCTATGCGGCATGCAGGATCTTAGTTCCCCAACCAGGGATCGAACCCAGGCCCCCTACAGTGGAAGCGTGGAGTCTGAACCACTGGACCACCAGGGAAGTCCCTAATAGACTTGGTCTTAATGCTCACAAGGGGTCCAAGAGGCAACATTTTAGGCCTGTACGGAACAGGAGTAGAGGTGAGCACGCCCTAAGAAAGCCAGGATCCTTAAAGGCTCATGTTCAGGGAAGGGAGCTGACCATAACAAATTCCATCCCCTACAGGAGTAGAGGTGAGCACGCCCTAAGAAAGCCAGGATCCTTAAAGGCTCATGTTCAGGGAAGGGAGCTGACCATAACAAATTCCATCCCCTAGTTCAGGAAACAGAAATTTTCTGTCTCAGCCTAGGCTTTGACTAGAGGTGGGTGGAAATCTCTCCTGAAAATTTAAGTATGAACCAAACTCATATGGGTTTAAATTATTTTTGTCTGAGATTGCTAAGCTGAGAAATAAATACAAAAAATTATTCAGAACACTTTATATATCCTTGCAGTAACTGGCAGAAGCACATGAAAACCTTCTCTGGAGGAACAGGTTCACAATCCAAACCATACGGGATTCTTACAGATAAAGTCCTAGTGAAGACAGGGTGCTCTTAAAAAATGAACAAAAAGCACAAGAAAACAATTCATATACTATGAACAAAAGTCACAGATACAAGAGGCAGCAGCAGGAACTGAAAACTTCAGACAATAGAGCCATTGACTATATAAAATAAATGTATTTAAACTATTAAATACAGAGATTTGAGAAGAGAAGAAAAAATACTTTGGAAGAGACAGATTTGAAAAAAAAGAACTAACTAGAATATCTTAAAAAGTGAAGATTGTGGTCTTCTATTCAGCAGGTATTTATGTAGTACATATTATGGGCCAGGCACTGAATAAAATAGGAAGAAAAAAACTGTTCCGTGGAGCTTATATTTTAGTGGATGGGAAACAGACCAACATATATAAGCCTAATATGCTAGGTAGTCATAATTACCAAGAAGAGTAAAACTTTTTAAGGGGTTACAGAGTAATGATGAAAGGTGATAACTGTTTTTGCTGTTGTTTTCCCTAGTAGACGTATTAGGGAAAATCTTTCTGAGATGTGAAGGAAATAAGGGAGCAAGCCACATGGCTAACAGGAGAGAACAGGGAGACTTAACAGACTGGAAAGGGAGCAATGGGAGGGTATTGGAAGATGTAAAGTCAAAAGATAGTGGGTCAAATTATGTAGGGCCATATAGGCTATGACAAAGACTTGCAGTGCTCTTCTGGTTACTATTACTGTATATGTAACAAATTAGTTACCTTAAACTTAGTAACTTAAGACAACTGTTTTATTCTCCTTTTGGATTTTGTGGGTCAGGAATTCATTCAAATTCGGCACAGCCCTGATGGCTTGTTTCTGCTTTAAGGTGTCTGGGGCTGCAACTGGAAAGCTGCAAAAGTGGGGAAGAGGTGTTAGTTGGGGGCTGGAATCATCTAAAGGCTGACTTACATGTCTGGTGCCTGGGCTGAGATGACTTGAAGAGTAGACCTGCCAACTGAAGTGTCTACATGTGACCGCTGCCTGAGGCTTTGCTTCTTCACACCATGGCAGCCTCCGGGAAGCTGTACTTCTTAGAAAGCCATTCAGGTTTCCAGACTTCAGTGTTCCAGAGAATAAGACAAAACCTGCATTGCTTTTTATGACCCAGTGGCAGAAGTCACCCAGCATCACTTCTGCTATATTCTACAGAATGAAACAGCCATGAACCCACCTAGATTCAAGAGAAGGGAACATAGATCCCCATCACCACCACCTTTTGATGTGAGGACTTTCAAAGAATTTAGGGAAACAGTGTTTGTAAACTACCACAGATGCCATTAGCGCATTTTGAGCAAAGAAATGATACCACTTAAATTTTAGATAGATCACTCTGATTTCTCTATGGAACATAGACAGAGAAGGGCAGGAGCAGAGGCAGAGTTTAAAAAATTGCAATAGTCTGACCAGGGGAGGACAATAGCCTGGACTAGAATAATAACGTGAAAGTGGTGATAAGGGGTTGGGTTTGAAATATATCTGAAAAGGAGTGCTGACAATTTACAGATCGAATGCATGTAGGGTGTGAGAGGAACGAAGAGTGACTACATAGAGTTTCATATGAGCAGTTGGTTAAATGGTGGTGTCATTTACTGAGGAGGGAAACACTAGGGGAAGAGAAAGTTTTTATCCCAGGAGTTTATGAATTCAGCTTTGGACATAAGTTCATAAAATGCCTGTTAGACACCCAAATGAAGATAGCATTTAGGCAGTTGAATATATACAAAAAAATTTTAGAGGAGGGATAAGGTCTAGGAATATAAATTTGAGAATTAGCATATAGATGCTTTTTTTAAGATATAGGAATGTATGAGATTATGTGGGGTAGGGAGTAAGTGCAGATAGAGAAAAGGTACACAATTGAACTCAAGGGTGTGCATACAGTTAGATTTAGGAATATGAATTAGAATTAGGAATATGAGTAGATACAAGTGAAGGAGAGTAAGAATAAATGATCATGAAGACAAACAGATGTGGAATTCCGAGGCGGTCTAGTGGTTAGGATTCCAGGCTTTGACTGCTGTGGCATGAGTTCAGTCCCTGATTGGGGAACTCCAATCCCTCAAGGCCGAAAAAGAAAAAGACATAGATGGCAACAGGTATGTGAAAAGGTGTTCAACATCACTAATCACCAGGGAAATAACAAATCGCAACCACAATGAGACATTATCTCACACTTGTTATAATGGCTGTCATCAAAAAGACTAGAAGTTAGTGTCGGTGAGGATGGGAAATGGGAATCCTGTGCACTGTTGGTGGTAAATTGGTGTAGCCATTTTGAAAAATAGTATGGAGGTTCCTGAAATAAAAATTGAAACTAGAGCTACCATATCATCCAGCATTTCCACTTTTGGGTATTTACCTAAAGGAAACAAAAACACTAACTTGGAAAAATAATGCACCCTCATGTTCTTTGCAGTATTATTTGCAATAGTGAAGACATGGAAGCAACCTGAGTGTCCATCAGTGGGTGAATAGGTAAACAAAATGTTATATGTGTATGTATATGCACACACACAAAATGGAATTATTAGCCATAAAAAAGGAAATCTTGCCATTTGTGACACCATGGATGGACCTTGCGGGCCTTATGCTAAGTGAAGTAAGTCAGACAGAAAAAGATAAATACTGTATAATCTCACTCACATGTTGAATTTAAACAAAACAAAAACACCAACTCTTGGGTGCAGAGGACAGATTGGTGGTTGCCCGTTGGGGTGGAAGGAATGAAACAAAAAATGAGGGGACGGGATCCAAAACGGCAAACTTCCAGTTATAAAATAAGTCATGGAAATGTGATATATAGCATGGTGATTGTGGTTAATAATACTTTTTATAAAAATTGAAGTATAATTGATTCATAACACTGTGTTTCAGGTGTATAGCAAAGTAATTCAAATTATTTTCCATTATAGTTTATTATATGATAACACTGAATATAATTCTTGTACTGCACAGTAAATCCTTGTTGCTTACCTACTTTATGTATAACAGAACTATGTATATAGTTTTCAGACAAAATAAGCTTTGAGGCTATAATTAGAAGAACTTTTAAAAAAAAATTGTATTTACTTCTGGCTGACTGGGTCTTTGTTGCTACAGGAGGGCTTCCTCCAGTTGCTGTGAGCTTGGGCTGCCCTGTAGTTGCAGTGTGAGGGCTGTCACTGCGGTGACTGCTCTTGTTGCAGAGCACAGGCTCTGGAGTGCCTGGGTTCGTTAGCTGTGGTGTGTGGGCTCAGTAGTTTGCAGCTTGCAGGCTCCAGATCTGGGACTCGGTAGTTGTGGCACACAGGATTAGTTGCCCCAAGGTATGTGGAGTATCCCTAGACCAGGAATCGAACTCATGTCCCCTGCATTGGCAGATGGACTCTTTACCACTGGATAACCAGGGAAGTCCTAGTGGAACTTTTATGATACAAATAAATATAAATTGTAAAGGGAAAAAAAAAAGGAAACAAATTGTAAAGGAGAAGATTGGTAAAGGAAATTTTAAAAGACTGAAAGTCTTTATTTCATCTTTGTTTATAAAAGATACTTTTTGACAGGTATGGTGTTTTAGATTGTCAGATATTTTTTCTTTCAGTATTTTAAAGATGTTTCTGTGTTCTCTTTTGCATTTTTTCCATCAGGAAATCTGATGTTATCCTTGTCTTTACATGTAAACATATCTTTTCCCCTCTCACTTTGGCTGCTTTCAAGACTTTGTAGTAGGTTTGTTTTGTTTTTTTGGCTAAGCTGGGTCTTCATTGCTGTGCGCAGGCTTCTCATTGTTGTGACTTCTCTTATTGCAGCGCGTAGACTGTAAATGTGCAGGTTTCAGTCATTGCCGTGCAGGGGTTTAGTTGCCCCAAGGTATGTGGAATCTTCCTGGAACAGGAATTGAACTTGTGTCCTCTGCATTGGCAAATTCTTAACCACTGGACCACCAGGGAAGTCTGTTTATAGTAGTTTTGAGCAATTTGATTATGATGTCCCTTGGTGTGGGTTTTTTTCCCCCCCTGTTTCTTGTGCTTGGGGTTTGTTGAGGTTCTTGGATTTGTAGATCTATAGTTTTCATCATTTATTCATTTGGCCATTATTTCTTCATATTTTTTTTTTTTTTCTGTGCACTGCATCTCCTGTCTTTGAGAGACTCCAGTTATCTGTATACTTGGCTGCTTCAAGTTGTTCTCTAGTCCTCTAGAAAGACTTCTATTTTTTTATTTTTTTCTCTTTGTTTGATTTTGGATAATTTTTATTGCTATTCTTCTGGTTCACTAGTCTTTTTTTTTCCTTTAATAATCGAATCTGCTCTTATTATCATCCCTTGTGTTTTTAAACATCTTTATTGAGATATACTTCACATACCATAAGATTCACCCATTTATATACAGTTCACTGGTCTTGGAGTAGTCAGAGTTGTGCAAATGTTACCACAATCTAAGATTAGAACATTTTCATCACTCCAAACAGAACCCGCCTACCCCTTAGCAGTCATTCTCTATTTTGCCCCTCTCCTCAGCTCTAGGCAACCACTGGCTACTTTGTTTCCATAGATTTGCCTTTTCATGTTAATGGAATCATACAATATAGGGCCTTTTGTGACCGGCATCCTTTGCTTAGAATAGTGTTTTCAGGGTTCATCTATGTTGTAACACGTATCAGCACTTCATTCCTTTTTATGGCTATTATACAGTGTTTATACAATGACTATATATCCATTGTGTGAATATACCACATTTTATTTATCTGTTCATCAGTTAATGGACGTTTGGGTTGTTTCCACTTTTTGGCTATTATGAATAATGCTTCTTGCGCACTTGTGTACAGATTTTTGTGTAGAGATAATGTTCTTGGTTCTCCTAGCAGTGGAGTTGCCGTGTTATATGGTAACTCTATGTTTAACTTTGTGAGGAACTGCTAAGCAATTTCCCAAAGTGACTGTATCATTTTACATTCCTACCAGCAGTGTGTGAAGATTCTACTTTCTTTACATGCTTGGTACTTCACCTGTCTTTTTTATGATAGCCATCTTTCTGCAGCTCTTAGCTTCTATGGTACTTTGTCCTTTTTGAAATGTAGCTGTCTTTGTCTCACTATACCCTTACACCCTCATCTCAGTCTCTTCAACTCAAGAGTCTGCCTGGCTCTCCTCTTTTCCCATCCCTGCATCATGTCCTAGAAATGCTCCTGTGGCAGTAAACAAGTGAGTTACAGAGCTTATTTCATTTGTTTCCTGTCCTCTGGGATCACTGTTCTTGGTAGCCTCACGTTCAGTATCTTGAAGACCTTGTTTCAGGTGTTTTGTCTAGAGGTTTTTTGTTTCAGGTGAGCGGGCATATCCGGCCTGTGTTACACCATCTTGACTAGAAGTGGAAATCACAGCATTGGTTTTAGCATCAACAAATTGGTGCCTAACTGCTGAACTAGAGAGTGGATTACTAAATCAAATATTTTTTGCTTTGGAATTCTACACAACAGTTAAAACAGATGAACTAGAGCTTCATATATTTACTTGGATAAATTTTAAATATTAAAAAATTAAGCATTAAAAAAGCAAAATGAAAAAGGATACATACAAGAGCTACTTTTAAAATTATACCAACTAAGGAATTCCCTGGTGGTCCAGTGGTAGGACTCCACCCTTCCACTTCAGGGTACCTGGATTTGATTCCTTCTCAAGGATCCTACATGCTGTGTGGTGCAGCCTAAACAAATAAAATACATAAACTATATTATTTATGGAATCATATATATGTAATAGAATGATAACAAATCCATTATAATGCCTTTCTCTGAGGAGGGAAGGAGCGAGGGTAGAATGATTTGGTGGGAAAGTTACACAGGGTGCTTCAACTATATCTATAATGTTTGCATGCATGCTAAGTCACTGCAGTCATGTCTGACTCTTCATGATCCCATGAACTGTAGTCTGCCAGTCTCCTCTGTCCATGGGATTCTCCAGGCAAGAATACCGGAGTAGGTTGCCATTTCTCTTCCATGTCCCTTCTCCAGGGGATCTTCCAGACCCAGGAATCAAACCAGGGTCTCCTGCATTGCAGGTGGATTCCTTACCAACTGAGCTATCAGGGAAGCCCAGTCTATAATGTTTAGTTCACTAAAAATAACTTTAATGTGATTAAATGAGGGAATACATATACAGGGCCTTATTTATATATTGCCTAGTAAGTAGTGGTTGACAGAATAGATACTAATTCGTTTTGGTCACCTCTATCCCTCCATCCTCTTCCCTCTCAGGATCTGATAGTCTTCACTGCAGACCTGTATTTTGATTTGGGGGTAACAGTGATTTGAAAACTTGACAAGCATGATTCTAAAGCTGTGTCACCATCTGGCCATTCTTATGTTTTTACAACAGTTAGCAATGAATTTAAAGCTGGATATTTTTCTGCTGTAATTGTTGGACACAAGTACTCCTTTAATTTGTTGACGTGTCATGCTTTTCTAGTTTTCCCTTAGCTCTCTTAGTTTCCTTTGACCAACTAATCCTTAAATGTAGTTATTGCCCAAGGCTCTATCCTTGGCTCTTCTTTTCAACTGTATATTCAGTTTCATTCATCCCCATACATTATTTCAGTTATCTTCTTTACCTGTTCAAATATTTATCTCCAGCTCTGGCCTGAACTCTGGTGCTCTTGTTTGTGTACCATATATTCACTTGTTTAGTGGGTATCTCCACCTTGATTTCATTTCAGCATTTCTGACAGAGCTGTCTGTCCATTTGGATATTTTCGGTTTACGTAACAGAAAATCCAGTTCATACTGGCTTAAACGTTAAAGGTATTTGTTGGTCTGTGTGACAGGACTAGCTTCAGAGTAGTTTGATTTGGTGGCACAGCTATGTAATTAGCTCTCCTCTCAATGTTCTACTGTGCACAGCATCTGCTTTATCTGCAAACTGACTTCCCTCATGACCAAGAAGGCTGCCAGTAGCAGCATGCCAGCACTACCTGTTTTCTCATTTGGGGCTTCCCTGGTGGCTCAGAAGTAAAGAATCCGCCTGCAATGCAGGAGACCCAGGTTCGATCCCTGTGTTGGGAACATCCCTTATACAAGGGAATGGCTAAATTTTCTCATTGAGAGGAAGGTAATAGAATTGATAGGACTTAGTGAATTACATTTAAAAGTCTGGAAAAGTTAAGGATGATTTCCAGGCTTCTAGGTTTTGCCTCTGGATGAATTGAATTCAGTATGAGGAAGAAAAAGAAGGATATAGCAAAGGCTTGTAACATCTAACTACTTTATGTATGTAACTACTTGTATGTAACATCTAACTACTTGTATGTAACTACTTTAGTTACATACACATCTGTCTCCTATCAGAATGAAATTGTTAAAGACAGTAACCTGGTCTTTTTTTCACCTTTACTTCTAGTACCTAACCCAAAACTTGGCACATTGTATATACTTAATGTCTGTGGGAGATGGATGGGTTGGATGCATATGCAAATGCATGAATCTACAACACTGCTTCTTAAGATTATTTTGCTCTGAGTAGGGAGATGTACTATATGACAGATTTTTTTTTTGGCAGGGTGGAGAGGAATAGCTGTAAAAGATACAATAGATTTTTTTTAATGATTTTTTAGTGTGGATGATTTTTTTTTTTTTCAGTTTTACTTATTTATATTTGACTGTGCCAGGTCTTTGTTGCTGTGTGGGCTCTTCTGTAGTTGTGGAGAGCAGGGGCTACACTCTAGTTGCAGTGCGCATGGCATGTGGGATCTTCCCAGACCAGGGATCAAACCCATGTCTCCTACATTGGCAGGCAGAATCTTTATCATTGAGCCACCAGGGAAGCCCTGTAATAGATTTTTGAAGTGAGCTAGACGTGCATTGGAATTCTAGATTCACTGCCTAAAGCTTTGCAGGCTTAGAGTACTTGATTTGACACTTTTTCCACCTCTAAAGTAGAGATAATACCACTTAGTAACATGTTGAGGAGATTTAAATAAGGAAACATGATAAAGTGTCTAGTAGCATGTTTGGCTTTTAAGTAGGCACTTAAGAAATATGGTTATTATTTGAAGCCTGGAAAAAGCAGAAAAGTTTGATTAGGTGTTAAAAGGCAACATAAAACATTCATTTTACAGAAGTTTCATTTTTCTTTTTGGAGAGAAATTTGTGTGTGACCAGCTTAACATTGGAGCAGGAAATGGCAACCCACTCCATTATTCATGCATGGAGAATCCCATGAACAAAGGAACCTGGTGGGCTACAGTCTATGGGGTTGCAAAGAGTGGAACACAACTGAAGCAACTTAGCACTAACTCAGCGTACATTGAATATTATTTTTACAGCTTTATTGGCGTATAAATATATGATTCAGCGATTTAAAAAAAAAATAAATGTACAGAATTCTGTGACTATAACTACAATCTAGCTTTAGAACATTTTCATCACCCTGAAAATACCACTCGTGGCCTTTTTTAATCTGTTTCTACTAAATTGGGTTTTTTTTTCCTTATTGTGGCAAGCTATACATAACATAAAATTTACTATTTTAACCTTTTCTTTTTTTTTTAATATTTATTTTTTATCTATTTAATTTATTTATTTGACTGCACCAGGTGTTAGTAGTAGCATGTGGGATCTAGTTCCCTGACCAGGGATCAGACCTGAGCCCCCTGCATTGCAAGCACAGTCTTAGCCTCTGGACCTCAGGGAAGTCCCTAGTTTAACCATTTTTAAATGTTGAATTCAGTTTTTATTACTTTCACAATGTTTTGCAACCATCACTACTATCCATTTAAGAATTTTTTCTTCATCCCAGAGACAGTGTTCCCATTAAATAGTAACTCCTCACTACCTTCTCTCCACCCCCAGTCACTGATAGCCTCTCTTTTGCTTTGTCTCAGTGAATATGCCTTTCTGAGTCATTTCAGTCATGTCTGACTCTTCTCAACCCTATGGGCTGTAGCCCACCAGGTTCCTCTTATCCATGGGATTCTCCAGGCAAGAATACTGGAGTGGGTTGCCATGCCCTCCTTCAGGGGGAATATGCCTTAGGTTACTCATATAAGTGGAACCGTAAAATATTTGTCCTTCTCTATCTGACTGACTTCATTTAGTCTGGTTGTTTTAAAGAATCATCCATATCTCATTGGATTTTGAGGCAGGCATTGCTGCGAGTACATAAAGTTGGGTCAGTAAAGTCAAGAGTGGGCAAGGAAAATTTAATCAGAGTTATCAAGCCATCTGTTGGGAACGATTGCTTACCTTAGACATTGAAATATCTGGTTCTGGCTTCTCACAACTTGCAGTGTACCCATTTATGTCATTATAATAAAGGGGAAATTATTTGAACTGATTTAGTTATTTGTATAACCATCATTTGAAGAAGCCACGCTAATGATGGCACCCCAATTTCCAACCAGCACCAGGTTGTTGAATTTTGTCATTTTGTCAGTCCCTCAGTGCTCATAAATATAATTTATCTCAAAACTTAGAACAGTATACTGTATTAACACACATTCGTATATTTTGCTGTGTACTTTTCTGAAGTATTTTTTTCACCTAGGTGTATAATTAGTTGACTTTTTACCTTTTGCAACTCCTCATGGTATTCTCAATCATACTCTCACTATGAGGTGTTGATCAAGTTACCCAGGACATTGTTACTGTGGAATTAGGGCTTAACTTTTTGGTGTTCATTCAACTTTCCAGTCAGTCCATCTGGGGGTATTTTTCAGAGGTAAACCACTTCAGAAATAACACATGTCAAAATAAGAAATCTTTGGGGAACCTGCAGCTAATGAATGTTTCTATGTGTTATAATATGTTTCATATCTGAAGCTGTTAAAAGAGAATTAAGAGGATATGGAGAAATTGGAGCCCTCGTACTCTGCTGGTGGTAATGTAAAAACGGTGCAGCCACTTTGGAAAAACAACCTAACAATTCTTCAAAATGTTAAAGAGAGAGTTACCATCAGCTCAGTTCAGTTCAGTCGCTCAGTCGTGTCTGACTGTTTGCGACCCCATGAATCGGAGCACGCCAGGCCTCCCTGTCCATCACCAACTCCCGGAGTTTACCCAAAGTCATGTACATCGAGTCAGTAGTGCCATCCAGCCGTCTCATCCTCTGTTGTCCCCTTCTCCTCCTGCTCCCAATCCCTCCCAGCATCAGGGTCTTTTCCAGTGAGTCAACTCTTTGCATGAGGTGGCCGAAGTATTGGAGTTTCAGCCTCAGCATCAGTCCTTCCAATGAACACTCAGGACTGATCTCCTTTAGGATGGACTGGTTGGGTCTCCTTGCCATCCAAGGGACTCTCAAGAGTCTTCCTCAGCACCACAGTTCAAAAGCATCAATTCTTCGGCACTCAACTTTCTTCACAGTCCAACTCTCAGATCCATACATGACCACTGGAAAAACCATAGCCTTGACGAGACAGACCTTTGTTGGCAAAGTGATGTCTCTGCTTTTTAATATGCTATCTAGGTTGGTCATAACTTTCCTTCCAAGGAGCAAGCGTCTTTTAATTTCATGGCTGCAGTCACCATCTGCAGTGCTTTTGGAGCCCCCAAAAATAAAATCTGACACTGTTTCCACTGTTTCCCCATCCATTTCCCATGAGGTGATGGGACCAGATGCCATGATCTTAGTTTTCTGAATTTGAGCTTTAAGCCAACTTTTTCACTCTCCTCTTTCACTTTCATTAAGAGGCTCTTTAGTTCTGCTTCGCTTTCTGCCATAAGAGTGGTGTCATCTGCATATCTGAGGTTATTGATATTTCTCCCGGCCATCTTGATTCCAGCTTCTGCTTTCTCCAGCCCAGCATTTCTCATGATGTACTCTGCGTATAGGTTAAATCAGCAGGGTGACAATATACAGCCTTGATGTACTTCTTTTCCTATTTGTAACTAGTCTGTTGTTTCATGTCCAATTCTAACTGTTGCTTCCTGACCTGCATACAGGTTTCTCAAGTGGCAGGTCAGGTGGTCTGGTATTCCCATCTCTTGAAGAATTTTCCACAAGTTTATCGTGATCCACACAGTCAAAGGCTTTGGCGTAGTCAATAAAGCAGAAATTGATGTTTTTCTGCAACTCTCTTGCTTTTTCGATGATCCAGTGGATGTTGGCAATTTGATCTCTGGTTCCTCTGCCTTTTCTAAAACCAGCTTGAACATCTGGAAGTTCACAGTTCACGTATTGCTGAAGCCTGGCTTGGAGAATTTTGAGCATTACTTTACTAGCATGTGAGATGAGTGCAATTGTGCGGTTGTTCTAGCATTCTTTGGCATTGCCCTTCTTTGGGATTGGAATGAAAACTGACCTTTTCTAGTCTTGTGGCCACTGCTGAGTTTTCCAAATTTGCTGGCATATTGAGTGCAGCACTTTCACAGCATCATCTTCCAGGATTTGAAATAGCCCAACTGGAATTCCATCACCTCCACTAGCTTTGTTCGTAGTGGTGCTTTCTAAGGCCCACTGACTTCACATTCCAGGATGTCTGGCTCTAGGTGAGTGATCACTCCATCGTGATTATCTGGGTGGTGAAGATCTTTTTTGTACAGTTCTTCTGTGTATTCTTGCCACCTCTTCTTAATATCTTCTGCTTCTGTTAGATCCATACCATTTCTGTCCTTTATCGAGCCCATCTTTGCTTGAAATGTTCCCTTGGTATCTCTAATTTTCTTGAAGAGATCTCTAGTCTTTCCCATTCTGTTGTTTTCTTCTATTTCTTTGCATTGATCGCTGAGGAAGGCTTTCTTATCTCTCCTTGCTATTCTTTGGAACTTTGCATTCAAATGGGAATATCTTTCCTTTTCTCTTTTGCTTTTCGCTTCGCTTCTTTTCACAGCCGTTTGTAAGACCTTCTCAGACAGCCATTTTGCTTTTTCGTGTTTCTTTTCCATGGGGATGGTCTTGATCCATAGGACCCAGCAATTCTACTTGTTGGTATATGTTCAAGAGAATTGAAGACATGTCCGTACAGAAACGTGTGTACAGAGGTCATAGCAGTGTTCATAATAGTAAAAAGTAGGGGACTTCCTTAGTGGGCCAGGGGCTGAGACTCTGTGCTTCCACCGCAGGGGCCATGAGTTCTGTCTCTGACCACGGAATTAGGATACTGCATACCGCACAGGGCGGCCAAAAAAAGTGGAGGAAAAACCCAAATGTTTATCAATTGGTAAATGAATAAACAAAATATATATCCATACAATGGAATATCATTAGACCATAAAAAATATGAAGCAGTGATATATGCTACTTGAATGAACCTTAAAAACATAATGGTGAGTGAAAGAAGTCAGTCATAAGAGACTACATATTGTATGATTCCATTTATATAAACGTCCAAAATAGGCAAATTTAGAGATAAATTCAATTAGTGAAGTACAGAGGTAAAGGGGGAAGAGAGTGACTGCCAGTGGGTATGGGTTTTTTTTTAAGGAGGAGATAATGAAAATATTCTAATACTGATTGTGCTGATCATTGCACAACTGTGGGTATACTAAAAACCACTTGATTATACACTTTAAATAGGTGAACTGTATGAAATGTCAATTATTTCTCAATAAGGGTGTTTTTGAAAAAGAGAAAGAGAGTTAAGAAACATTACCTGAAAATTCAGAGGTCTGAATTCTGACTTTTCTCTGTTCTCCAAAAGGTCTGTTTCCTTTTGTTGGAAATTCTTTTGTTGGTTACTGCTTTTTCTCATTATAACTAGAAGAGTTACATTTTACTCTGCACTACAGGAAGGAAGATGCTGCAAGCACATACATACTTTTCTCTGTAAGAGCACCAATTAACATTGGTAATCTGCTCTGTCCTACAAAGCTGAATCTTATATCTTACGTGTGAAAGTTATATCCTGAGGGTATAGAAATTAAATTTTACTGAACCCTTTTCTGAGTGCCCACTTTTACAGATGAAATTGAGATTTGGGGAGGTAAAGTAACTTTTAAAATATTTGACCTGTAAAAGTAAATAGCAGTTTGAACTGTGTTTTGATGCATCAAAAAATTTTCTTTCCAGTGTCACATTGCTGTTTCCTACCAGGAAGGTAACCCTGGATTTAAAAGTGTTGGAGAAATTTTGCAGCTAGATTTTAGTGTAACAAATCAAAATAAGAAGGAAAAATCATACTTAGCTTGCCTGTAATAATTTTTCTGTGAGAGTAACAAACATAGTACCTTTTATCTTCCTGTGTGCCTGAGTTCTTTGCTGAACAAAGTATCTTAAGATACTCAATCTGTATAGGATTGAGGGCAAATAACAATGGGACCCTCTGACCGTTGCTGTATCCAGACAACTGAGGATTCCTGTTAGATGCCCTTTGTCTAATTAATCTTTCTCATGTTTCTCCATCAGTAAAAATGTCTAGTTAAAGATATGCATGGGTGACCTAAGGAACCTCCCATTCATAAAAGAGTCTTTTCCAGGAGAAGAATTTGGCATGAGAGTTAAAACCAAAGCATCTGACTTTGAGCATGCATACACAAAAGGCCAGTCACCAAAGAATGTTTACTTTTTTGAGAGATGTAGGCTCTTAATGGATTATTTCAGTGAGTATGGTCTTTGGTTTCAGACATCTATACAGTAAGAACCTCGATGACTGGAAGGCATTTGAAGGTTTACTTTCACTGCTGAGGTTGAGATGATACCTCTTTTAATACAGATCATCTAGGAAGTTAATAGGGTAGAACGTTAGCTCAGTTAACTTTAACCTTCCATTTATATGCCTGTGATTCTTCTTTCCTTGTGGACTATTTAAGGGACTTTATTCTGATTGCACTCGAATGTTTCTTTCCATAGGATGGATAGAATGACAGAGGATGCTCTTCGCCTGAATCTGTTGAAGCGGAGCTTGGACCCAGCTGATGAGCGAGATGATGTCCTGGCTAAACGACTCAAAATGGAGGGGCATGAGGCCATGGAACGTCTGAAAATGTTGGCACTGCTCAAACGAAAGGATTTGGCAAATCTTGAGGTGCCACATGAGTTACCCACTAAACAAGATGGCAGTGGTGTCAAGGGCTATGAAGAGAAGCTTAATGGGAATCTCAGGCCTCATGGAGACAACAGGACTGCTGGAAGGCCAGGCAAAGAAAACATCAATGATGAACCTGTAGATATGAGTGCTAGACGGAGGTATGGCTTGATTCAGCTGCCTCCATAGTTAAGATCTTCTCATAAACTAAGCCTATGAAAAAGGAATGAATTCCAATGAGAGAAAGGGGTATTTCTTCCTAAAGCTTTTTGAATGAAGGTGTATCTGTGCCATCTGGCTTGACCATGAATTCCTCTTGTTTCCAAATGAAAATAAGTGCCTCTAAAAATTATTATCCTTAAGATAAAGTAGCTGTTTCTGGATCAAGGAGGCTGTAAGAGTTGGTACCCCAATTAGAATTGAGTTAATATACTTTCACTCTAATCTTAGGCCATTTTAGGAGGCAAAAGCAGTCATTTCTTCAGATCACCCCAGGAGTTTTGAGATCTGTTGATTATGAATACCCAGCTTTTATTACCTCAGAGAGTATGGTCCTCTCTTGTGTGTTCTTTCTTCTTCATGTGCTGATCATCTGCATTTTTTACTTCATTTGTGCCACATTCCCCAAACCCCAAATATGCCTACACATTCACTTACACAAGTACACTCATGCTTGTGCTCTCTCGCTCACATACACATGACAAGAAAGAAAAAAAAAAGGAATGGTTATAATCTTACTTAGGTTTCTTTCTCTACCTTTTCATGTTAACTTATTAGCATTGTCCCAGAGTTATTTTTTTTAAATCACACCCAGTAGGGGAACAGTATTCTTGGTAATAGCATTAAAAACCCTTAGGAAACATCAGAAAAGTTCTGTAGAGGTTGTGAAAGAAGAGAAAAATTCTTGGGAGCAATATGTGGTATCAGCAAAGTATTGCAGACTAATCCTTAGACATTTTTAGAAAAAAAGAAAAGTGGATGAATGAGATAATGCACCTGAGTAATCCACTTGCCCCGTAATCACCGTTAGCCTTCTGGAGTAAATGACTAATCCCCCTTCACTGGGGTCAATGAAGAGGAGAAATGTTAGGTGGATTCCTTACATCCAAATTTGGAACTGAAAATGTATTTTTCATAAAAACATTGTTACACATTTTGGTAAGATCTCAGTGCTGTTGGAATTGTACTATATCACAGATAAATTCTGTTGAAAGTTAGAGTACCCTGAAAACTCTCCCATTGCATTTAATTTTATAAGAGGATTGAACTTTTGAAACTTGATTCTTTGGAAACTGGGAACTGTTCTTAATGTTCTCCAGGAAAAGAGGCTTGATGTAAACCATCTAGATCCCCATTCTGCATGAAAAAAATAGGCCCTGTCTGCCCTGTCGCTCGTCTTCCCTTTCACCAGACCAGATACACTGACAGCTATTTCCACTTAGCCTCAAGCTTTTTGTAAGAAGAAAGAAGATTGATAGATTGCTCAGCATGGAGAACAATGGTTTCTTTGATGTGGATAAAAGGAGGAGGGACTTTAAAAGCAGAAAGAAGGAAGGGCTCTTTACATGATAGCCATATCATAATTGCCTAAATATCTTTTTTTTTTTTTTGCCATCAGCTGTGCAAGTTATGGTATCTATGAAATAAGATATGCATGAAACCAGCACTGCTTATGTTTTGGAATGCTATCGAGAACACGGCAGTTCTGATTTTGTTTTTATTACCTGGATAAAGATTAGGAGTTTTATAGTTTCTGGGAATCTGCCAGTCCGAGTTACAAAGTGATATCAGCAGCAAGTCTGGCTTTTAATAATACCTAATTGGTAGGTTGTTCATACCTAAGAACAGCAAGTATTGTAAATCATATGTATGTTTGGGAGAGTAGCAAAGTAACTTCTATCCCCAGAAAAGTTTTAATAAAAAGCCAGAGTTCCACGTCAAAAGTTAAAAAAAAAAACAGGAATGAAACTTGACTTGGGCTTTTCCTTACCTGTGCTGTTTATGTAATAAGAGTCAGTTATATTTGGGAATAAAATATCATTTAGGGTTTTCTCAGATACAACTTCCTGATAAATTTCGCTCAATTCCAAAATCTTCATACTGTAATGTCTCTGCTTGTTCTGTTGCTGGATAATCCTTAAGTAATAAGTGGCACTCATTTGAGCAAGGAAGAATTCCTTAGGTTAGAAATAATCTGTGAGGTGTGTATCCAGCCAGGTCAGGATAGAAAGAGCTTCTGACTGTTGATGTAAACATTAGGGAATCATATAGAAGAAAGAGAAATCTACCAGACCTCAAAGTTGTTTACTCATGTTAGGGATGGGGGTGGGGCATGAAGGAATATAGAAACTTAAATAAAAATGCAGTTTGTTTAGGCCTGACCATTACTCCAGGAACTGGGGGTTAAAGGATAAAAGGTTCTCTTCTCCCTTTAGTGACTTCTTTTTTCTGTAACCCTACACTTTCAGCTTGTGTCTGTGACCAGTGGTTATAAAGTGATGCAGACAAATTTAGTAATTCCCAAGATAGTTACTATTATCATTGTCTTTCTATTTTATTTCCTCAGCTAAACTTGGTTGTTTTAGTAACCTCAGTTTTACCCTGTTGAGGAATTGAATGCCTGTCCCAACCAACAAGGTACCTTGTTCAAAAGGCCTCCAAGTCCCAATGGCATCTGAGACAAGACCCCCTGAGAAATGGTCAAGAGGCGCTCAGGACTAAAGATCTGTGGTTATAAAAGGCTTGAGTTACAAGTTTAAGTAAGACCTAAGAACACATTGTTTTAGACCTACACACTCCTGACTACACTGTAGATTTCAAGAAAGTAGTCAACGAAGATATCTGAGTTAAGAAATCAAGAGAGAATTATAGGATATGGTCATTGACGTGGGAACCTCAGGCAGTTAGAATTCGTAGGATTCTTGTTATCTAAGTGTTAAAAAGTGATTGAGTGCCATTTTTTATTTTAGAGGGACAAGATGCTTTTTTTCTTTTTCTTTTTTTTTTTGACAAGAAGCTTTTAAGACTAGCCCAAGAAAGATCAAAACTAGAGTTGTCATTTAATAACTATGATTGGCCATAGGGCATAGCTGGTGTGAAAGGTTTAGATCAGAGTCATTTCGAGATATTTTTTTTTCTGAGGGAAGATGGTAAGTAGAACTTGCAATTAGGTACAAGACCCATACATTTAATTGTGGAGTTTTAATCCTCCAGAAGGCTGTAGACATTATACTTAGCACTGTCCATTCTCTTAAGCCACTGACAACAGTACCAACAGTACCTTCTTTTGGCCTAAACCCTTGGCAGGATAGACTTCACTGGAGTTACCATATAACCTCCTTTCTTGTAAATCTTCAGATAGCCAGGATCATCATCTTATCAGTATCATCATATTGATAAAATGCCCCCTTGGCAATGTGTCCTCTGTACTGGGGTGGACAAGTAGGCTCTACTGCCTTTGCCTTTCTTCCCCTGTCAGGCTAACCATTTCCTTCTTGAACCTCAAGACAACCCAAAAGGAGACTGAGATATAAGGAAAGCACTTGGACTTTTGATTAAAATTGGTATGATAAAAACAGTTATCTCTTACTTTCATTCCTAAAGCCATTCAGTGTCTTTCTGTCTGCATCCTCTGTAAGGAATTTAGATGGAAAAAGTTCTTTTTGCTAGGGTTTTGTCAACACTTCCATTTTGGTTTCTTCTTTATCCTTTGATTTGGATGTTTCTGTCTTCCCTGGGTGAATTAGAACAGACTTAAGTTTCCTTGGATTTCTTTGTTCAGTGTAGAAAAGTTTTCGTAACTTTTCTATGAACTTTGTTGGAAATACCTTAATTTTTCCTTTTCTTGTCCAGTGAACCAGACCGAGGAAGGCTAACTCCCTCCCCAGACATCATTGTTTTGTCTGATAATGAGGCTTCCAGCCCCCGTTCCAGCTCCCGAATGGAAGAAAGACTCAAAGCAGCCAACCTAGAGATGTTTAAGGTAAAAAAAATAGATTCCTTTCATCATTTCTTGCTTCTACTATTCTTTTTAATTCCCTGAGAGTCCCATTTCTGTTTTTCTTTTAGTGTTTACTTTTTGGATCTAAATAACTACAAGTGGAGAAGAAAATTTGAAAAAGCATATTCAGTGTAGTTTATCTTTGGAAAATGAAAACTTCATAGTTCAGATCATGTAAACTCAACTCTTAACTAGAAATACCTTCTATACTGTATCCTGGGTCTCAGAATATGGAGGAATTCCTAAGTTTTTATGTATTTCTGGAGGAGACACGAGTTTAAAAGATTAAGGAACATTATTTTCAAGAAAAGCAATATCTCCCTTTGGCCATTCTTCTGCCAGGAATCTGTTTAGCATTTATATATGATCTCTTCTTTCATTCTGTAAGCTATTTTTGAGTACCTAATGAATACCAGGCACTGTGCCAGACTGTGTGCTAGGAACACAAAGGTAACAGTTCCATTGCACCTGTGCTGCTTGTGGGAGATGAAGGTTCTGACCTAGAAGAACAGGTCACCTTGCAGGGATGGGCTCTGAGTGCCTACTGCTGTAGCTGATCGTCTCCGTGCTTCCTCAGGGGAAAGGCATTGAAGAACGGCAGCAGCTCATCAAGCAACTGAGAGATGAGCTGCGATTGGAAGAAGCCCGACTGGTGCTGTTAAAGAAACTGAGACAGAGTCAGCTACAGAAAGAGAATGTGGTTCAGAAGGTACTGTGCCCAAGAAATAAAGGACTAGCAGAAAGCAAAGAAAAACTGAGAATGGGCTACCCCAGGTAGATTCAGCAGGGTGGCTCATTCTTCTCTGGTCCCCTGGGTTTTAGTCTCTAGGAATAATGTTATTTTTTTATTTGGGGCCTTAATCAAGAAAACTGTGATTCTATTTTTTCATTTTCCCTTCTGCTCAACAGGAGCTTCAGACTGACAAGGAGTTTTGAAAGTCTAGTACCAGATTTCTACCTCTGATTACTAGCCTTTTCCACTGTCTCATTTTCTCCTCTCTCCCAGACTCCAGTTGTACAAAATGCAGCATCTATTGTTCAGCCATCTCCTGCCCATGTGGGACAGCAAGGCCTGTCCAAGCTTCCCTCCCGGCCTGGGGCCCAAGGGGTTGAACAGAATTTGAGAACATTACAGGTATGTGACCCATAGTGTGATCTTAGTTTCAGGGAACTCTGTTATCCTATCTCGGTTTCGGGGCTTTTGTGAAGATCACAGCAAGAACCTGGCCTTGATAGACATGTCATTATTATCAGTAGTCCTGTTGGTCCTTAATGGCATGATTTAGTCTGCAGTAGAAGGATGAATAACTGATCTTTCCACTGTAGTCTTTCTAATTCCTAGCCCTTTTCCATAGAGGGTTAAGATAGTTTATACCAAAAAAGCCAGGGAATTCCTAATTACTAATCAGTTTTTACAGTGATGACAGATTTATCCCATAGATCATTAGACAAACTTACCAAGTCTGACTGTATTTCTACCTAGCTATATATTATAGACAGTGTTTTCTGTTTGGCATTTTGTGAGGCATTTGCCACCTACGACTGTATCTTCTCACACTTCAGGGTCACAGTGTCATCCGTTCAGCGACCAATACCACCCTCCCACACATGTTAATGTCTCAACGTGTGATTGCGCCAAACCCAGCCCAGCTACAGGGTCAGCGGGGCCCACCTAAGCCTGGCCTTGTACGCACCACAACACCCAATATGAATCCCACCATCAATTACCAACCGGTAAGAGGGAGCCCTAATGTGGAAACAGAAAAAATCTTATTTGCTTTCCCTGTTGAAAAGGTCATAGATTTTAAGTTTTTGGACTAGGACAACAAAGGAAATTTTGGTGGGTTGACAGTGGTCCCAAAAGTGAAATCATGAGGAATTGTATGAATATAGCATGTGTGTGCTTAGTCACTAAGTCGTGTCTGACTCTTTGCAACCCCACGGACTATAGCCCAGCAGGCTCATCTGTCCATGGAGTTTTCCAGGTAAGAATACTGGAGTGGGTTGCCATTTACTCCTCCAGGGGATCTTCCCAACCCAGGGATCAAACTCGAGTCTCCTCCATCTCCTACATTGGCAGGTGGGTTCTTTACCACTGAGCCACCTGGGAAGCCCACGTGAATATAGCAGTTGGAGAAGAAGGGTTAGATGCAACAGAGCAGCAGTAAGCTAAAATATGTCTAGAAGAAAAAGCTGGAGGGGTCTAAGGAATAAGGAACATAAAGGACGTAAGACAAAGAATCCTGAATCTTTGCAGTTTTAGTTCATAGCCACTGTCATTCTCCTTTGCTGTGTGCCAAAATCCTTTTTCAGTGGAGAAGTTGGACACCTCATGTCATTTTCCAAGTTTGGGGGAAGCTACGTAGGTCAGACTAGGATCAGATAGTGTTCTCTGCCATGAAAGTAAAAATTGGTTCTCTCTCCCACATATCATCACTGACCCCTACATTCAATCTGTTTCAGCAGTCAAGTTCTTCTGTTCCCTGTCAGCGCACAACATCCTCTGCCATCTATATGAATCTTGCCTCCCATATCCAGCCAGGGACCGTGAACAGAGTGTCCTCACCACTTCCTAGCCCCAGCGCCATGACAGATGCTGCCAACTCACAGGCTGCAGCCAAATTGGCTCTTCGCAAACAGCTGGAAAAGACACTCTTGGAGATTCCACCCCCTAAACCACCTGCTCCCTTGCTTCACTTCCTGCCTAGTGCAGCCAATAGCGAGTTCATCTACATGGTAGGCTTGGAGGAAGTTGTACAGAGTGTCATCGACAGCCAAGGTAAGGCTGTTTGTTGGCCAGTCTTTTTATCTAAGCAAGAGATTGCCACACCTGATTAATATGGACAGAGTATCACATGGTACTGTGTAATATTAAATAACCTCTCCCTGACTTTTACCAAACCACTCCCATCCTTTATTCAGAGGCTGTTTAGGAACAGCATATCAAAAAGCTTTTTGTGTGTCTGTATGTCTTAGGCTTAATATTTTTATTGTGTATTTTGTATAGCTTGTCTATTTTTTTGTTTCCAGCATATCATTTAGCTCTTTTTTTTTAATTAATTATTTTTGGTCACACTGGGTCTTCATTGCTGCACAAGGACTATGTCTAGTGGCGGCAAGCAGGGATTGCTCTCTATTTGCAGTGTGCGGGCTGGAGCCCTTTGACTCTGACACACATTTTCTTCTCATTATTGCATAATAGGAAATCAGAAAACTTGAGTTTTTATCATCCCAGTTTTGTCATTTGGAGCTATGTTTCTTAATTTCCTCATTTGTAAATAAGGATGGTACTAATTCCCTAAAGTGATACTTTGCAATCAAATGAAATGTAAATATTTTATAAATTACAGAGTCACTTTTTTAATTCAGAGTAAACTTCCTGGAAAAAGATTCATCTGATGAAGAGAAACAGAGGAGATAGAGAGGAAATGTGAAACCACTGATTATTGTTTTTGTTGGCATCTAGGGAAAAGCTGTGCCTCTCTTCTTCGGGTCGAACCCTTTGTTTGTGCCCAGTGCCGCACAGATTTCACCCCTCACTGGAAGCAGGAGAAGAATGGTAAGATTCTATGTGAGCAGTGTATGACCTCCAACCAGAAGAAGGCTCTAAAGGCAGAACACACCAACCGGCTGAAAAATGCTTTTGTTAAAGCCCTACAGCAGGAACAGGTAAGAATTTTGACTTCTCACCAACTGCCTGTCCAGGTTGGATTTTACCAAAAGGCAGTTCTTTCTAGTTTAGAGGAGTTGTCTGTGTGAAATCTACAGTCCAGGTGATCTAGGTTTCTGAAGCGAAGTTCCTTGAACCTAGAGGCCTGGGTTCCCTTTATACCCTTCTTACCATCCTGCTTCTCCCATTTCCATTTGACTACTTCTGATTGAGTAAGAGTTTAATGACACATAATGTCTGAGGTTAAGGGAAAGGGACAAAAGGCTTGAGAATCTTGGTTTTCCCTGATAGCACTGTGGAAATTCCTCTGTTATTGACTTCATTTCCTCAGACAAATGGATTTTGGTGAAAAGGATTTACATTTGTACTAGAACTCTCTTTTAGAGAAGTAATTATCTGCAGTCCATATTTGACAAAGAAATGACAAAGGGAAGGGTAAATTATAAAGTAGCCCAGTGAAGATTAGTGATTGCTAGTGTGTGTGATTCTTCATACAGTATGTATTAGTAGAATGAGAATATCTTGGAGCAGGGAAGATGTATTGGGAAGCTCAGATTATTTTCTGCCCCACCACCTATCGGACCCCTCTGGGTAGCATCATAGGTCTTCTAGAAAATGAGTAGACAGGAGTCAAAAATAAAACTTCAGTAACTCATTGGCCTTAATTAATTACATTAGTCAGCTCATCACCACCACCTAGAACTCCAGCCAACTTCTGAGAGCCAGCTTTCCTGGAGAGAGGGATTCCTTAAGCATTGAAGTATTGCGGTTACTGTACCCAGAGCTCTTAGTGCAACTACCCCACCAAAATCTTTTACCTTTTCCATATCCCTCCAACTAGCTGGCAACATTAGAGATAAGAAGACCTCTAGGTTTTCTGGTTAGGAAATTGGGTGCTGTCCTGCCCAACTTGACCTGATGACTCCCAACAGGAAATTGAACAGCGATTACAGCAGCAGGCAGCCCTCTCCCCCACTACGGCTCCAGCTGTGTCCAGTGTCAGTAAACAAGAGACCATAATGAGACATCATACGCTTCGGCAGGTGAGGATTTCCCTTACGGTTTTTTCAGTCATTTATTCTAGTTTGTCCTTTGCTCTGTGGAAAATCATATTGCTCTTTTGAACTCCCATATTCTTTCCTTCCCCTTACACCTTCCATCATGGCAAAGTTATGATCACTTGTCTCCTCATCATTGCAGGCTCCACAGCCCCAAAGCAGCCTCCAGCGTGGTATACCCACATCTGCCCGTTCTATGCTTTCCAACTTTGCACAGGCACCCCAGCTGTCTGTGCCGGGTGGCCTCCTTGGTATGCCAGGTAAGAAGGGTTGATCTGAGAACTTTTCTTGGGAATTGACTAGCTAGTTTGCAGTTCTTTAGCGGCTCCTTTAGGTGATTGTTCTGTCTTTTGTTTTCTGCTCTGTCTTTAGGCCCTCCTCCCTTCACTCTGGTTATTCAGCAGATGTTTGCTAAATCAATAGTACATGCCAGGCACAGTACACTAAGGCTTTGGTGGTGAAAATGACATAGTCCTCTCTAGTGTGCCCTTTTGGTGGGCATGTGGTTATTGATCTCTTTTGGCCAGAATAGCAGTGTTAACTGTCCTGATCCTGGTTGAGTGACCTAGGGAAGTTTCTTCAAAGTCAGCTGCCCCTAAACCAAAGCTGATTCAGTAATTCCCCTCTCTTTGTCTTGATTATTTTACTCTCACCACCGTTTTCTTTGACTCTTCTATACCATCAATACCATGTTGATTAGTCCTGGTAGGTTTGAAGTTTAGGAAAGACCTCTACCTAAAGCTTGGGAGCAGGGTGGGTAGTTGCTACTGAAATAAAGCTTAACTGAGACTGGACTGATGTAGACAACTTCTAATGTTCCCTCTGCATCTCCAAGACTGTAGCCTCAGGGTATTGCGGAAGAAGGTATTATTTCCTCTTTTAATACCTGCCCTCCACTTTTGTCTCCTGGGTCTAGGTGTCAACATTGCATACTTGAACACTGGTATTGGAGGACACAAAGCCCCCAGTCTGGCAGACCGACAGCGGGAATACCTTTTAGACATGATCCCTCCCCGGTCTATATCGCAGTCCATCAGTGGACAGAAATAACGCCTGTTCCACTTACACTGCCCGACCTTGAATCCTTTACCCCTCTCCTCTCCCATTGTCCCCAACTTCCGTCGCATGCAGTGCCTGTACTGGTGCCTACCATACACGGAAAACAAAACAGAAAAACAGAAGACAAAAAGTAGGAATCAACAAGAAAACACACGCCCTGCCCCGCCACCTCCCCTTTGTTTTACACAGCTGCGATCTCTTCTGCCACTTTCTCTCTTCAGTTTCAATAGTGAGGTGGATCTCTGCCTCTGATAGAGGTCAGAACGAGGTCCTGGGGAGAAATCTAAGCCCTTTGATGTGTGTTTCTAAAATTTGTTTTTATGCTTTAATTATTATTATCATTTTTAATGATGTTGTGTGTCCTCCCTTTGTTTAGTGGACGGTTAAACCTTTTTATTTTCACCCAGTATTTTTTTCTCTTCTTTTTTGTTTTTTGTAAACACAAATGACACTCAGTTAAGTGATAGGAGCATTGCAGTAGGGTCCCCAGCTGCCAAGTAGGACATGACTGGGAGTGTTAGGGGCAAAAGTTTTTAATGCACTTAACCCAGGGTTGGGGGGAGGTGGTGGCATCAAACAAGGAAGAATAGCACACCAGCTGTGGGGTGTCTCTGAACAGGACAGTTCAGAAGGCAGTGTTGAGTATTGAAGTTGGGCTCTAAGAATGAGGGGAAAGAGCCTGGAAGGAGAAGCTTTAAAACTTAACCACTCTAAAAGTGACCCATAAAGAAAAGAGAGAAAGGGGCATGACAGTGAACATAATGTTGAGCCAAGGAGGACTGAGACAAGGTCCTAGCCTTCTGGATGCTGGGTGAATGACATTGGTCTCCTGACCCTAGTGGAGACACAGAAGACTATTCCAGGCCAACTAGCCCCAAATTATTTCATCTTATTTTTTTGTAAAGTTCTCCCCCATCCCCATCTCTTTTCTTTTCTTTTTTTAAAAATCCTAATCTGCCCTCAGTAACCACAGCCCCATCTGTAATATAGAGTGGCTGTTCCCAGCCTGACTTTGCTGGGTGTCCTGGAAGTTGGATGGGCTTGAGTGAGTGAAATGTCAAAGGGAGGAAATAGAGGAAGAAAGAAAGAGGGGTTTCCCTCCCAACAGTTGCGACTTTCCCGTTTGTCTCTTTACCTTCTGAGCGCCAGGAGATGAGGGTGAGGGCACCTCATCAGGTTGGAGCCCTGCCCTGGCCCTGCTGCCCTAACTGCAGAGCCGATCGCTCACAGCTGAACAGTTCATGTCAGAACCAGTCCTGGGCCTGTGCTACGAAAGTGGTTGTTGTCTTCTTTTCTCCCCAGAATTCTATAAATTTTGCTTTCTTGTTTGTTTTTATTCTTAAGTGCTACTAATGTAGAGAATGAATTGAATTGTGCAATGTTGCTGTTCTGGGGATTGGGGAGATTAGCATCCCATTTGCCCACACCATGGGGGATGGGGGAAGGGACCAGGTTGTTTTTGAGTAAGGGAAGCCCATTAAAGTTAGGGGTTTCTGCTCACTTCATAGTGTATGTCCACCTGCCTCTCCAGCTCTAATAAAAGCTGTCAGAGTTTCAGGAAGGGATACTCTCAGCAGAGAGGTGTGAAGAGCAGTGTTACATTTTGCCCTTGAAAGCCACCTGGAGAGGTTCCCCCATTTTTATTTTTTAAAATTAAATAATTTTTTAAAGTAAGAAGGCACTTTTAAAATTAACACACACACAAACTGCACATCCTCCCCATAAAGTTTGGGGAGGGGATAGGAGGAGCTGGAATCAGGCTCAGTTCCCCCCACACTGGCCTCTACTCCCCATATTCCAGAGCCACTGTGGGTGATTATACTGGCCCTACGGGCCTTCCTGGCTTTTTTTCTTTCCTCCCTTTCCCCCAATTCATTGAGCACTTAATAAAGGAGCAGAGATGCAGCCTGTGTCTGGGCTCCCCAGTGGTGAAATGATCTGGAAGCTAGACGCTAGTAACAGGTAGTGATGGGGTCGTTTCAAGTATTTTTCTGGGGAATGTGGAACCCCTGACTAAGTGGTGGGAGAGGGAGGGGGGTTAGTGGAACTGGGTCTGGGATTATTTTAAAATTATATATATATATATAAAGATATATTCTTACATCTTTCCTTTGCCCTCTGTGCTTTGAAAGCACTGGATAAATCGTTTGGTTTTGCTTTTCTCTCTTCCACGAAATTGGAAGCTTTTTAAAAAATATTTTCCCTGCAAGTCATCTTGCCTTGTGGCATGTCTGTCTAGCCTCCCTCCCCCCACCCCATGATGAAGTGCCATTTCTGTTATGTCTCCCCTCCCCCAGCTCAGAGGTGCTCAGAGGTACGAGGTGCCCAAGTTTGTCAGTTGAGATTAAAAGTAAGGAACAGAGAATGTGCAATACCGTCTGGCTGGGGGCTGTCCCTGCCCTGAGCTGAATCCCTTCCCTGGGAGCCAGGCCACCTTTGAATGGGGTTTGGAAGTAAGATGTGTAGAGATAGGGGATGATGGGGAAGGAAAGCCTGTAGTCGAGTGCCTGCCAAGGTGCTGAGGCGATAGGGGAGAGGGTGGAGTCTTCCCTGTTTTTATCCCCTCAGGGTCAGTTACATAGAGGCTGCTTGTTGACTAGTATAGCTCCGTGACCCTTTGCTCAATCGCTGAGATTTGATTTCTTACCCTCTCTTATCCCCATTTTCATACCCTTCCCAGGGATTAGTGACGGTGGGGGGGAGGGGGTGCAGTGAGGTTCCTCTAATCATGGTAAAGTATTAGCCTTCCACCTCCTCCCTTTTCCTCCCTCTCCCCCATCCTTCTGTCTTCCTCATTTCTCTACTTTTTCATCACTGATTGCCTTGTGTCCCTCCAAGTCTATTGTTGCTGTCCATCCCCAGGCCTTGGGCCCCATAGACACTAAACCTTATGCCCGAAAGATAGGAGGAAAGACCCTCTGTACAGAGTTATCCTTTACCCCTGGAGCACTGAAGCTCAGGGTGATACTAGAATGAGGATCCCACCAGTTTTGCCTGGCTTCCTCCATCACCAGAGGCTTTAAAAGTAGTAGTTTATGGACAGTGGCTTACTCTCTCTAAGCCTGATACAGGTGATTGAGCGGTAAGGCTTTGGTAAAACTGAGGGACAGAGGTCCTTATTTGTCTTTTTTTTTTTTTTTTTTCTTTCTTTTTCTTTTTGTCATTTGACCACAGCATCTGGACTTCTTTCATCCCTGGAATAAGTATTTTTTCCACATTTTTTGGATGTATGTATGGTAGACAATTTTTTTTTAAGACACAAAGATAAATGTTTTCCTGCTTTGGTTGCCTTTCCTTTCCCCTTTAAAAGGAATTAGCTATAGAACTGCTTTGTAAAGATGCTTCTTGATATTTTACTTTTGTTCCTTTTCCCTAACCTCTCCCTTTTCTCCCCACTTCTCCAGAAGGCATAACCTTCTCTCCACACCCCCTACCCCCTCCTCAGTCCTAGGCTCCCTTCCCCTCCAACAAGACCTTCATTAGCTTATGATATTTGCTGCCGAGATGTTATAACAAGGACTCATTCATGTATATAAGCTATTTCTTGATCCATTTAAAAGGAATTGTACATTGTGTAGAAAAAAAAAAAACTGAAAAAGAGAAAAAAAAGCCCTAGCCATGGATATTGTGAAACTGTGTTATGTCATTTTGTAATGTGCCCGTTTGTGTATGATCCGTGCAAAAGGGTTTCTGGGGAAGGGGAGGGGGTAGGGAGGCAGGGCTGTGGAGGGTGGGGAGGGGAGTGGGCCGGGCCCAGCACACTGAGACTGGCAGCTGCTCCAACCCCATCCCTCCTTAGAGATGCCACCTCCCCCACCACCCACCCCTAATTTGTGCCTTGCCTCCCCACCCTGGAGTAGTCCCTCCGGGTCACCAGCACTGCCTTGGCAGAGCCCACTCCCTCCCCTAACCTGCCCACCCTCCCTACCCCCCAGCATTAGGTTGAGACTGTGGGGAAGTGCTGGGGGTTGGGAGGTAGCCGAGGAATGGGGCAGTTCCCGGGGGCATTGAAACCAAGTATTATTATGAATTGTAATTGTATTTGCACTGTTTTTTTTCTCTGATTGCATCAGCATATATACAATATACCTATATAACAAAATTCAGTGTCAAGCTTTCTTATGCAAGGGATTTCCCCACCCCAAAAAAAGAACCTAGTTTCATGGGGCTTTGAGGGTGGATTGTCAGGGGATGATAGAAATAATTTAAACAAGTCATCCTAAGAATGTCTCCCTTAGGGGAGAGCCATATCCATCTGTACACAGTTTTAGGCTTTGTAAATTGGGGTGAGGCTGGGTTACTGCAAAAGCTAAGACTCCTAGTCCAGACTGTGGAGAGTAAAGAGAACCACAGCACAAAGGGGGTGGGATGGTGGCACAGCCTGGAGACCTGGGGTTTAGTCTCTAGCTTTCCTGCTGACTTGTTGCGTGACCTTTGGCGGAGCTAATTTTTGGGGTCTCCGTTTTATTTGTGAAGTGATGGCAGGCAGGGGAGATCCTCTAGCCACCAAGTTTATAAAGCTTCCTTCCCCACCTGAAAACAAAACAGCTTGAGGTGAGGAAAGTGTTGGGCTGAAAAACCAGGGAGGAAACCAAAGTAGCTAGTGTTGAAGTGGGTATATGTGTGATAGTGCCCTTGGAGAGCTGCCAGGTCCCTGCTGTTCCTTCTGGTTTAGGAAACGCAGCAGAGTGATGTTTAGAACCTCAGTTAAATCTGGGACATTTTTGCCCTCCTGCTTCTAGTTACCCAAGGGCAGGAACCAGGCCCTAAGCCCCACCTCACAAGCAATTGCCCTCAAGGGTGGTTGACCAATGAATACCCCAGGTTGGCAGTCACTCACGCCCTTTGTGAGCTACAGAATGCAGATCTTTCCCCCATTTTTTGGTTGGAGAGCTCAGATATAGTCCACATCTTGTCTCCTTCCCTCAGATCTCATCTGAACCCCCTTAAAGGCAGCTCTCTCAACAGCTGTTTCCTTCAGGGGCCCAGTTTCCCCACAGCCTGGGCTGCGTACTCCCACTGTAGGTCCTTGGCTGGTAAAGCCTGGAGAAGGGTATAGGATGGTGGGTGAAGCCCTGGGGAAGGTGGAAGGATAGATTGGGGGTGGGGGGTGGGGAGCAGGGAGGTGGGATGGGGAATGGCCTTCTCTGAATGGGGTGGGTGGGAGGGGAACAAGACCCTTTTGCACAACTCTTTTAAGTTTCCTTTTTTAAAAAAAAAAAAAACTCATTCTGATTTTCTGCATTGTGTTTGGGAATTAAAATGAAAAAACTAAGACCAATAGAAACTGGTTTTCAAAAAGGCAAATACACTCCCATCTGTTTCAGATGCTGCTGAGCATTTCAGCGGTGACAGATTCAAATAATAAGCTAATTTTTGGAGAAAGGATTAAAAGAAAAAAAAACTTTGTAATATTTATCACTTGCAAGCTATGTTTAATAAAGAAAGGAATGGTTTCTAAACTTTCCTGTGACTTGTGCTTTAGTCATGGTGGAGGGTGGGGATGGCAGTTTGGTGGGAGCAATTTTAGGGGCAATTTGGAGATTGGCTATGATTTATACTCCCTGCAGTCACTGGGGTACCTTTATAGTTTGTGTCCTTTCTTCAGTTTTAAGGATTTAAAGCCCTTACCTATTTGAGTATTCTTGTTCCCCTCACTTTTATGTAGATCCATGTTCTGGAAGCCACTGATATGACTTTAATTACCTGATGAGTTAAGGTCTAAAGGTATCCCGGAGGAGGCTGCATTTAACCCAGAGGCTGGACCTCCATCCTGTCCGAAGGAGAGGTGTACTCTAGTTGTCCTTGGCCCTTCTCACTATGCTGCTCTAGTCTCCAGTAACAGTTCTTTGTAGCATGCTGGTCTCTCCAGGGGGAACCTTAATACAGCCCACACTGTTCTTAGCAAGCTGCATAATATGTACTTCCTTAGTTGGAATGCAACATCCCCTGAAAGATCTGCAACTGCTGTGTCCTACCATGTCACTCACCTCCACTCCCCCAAGTTCTCCTTTCAATCCAGAACATTAATCAGATCCTAATTTATTTTTTCCATCTTGGTTTATTTCCAGCAAAGCATTTAGACCAGGCCCACCCAGAGGAGAGGATGGTACTTCCTCAGGGAGCTGAAGTTTGGGGCTGTTCTTAACCTCTTGGTCCTCTGCCACACTGTTTAGTCAAAACAGCTTCTGCTCCTTGGGCGGTTCGGGAGGGGCAAGGCCCAGCCTTGCTGGAGTCTTGTCATTGGTACTAACATCTTTCTACAAGAGCACAGGGGAGACAGTGATTGGATCCCACCAAGACCAGCAGATTAAGAGCCTGGGGTTTTGGTTTTAGGGCATGGAAGGGCTGGACAAGGAGGGGGCAGGGGCCAGGACTGCCACAGGTCATCATGAGCAGAGTGGGAAAGACATGCTCTTTGGACACCTAGAACAGAGGGGAATAGATGTGTAGGGTGTTCCACAGCCTCTGTGCTCATTCTACAAGGGATTCAAGGCCACCAAAACCTCAGTGCAAACTAATCGTTCCTTTCAAAAACAGAAAAATGGAAAAATGTCGAGGGGTGCCTCCTGAAAGGGGGCCGATGCTTTGGATCTGGAAAGGTGGAGAGAGGCATTTGGTTGCTGAGAGAAGCAGTGCACGTGAGCTTAGATGTCCGAAATGCTTCTGGTGTCGGAACAAAGTGGCAAGGAACTCGGAGCCCCTTTGCCCACCTGCCTTTTTAAACAACCAGGAACGCAGAATGCCTGTCCCGGGTCAGACTCCAGCTTGGGCACAGGAGAAACGTTTCAGACAGGAGGTTCAGGTTGGAGAATGTGTGCCCTTGCCCCACTTTCCCCTTCGGGGGAACCCTTAGAGCTATCTGTCTTTGGGGATCATGGATCCTTTGGATCATGAGGATATGTTCAGTGGGGTGTGAGGGAGGATTAACGGAGAGAACTCCCACCTGAGCATGGTTTAGTTTTAAGTTATCTGGTGTGTTGGGGATGACACAGATTCCCCCCTTTCTTGAGGAGAAGGGAGAAGCGGAAGTCATGTCCTCTTTTCTCTTCCTATGGTCAGGCTTGCCCCTCTCCACTGAAGGGGCTCAGGGACCTTTGGTTCCTTCCTGCCTCCAGGGTGGCAGGGAAAGGTGAAGTAGGTTCTTAGGTAGGGCTGCAGTTAGTGACATCGGGAGGGAGCCAGTTTGGAGGGCCCTAGGCTAAGGGCAGCTGCTCCACGGTCACAGGAGGGGGAAGGCGGTGGTCAGGCATCAGATGCGGGGCCTCAAGCATACCACTCTTTGCTCCCCAGTCCCCCTCACTAGACTCCTCACCTGGGTATTGAGTTCAGTCTTCCCTGGCTTCCCTCCACTCACAGCCTGGCTTCTGCAGCCCCCAGCTCCATCCCAGGCAGTCTGAGGCACTGCTTAGCACTCCTGTGACTCCTGTCTGCTGAAGAGGCTGCCCGGATGGAGAGGATGAGCACCATGAGCTGTCTGGGGCTTCCCTCTGGCTTAGCGTCCATCAGCCCCAGCCTTTCATCCTGTTCTGTGCACCCGAGAGACAGGAGAAGCCAGACCCTTCCTTGTGCAGAGTCGCAGGAATCCAGCTCTGGCCTTTTCGCCGCCTGTCCTTTGCCCGGGGAGCCCCTGTGCTCCTGTTTCATGCAGCCACCAAGCCTCCTCCCGCTCCTAGTACCACACAACTGAGAAGAACTGGCCCTCGCTCGCTGCCTCAGTCTCCTCATTTGTAAAACAGCATAGTCATGGATAAAAGCCCTTCCCCACTCTTTGGACCTATGCCGCCATAGTGCAGACCGTCTTCCTAGCAGTTCTCCACATTAGCCATCCTTATCTATGTCTCCAGCCCAGGAGGAGACAGAGGAGGCAGAAGATGAGGGCAGCCAGGCCCACGTGTATGCCCACCACAACCCCAGGTGGCGAGCTGCTCTCATCCTGGCTGCAAGAGCGCCCAGCCTTGGACTCTGTGGATACAGTGCCATCTGTCAGAGGACCAAGGTGGAGGCAAAGCTCAGCCCCTCCTCCTCCTCGAAGATTGGCGGCCGCAGGTCCTATGTTAAGGGCCTGCTTGGACCCCAGGCCTGCCACCCTGCTACCAGATTCCACTCACCAGGGGTGGCCAGGGGCACATCGTGCCGAGAGACAACATGGGAACAGTGCTTGCCATCCCCATGGCCACTGAAGGCCTGGAGCTGGATCTCAGAGAGGGCCTCACTCAGATCTATGTAGAGAAAGAAACTGACAGTGCTAGCCAGAAGCAGGGGCCCTTCAAAATGGGCAGCAGGCAGCTTGCGGTGAAAGAGACTGAAGCCTTGGATCGACCCCAGCTGGAGTGGCAGCTCCCACGAGGCCTGCACAGAGGTGACATTGAGCGCTTTGGTGGGGAAGCCGAGGGCAGCAGGGGCTGCAGAGGAAATGAGATGAGCTGGTTGGCAGTTCTGTTTGCCCAAGGCCAGGGGCTCTGCAGGGCTGGAGAAGCTGTTGCTCACTGCTGCCCATGCTGGAAGCGTGGATAGAGGCCGAGTCCTGGCTGGCACCCTCTGCTGAGTAGACCCGCACATGGATGGAATAGACCATGGCAGGCTCCAGGTTGGAGAAGACGTGCTCAAAAGGTGCCTTTGCCCCCACCCTCTTGGAGCTCTGGACCAGCTGGCTTGGAGAAGCAGAGAAGCTTGGCAACCAGCATCCCTCTCCCTTACTACAACCATCCCCCACCACCACAAAGTGGGCACAGAGCCCCAGCTAGGTCTCCAAGGAGAGAAGGGAGTGGGGGCTGCAGGAGCCAGGATGAGAAATGCTGAGGATAAGAAGGGGGTTGAAGAGCAAAAGGAAGTACCAGAGGTCCAGGCAGGTCTGGGCATCACTAAGAGTAAGAGAAACTTGACCAGGGACTCCTGTCCATCCACCCACACCCACCTCCCACTGGCTGGAGGTGCGACACAAAGCTGATGACGTGTCCCCACTGGGGGGCAGTGGTTCCTGGGACACTCAAACGGCAGAGGTGGAGAGAGCCGCTGCCACGGGCAGGCCCTTGGGAACGGGATGGCTCTGGATACCGTCACAGCCAGGCAGGCACTGGCCTGGTTGGAGCCTGCACTGTTCTCTGCCGTGTATTGGTAGATGGCCTCGTCCTCTGCGGATATCCACAACAGGGAAAAGCAAACACAGCCACTGGGGCTCCTTCCCTCCGGGTCCCCTGCCCTGGTGGAGTGGCAAGACCCACGGACCAGTCCAGAAGCAGAAGGACCCACCACCCATATGCAGGTGTCGCTTGTAATGGAGCAGGCTGGGCAGAGCCTCCTGTGGGTGGAGTTAGCTGCAAGGGTTGTAGACAGTAAATGTAGGAAAAGAGTGTTGTATAAGGTGGGGGTGGATGCCTGGGGCAGCTGAGGGGACCTCAGCAGTCAGGCAGAGTGGAGGGGGTGGAACAGGCGTACCTCGGGTACCTGTTGTTGTAGGTCAGCCGAATGTCATCCCCAGGACTCAACCCCTTCCTATTCTTCAGCCAGACCAGCCAGGGCTCAGGGACACCCTGGGCTACACAGATGAAGATGGTGCTGCTGCCTGGAGGCTTGGACAAGGACTGTGGCCAGTGGACAAACTCGGAGGGAGCCAGGCAGGTGATGGCATGTGGGAGGTGCCATGAGATCTGGCCTCTCACCCTCCTCCCGCTCCTCTCCTCATCCAGGTTCCCGTGGAGGGTGAGGTGACCCAGGACACTCCCTAGCTGGCCCTTGGGGTTCACCCTGCACAAACAGGATGCCCTGTGCTATCGTCGGATCTGAGTTCCGAGCTGATTGACTGACTGCGCAGACGTAGACTCTTGAGTGCTGGACCAACACTTCGGAGATCATGAGGTTCCCAGGGCCCAGGACTTGGATGCCCCCTACGCTGATGGAGCAGCCACCTACGGGGAGACAACTGGTCAGAGCTGGAACGGTGCAAAGGGCTGGGGTCTCCGGAAGGCGGGACGGGGCAGGACGGCTACACACCCAGGTAGCTCCAGACCAGTGGCTGTGGGTGGCCTGTGGCGATGCATTCCAGCACTGCACCCTTGGGTTCTGAGCTCCAGACAGGATCTCTGGCTCCTGTGGCAGCTGTGGGGATCCCACTGAGAGGCGAAAACAGAAAATTGAAGGATCAGGAAACAGAACTCTCCCCTCGAACCCAGGAGACACTTCAGCTCCGCTCCCAGAGGCTCCTTCTAATCCTCAAGTGACCAGACCCCAGAGGTGTTGCCATTTTACTCCTAGATTACATATAAAGAAAATTACTTGCCCAAGATCCTATGGCAGTAAATAGAAGTGTGTGTGTACATGTGTGCGCACTAAGTCACTTCAGCCATGTCCAACTCTTTGCAACTCTATGGACCATACCTGCCAGGTTTCTCTGTCCATGGGATTCTCCAGGCAAGAGTACTGGAGTGGGTTGCTGTGCCCGCCTCCAGGGGACCTTCCTGACCCAGGATCGAACCCATGTCTTCCTGAGGCTCCTGCATTGCAGGTGAGTTCTTTACTAGGGAATCCCACAAATAGAGGTATACTTCATTTTATTGCGCTTCACAGATACTGTGGTGGTTTTTTTGTTTTGTAAACAAATCAAAAGCTTGTGGCAACCCTGCATTATCAGATGATGGTTAGCAATTTTAGAAATCAACTTTTTTATATGAGGTATGTACATTGTTTTATACATAATGCTATTTAATAGGATACAGTATAAACATGATTTTTATATGAACTGAGAGGCCAAACAATTCACATGACTCGCTTTATTGTGATAGTCACTGTAGTCTGGCACCAAACCTGCAGTACCTCTGAGGTCGGCCTACATCAGAGCTCAGGGTACTAAGCAGCCCCAAGTTAAACTGGAGGGGTGGAGGGAGGAAAGGGTGTCAGCAGGGCCCCCGCCAGCACAGAGTGCCCCTGGAGGGCCTGCAGCAGTGTCAGAACATGAACTGACCAGGTAGGGAGGTAGTGGCGGATACCCAGGGACCTAGTCCCCCTCCCTAAGTCACCCACAAAACTGGCAGGAGACCCTGCCCTTAGAAAGAGAGCCAGGCCCCGCCACCAAGTGAGCATGTCTCAGCTGCTCAAAAGGGATGCAAACGTTTTCTGAAATAAACTGCTCTCTGGGGCTAACAGCATCTTCATTTTCTGGCACCCTCTCCCATCTTATTAAGTGAATCAGCACGTCGTCACTGCGGGGCTGCCTTGTGTGAGGTGCTATTCTCACACTGGGAGCACAGGTGTGAACAGCAAGGGACCAGGCCTTTGTCTTCCTTCATCCTGTCACCCCTATTCTTGTTTTGCTACTTTTTATTTTATGAGATTTTGTAACATATTTATTTAACCTTTTCATAAATGTCCTTTATTAAAAATTTAGGAATTCCCTGGCAGTCCATGGGTTAGAATTCTGTGCTACCACTGCAGGGGGCGGGGGGTGGGTCCTGAATTTGATCCCTGGTTGGGGAACTAGGATCCCACAAGCCATAGCATGACAAAAACAAAAAAACTTCTCATACAAAGTTACATCTCTCAAAGTTTCTGGGCTTCCCTGGTGGTGCTAGTGGTTAAAAAAAAAAAATCTGCCTGCCAATGTAGGAGACGCAAAAAATGTGGGTTTGATCCCTGGGTCAAGAAGATCCCCTGGAGTAGGAAATGGCAACCCACTCTAATATTCTTGCCTGGAAAATTCCATGGACAGAGGAGCCTGGCAGGCTACAGCCCATGGGGTTGCAAAGAGTCAGACCTGACCGAGCTCACACACACACACACACACACACACACACGGTGACTCAGCCGGCAGAAAATCCACCTCCCAATGCAGGGGACTTGTGTTTGACCCCTGGTCCGGGAAGATCCCACGTGCTGCAGAGCGACTGAGGCCATGCTCCATGACAAGTGAGCCTGTGCTCCAGAGCCCAGGAGCTGCAACTACTGAGCCCACATGCCAAAACTATTGAAACCTGAACGCTCTAGAGCCTATGCTCCGCAGCAAGAGAACCCGCCACCACGAGAAGTCCGTGCGCTGCACTAGAGATTAGCCCCCGCTCACCACCACTAGAGAAGAGCCCACGCAGCAACGAAAACCCAGCATAGCCAAATATAATTTTTAAAAAAGCTCCTCAAGGACTGGTATACAGTCTTACACATCTTTAAATCTGGTTCAAGGTCTAGCATAGTATTTCATCCATTCTCCATTCAGCCCACCACCATATATTGAGAGTCTACTTTGGACCAGGCACTCCTCAGTTTGCCGCCCAAAGCTCGAGCTCCAGCTGTGGACTGTCTTGAAATGTCCTGGCTTTGGCTGAGGAGGCAATATTCCACCTGGTCAGGCCGTCTCGTGGGGCAGAGCTGGTCCATGTGACATCCATCCCTGGCTGGACGCCTCCGCATGCCAGGCTTTATACTGTGACCCCCCATGCACCGTCCCCTTTAATCCTTACTACAAGCCTGTGGGGCCAGTGCTTTTAGTTCTCCAAGTTCACAGATGAGAAAACAGTGCCAGAGAGAGCAAGTGACTTGTTCAACCCCAGAGGGCCTGGCAGAAGTGGAACGCAATCCTGGGTCTTGGAGGCACTGCTGACAGCATTCCCTCTGGGCACTGTGAGCTCCTTGAAAGTCTGGGAAATCCCGTGTCCCTGGTGCCTGCCCAGGGTAATGCCCGCCCCAGGGGGTGGATGGCTGGGGCCTCGGTACCCAGCTCCTGTCTCCTGTCCCTGGGGGAGTGTCTACACTGATCCCAGCTTCTTCTGTGAAATGTAGGCTATCATGTAACTCAGTCACCGGCTGATCCTCTGTGCCCAAAAAGCACCTGCTTGTCATCTGCCTAAAGCTCTCTGGCCATTCAGTCCCCTGCTTCTGCGGCCAGCAGGATGGAGGACCCGTGCCTGCCCAGTCACTTGGCCAGGAGCACTGATCATCATGGAAGCCTGGCATCCTGCCCTGCCCTCATGCCTGGGATGGCCGATGGGAACAGGAAGTGGAAAGCCACAGGAACCTCACCCCAGCTTCCCTCTGCTCTCAGGGAGGAGCCCCTGATCCCCACTCTTTGCTTTCAGTTTCGAAGTCAGCTCCAGATAAGAGACACCATAGATGTCCCCTTCCTCTTTCAGGCTTCAGTTTAAAAATTAAGCATCTTTTGGTAGAATTTTGCTTTGAGGCTTGCCCAAGGTTCACTTGTTATCTGTGCTGCGGGGGCCCCCTAGTGGGTAATTCAGGCATGCTATCCCCGCACACTCCCGTGGCCTCGGCTTCAGGCTGTGGCAGGAGTCTTACCTGTTTCCCACTGGGTATCATCTCTTCATAGGTTCTGCTGCAACCCTCATTTTAGGCACAAAACTCTCCCATCCCACATGGCCTGTATTTCGGGTCATTTGGGGCATTTCATCTCAGGTAAAAGGCTATTTTCACCCAAAGGAGGAAACACGCAAATGTGTGTGTATGCGTGCACACAAACACACATGCACATACATCTGAGCACACCATGCACAAACACAAGTGTACCCAAGCATCCACTCCCAGCCGAGTCCCAGGAGCCCCTAAACCCATCAAAAGGGCTCCCACTACTCTGGATCAAGTCCAGACTCGTTTCCACGATGGGAATCACCTACCTTTTCTACATCAATTTTTTGTTACCTTGAATTCTCCCCATTCTCTGGTCCAGCAACGTGGAATTGCCTGCGTGAACTGCACTATTCTAACCCTTGTGCTTTTACATGAAGCAGTGCCACCCTCTCCATCTTCTTGACCTTGGCCTGCCTCTCCGCTCACCCTTCTACTCTCAGCTTGGTATAGCTTTCTCTCAAGGCCCCTTACCAGCCCTTGCCCATAGCCCAAGGCTGGGTTAGAGGCCTCTGCCCTGGGTTCCCACAGCACTTCCCTGTCTACTCAGTTGCCAGCTCTGGGAAGCCATGATGGACTGACTGGGCCTCTTCCACCTGCTTACTTCTGTATTCCCACACCCAGCACAGTCCTTATATGAGCCAGCGCTCCAAGTATCTGTACCACATGCAACCACATCAGCCACACCCACTCCCTGTGGCGCCAGCTCCCACATCCTCCTCTGCCCAGTGCCTGCTCTGATCCCCCTGGTCCTCGCTTCCCTTTTAGCATCAGCCGCGCATCCTGGCTGTGGCGAGTATTGGCCACATTGTGAGCCACGCAGCAGTATGTGCCCAGGTCCGCCTGGCTCACACGAGTGATGCGGAAGATGCCACCAGGGGTCCCTGGCTGGGCACTGGCCCACAGCCTGTCAGCCTACTACACTCCTTACTGGTGCTCACCTCTGGTCAGCGGTACCCAAGGTCATGCCATTGTGTTCCCAGGAACTGGAAGGCTCAGGCACTCCCCGGGTCATGCACTGGAGCAGGTGACTCCACCCAGCTCCTCCTTGGCAGACTCTGGATGTTGACGGAAGCATGATAGGCCTAGGACACAGGGACCACCTGAGCTCCCGGACGGCTGGCCCCCACCTCTGCCGCCAGCAACTCTGTCCCGGAGCCCCAGCTTCCCCTCCATGCCCACAGTTGCCACTCCCCACTGACTGCCTTTTTGCACCCCTGCAGTCTTGCATCTGTGGTCTCTGGAGGCCATGAGCACTTTACCTTCATGACATTTAAAATTATGATTTACATTTGCATTGGTATCAACACAAATATAATCCAGAACTATAAAATAACAACTCACTATTATATATTCGTTATTCATTTTTTCTTCTGGTTTTAAAGAAATTATATTTAAAACAGGTTTGTGATCCCCTGAAAAGGCCCTCAGTGCATACTGTGTCTAATGGCCAAGTCAACACTGCCCAGGCCACCCTGGGCAATTCTGTGCCCTGTGGGCGCCATCTGTGGGTACCCCTATGCACTCATCCCCCATAACCCTCACAGGAGCAGCCCAGTCACTTACTTGCCAGTTGTATCTGGGCCCACGAGCACCAGGCAGTTCTGGGCCACACAGTGGGACTCATGGGCACGGGAGGGGAGGCTCCAGCGAGAGGGCAGGCAGCCAGATGCAGGAGCGGTTGGGCATCAGGGTGGTGCTGCTGGCGTTGGTCAGGGCCAGTCTGTCCCACTGCCAGGAAATGGACATAGGTGGCTCACCCTCCACCTGGCCAGGCAGCACCAGCGGGCACTCCCGCACGAAGGCCAGCTCAGAGCCTGCAATGGGACCTGTGGGGACAGCAAGCCAGGCCTGGGCACAGCAGCCTCCTGTAGCCCACCACCTCCAATCAGTTTTGAGCCCCTCTTGGCTGGGTGAGGGGTAGGGAGGCAGGACTTTACTTTGGTGGGGGCCTTGGGGAAGCACACGAGGAGGGCCTGGCAGTCCAGTCCAAGGAGCAGGGCCGCCACTGTCCGGCTGGGCCACTGCAATTGATGGCCTCTTTCAGCCGGACCCTGGCAACAGGGAGGGTGCGGGGCGGGCACAGTGGCGAGGTCAGGGGCCCAGGCGTGGGCACTGTGCTCCCCAGGAGCCAATGGCATCACCTCCTCTCTCCCACACTGGCCCATCTGCCCGTCTGCCTGCAGGGTCAGCTTCCTGGGACTCCTGGCTCTCTTTTCCCACTGCCGAGATCCCAGCCCCTGAGTGGGGGAGGAGCACACTCACATATTCACTCACTCACATATTCACTCACACCCATGTATTCACTCACACCCACATATTCACTCACACCCACATACTCACTCATACCCACATATTCACTCACACTCACATATTCACTCACACCTGGACCGAAAGCCCAGCCTCACAGACCCGGACACTGCTTCCATCCCAGAACTGTCCTCTCACAGAGGACTCTCACATGAAGACATCCCTACAGACTCAAAGTCACAAATGCACAAGCACGCAACGGCAGACACCAATGTTGCAGGTCTAGAAAGGCAAGCTCAGAGCTGTGAACCCACATGCACAGACCACCCTACATGACACCAGAGCATGCGATGACTCAGCCTTCCAGGCTGAGCAGGAGCCTGCCCAGCAGATGGGCAGCCTTTGAGGGGAAGAGCCCCCAGGCCTAGGGCTCAGCCAGCCTCGGCCATCGATGGGGAAACCTCCTGGCCCCTGCTCCTCCAAGACCCTCTGCTCCACAGCCGCCCCCCAACCTGTGTTCCCTCAGCTCTCCTGCTGCCTGGCACCCCCAGACTGCAGTCAAAGCCTGCTCTCCCAGACCCTCCCTCCACCTAGCTCTTCCCCACAGGCACGTGCCTGTCCGTCCCACTTTCCTCCAAGGCTTTTCAGCACCTCTGCTCTCATCACCTTGGTGTCCCGCACCCCCCGCCCCCGTTTTGCCATTGGCTCTCCCATCCCAGTGTCTTCCCCCTTATCCTCCCATCCGCCCCTCTCACCCCACCTTCCCCCACTTCTCCCCCACTGCCCTCCTCTTCCTTCTCCCTCTGTGTCCTGCAGGCCCCGACACTTACCCCAGTCTAGGAGCAGCAGCAGCAGCAGCCCCGGGCCCTGTCCCCACAGGTTTGGCCCCCTCAGTCCTAGGCTGCTCCCCAGGCAGCTCTGGTCTTCTGCCTTCAGCCTGGGGTCCCCTGGGCTGTGGGCATTTCCCACACAAGCACTTGAGGGAGCTCAGTATGGGGGCCCAGGGTCCAGAGGGCTGAAGTCTGGGGTAAAGGTTGGAGGCTGCTGTCTTCCCTGGAGCTGGGTCTCTCTCTGCTTTCAGCCTGAGCCCCCCACACCCCCAGCGTCTCCTCCTCCCAGGGCCAGGACACAGACACTAAGACAGTTGGAGCAGGGATGGGGGGTGGGGTGGAGGCCAATGAGAGGAGGGCAAAGTTGGGGTCAAACCTGTCCCTTTCCCAGCCTCAGACCTAACTTACTCCTTCCCAAACATGGATTGAATGAGTGAAGTTTGCTGGTGGGGGAGGCCTCTGTTTCCCCTAAGCCCAACTCTGGGGATCCAGGGCCAGAACTGGGAGGCCCGGAGTCTGATATGGGCGTCCTGGGTAGGGGTGCAGAGCCCCCGTCCTCCTAGAGGACTCACTGTCCCAGGTGCTGAGCCAGGCCTGTAAGGGAACTCATCCATTAGTTCGGTCTTGGCCGCAGCAGCCCCCTCACCATTCACAGTGTCACTTTCCAAAGCTGTTCTCCCCACACTTGTTGGGACAACGGATTGGGGTCCTGGTGACGGGAGGCACTGGCAGGCGGGGGTGAGGACCCAGTCTCCACTGCCCAATCTGAAAGAGAAGAAAGCAACCTGGGCCCTCTCCTCTTGCCGGACTGACCATCTAAACAGGCAAGAAGGAGGGGGGCGTTGCCTTTTCACCAGAGGAGAAGGCCCCAATTTTCAGACTTACTTGTTTTTGTAGGACCCCCTTCACCTAAACTGCATCCTCTGCCCTCCAAAAGCAACGGGCAGAACACAAGGCCACAAGCAGCCAGGCTTCTGGCCCCAGAAGCTCCAGCCTGTCTGGCCCCAGACCGAGTCCCCTGCCCCTTACTCTTTCTCCTTGGCGTTACCCAGCTCAGGCTGTGCCCCTCATCTCTTTGGCACAAGCGCCCATCGCTGGTTTTCTCTCCGACATGTTCAGCCTCCTGCCTGGCTCCCCGCCTCATGCAAAAGCGTTTTCAGAATCAACTCTCCCAACACTGCCTCTCCCGGCTCAACCTCCTCCTCCTCCGAGACCAGCAGTCCAGGGTGGGTGACTGAGCCTGAGCTACCCTTAAAAGAGACTGTGGGAAGAGAGCCTGCAGCTTCCCCCTGGGCCTTCCTCACCAGCCCTGCATCTCTCTGTCTTGGAGCCTCCAATTCAGGTTCTCACTCTTTCTCCGGAGGGGCTTACTGAGTCAGCACAGCCTGGATGGGATCACTGGCCCTGAGGTGTCAGGAAGATGTGGTTCAAGTAACTGATAAATTGTATCCTTTGTAGGAGGCTTTACCTGGTGGTTTAGTTGGTAAAGAATCTGCCTGCAATCCAGGAGACCCCTGGGTGGGGAAGATCTCCTTGGAGAAGAGAATAGCTACCCTCTCCAGGATTCTTGCCTGAGGAACCCCATGGACAGAGGAGCCTGGGGCGCTACAGTCCATGGGGTCGCAAACAGTCAGAAAGGACTAAGTGACTAACACTTTTACTTTCCCTCTTAAACCTGTTTCATTGATAAAAATGGGGGTGGATGTGATAGAAACCACCTCCCCCCATGACTGGGAGGATTAAGTGAAGCAAGGACTTAGGATAGTGTGTGGCCCAGATCAGCGTTTGCAGTCTTTGGTCTTGCCTCTCTATCCGGTTATCCTGCTGTCAAGACCTCGCTCCAGTACCTACTAACAGGATGTCTCCTTATCTCCTGTGTCTACCTTGTCACCTCTGAACTCACCAATGTGGCCCACAAGACAAAGAACCATCATCAATACAGAAGACCTGGGTTCAAGCACAAGCTCTGTCCTCCCCCGCCATCTCGCTTTGGGCTGGTACCCCTCACCTCTGAGATACCCCACCTGTCATGTAGGAGGATGAGCAAGACCTGCTTGTCAGGGTTGTGATGAGCAAATGAAAGGCTTTGCACTTTAAGGGCCCAGTTCCACTCCTCCTCCTTTTTAAAAACAGTCTGGGGACTTCCCTGGTGGTCCAGTGGCTAAGACTCCATGCTTCCAAGGCAGGAAGCCCAGGTTCCATCCCTCTCTAGGGGAACTAGATCCTGCAGGCCACAGGTAAAAGTTTGCATGCCGCAACTGACGAAGACCCAGCACAAGCAGATAAATAATACACATTAAAAACATAAAAATAAGACAGCAGCTTGAGAGTTTACAGAGCTTAAAGTCCGTCCATCTTAATCTGTACAATTCAATATCTTTAGTATATTTTACAGAGTTGCACAACCATCACCAGAATATATTTGAGAACATTTGCATCACTTCCAAAAGAAATAGTGCACCCATTAACATTCACTCTCATCCACCTCTCTCCCATGCCTCCCCTGCAGGCAACCACTCTACTTTCTGTCTTTGCTATTCAGGATATCTCTTATAAGTGGGCTCATACTACATATGTTTTTTTGTGTGTGTATGGCTTATTTCACTTAGCATGATGTTTTCAAGTTTCCTTCACGTTGCAGACACATGTTAGTACTTCATTCCTTTTTATGGCTGAACACTCTTCCATTGTATGGTTCTACCAGTTTGTTTATCCATTCACTAGATGACGGACGTTTGGATTGTTTCTCCTTCTGGGTATTATGAATAATGCTGCTGTGAACATTCATGTACAGTTTGTGAGAGACATGTTTTCAGTTCTCTCAGGTCCATGCCTAGGAATGGAATTTCTGGGTCATACGGTAACTCTGCATTTTGAGGAACTGTCAAGCTGTTTTCCAAAGTGGCTGCAGTCAGTGACATTCCAAGCACTTCTTTTTGTAACCCTCAAGATAGGGTTAACTTTCTATTGGTGCCAGGACCCTTTGAGATTTGGTGAAAGCTTCCCCCAACTTCCAAGGAAACTTACATTTGCATACACCCCGAGCCCCAGGTTAGGAGGTGCTGTCCCAGGAATAAAGGTCCGAATGGCCTTTTTTTTTTTTTTGCTGCACTGCATGGCCAGTCATCTGACTTTAAAAGAAGAAGATTACCCTGGATGAGTCTGTGGGTCTTTAGCAGTGGAAGAGGCCAGCAGAAGTCAGAAGGAAAGGTCAGAGTCACGTGAGGGGAGAGGGGGCCGAGCTGTTGTTGGAGACAAGGGATCAGATAGCCAAAGAATGTGGATGACCTCTAGAAACCGGAAAAGGCAGGAATGGAGTCTCCTCTGAAGCCTCCAATAGGAATGCGGCCCTGAGAACATCTGGCTCTTAGCCCATGGGACACTTCAGAGCCTAAGAGAGTAACTTGGTGTTGTTGGAAGCCGTGACTTTTGTGGTCATTTGATACAGCAGATAGAAAAGTTTTCAAGATCCCTGTCTATTCTATCACCAACACTGTCACCCGCTGACTCCTCATATCAGGTTTCCCGGGCATCTCCCCGAACTGAGCGTGAGCTCCACCAGGTCAGGAGCTGTGCATGATCCCCTCTGGGTGCCCAAAGCCAGAGCAGGTGGCACTCCCTGTCAACACGGGGTAAGGGGAAGATGAAAGGAGAGCCAGCCAGCCTTGCAAAGTCATGCCCAGACCTCCCTCGACTCTGATCTGCATCCTTCTCTCCCTTTTGTGAACACCCGATAGGCGGTCCATGAGCAGAGCTGGGCAGAAAGCGGGTCGAGGCGGCTCCAGCCCACCGCCTGTGCGCAGGAGCCCTAACACTGCCCTGACGTCGCCACGCCCCAGTCCCTCTTCCCCTGGCTCCCCACACTCCGTCAGAGGTACTGTCCCCGCCCGGGATGTTTCTCCCGAAGTTCAAGCGCCGCAGGACGTGGTCCCAGGCAGTGTCTCCACCCCCCTCCAGCTCCCTCCTCGCCGCAGCCTTTGCCAGTCACTGGCCCTTCCGGCTCTCTGTTCCCCCTGCTGGGCTCATCTTCCCTCAGTCTTCCCTTTGCTGAAGCATTTTCAAATAAATCCTGGACATCATCTCATTCCACTCCTGTATACTTACTGTGTATCTTTTTAAAAAATGCAAAATTTTCCATACCTAATGTCATTATCCTATCTAACAAAAATAATGCTACCAAGTCCAAGCTCCTGCTCTTGACTGACTGATCTCTCCAGTGAGAAGCTGATGAGTTGTTGGGGCAAGGAGTAGCGATCATTTAGAAGCCGCCAGAAGCTGAGAAGGTGGCAGACTAGCATCCCAAAGAACCACCTTCCTAGAATTCAGGCTTGTTTTATACTGAAAGGGTAGAGAGTAAAGTCCTGGTTCCAGCCATCCACTGGAAGCGATACCTTAATTTCTTCCAGCCAGTCATTCCCAGGTGGAAAAGTGAGCTAAACAAAGGTATTTTACCTTAATGTTCATCACCTGGGGGACAAGGTTCCCATTATGTGTAACTTAAGTTTATAGGCAACATGCCTTTAGTGACTGATTTGGAATACAAAATCTTTTCCTGTTACAATTCCCCACTGTCAATGATCCATTCCACAGTCCCCTGCGAAAGGGATGAAGATTGCTCTAGACCTACTGGACTGTGCCTAAGAAGAGGTGATCATGGAAAGGAATTGATCAGTCCTGGGTAGGGAATATTCTTTAGTCCTTTAGTCAGTAGTACAGTCCTTTTTGGAGAAGGAAATGGCAATCCACTCCAGTATTCTCGCCTGGAAAATCCCATGGACAGAGGAGCCTGGTAATCCTCTTTCCTTTTTTATATACAACTATTTGAACCTAGGGCTTCCCAGGTGGCTCAGTGGTAAAGAATCCACCCACCAATTTAGGGGACACAGGTTTGATCCCTGGTCCTGGAGGATCCCACGTTCTGTGGGGCAACTAAGCCCATGTGCCACAACTACTGAGCCCTTGAGCCGGGGAACCACAACTGCTGACGCCCGAGCAGCCCAGGGCCTGTGTTCCTCAACAAGAGGAGCCACCGCAATGAGAAACCCACACACCGCAACTAGAGAGTAACCCTGCTTGCAACTAGGGAGTAACCGAAGAAAAGTGTGAGCGGCAACAAAGACCCGAAAAGAAACACCTTCTTCTACGTATATATGTTTTGGGCTGCTGGCGCTCAGCTGCGGCACGCAGGATCTTCACTGTGGCCTGCAGTCTCCCCAGCAGTGCTGAGCTGGCTTAGTTGCTCCACAGCCCATGGGATCTTCCCAGATCAGGGATCGAAACTGTGCCTCTGGCATTAGCAGGCGGATTCTTTACCGCTGAGTGACCAGGGGAGCCTGGAGGGCTTTTATTTATTTATTTACTTAGTCCAGATGGGCTATGCTTCCACCCATCCTGAGAACGTGTCTAAACACTAGCAGGTATCTGAAGTTTCCTGCAGCTCGAGGCCTTTAGGTCTATTTGCCAGTTCCTGGTGTGGCAGGTTCCTGTGTTGAGTCCTCAGCTGGGGAGGTCTAGCAGCAGTCTTTGGGTTATTTTTAGCACAAATGATGCAGTTCTGAGAGCTCGCTAGATGGCCTTTTGTAGGCTAGGCCTTTTGTAGGCTAGGCCCCATTGTATACTTTTGACTCCGCTGTAGGGGGCCTCTCTCACGTGATGGGTACCACCGCAAATGTGCTGCCACCGTGTCCAAGGGCACCTGGGGGATCAAAACTGTTCCCTGTGCCCTACATTTGCAGCCAGGCGAGGTGTGGTCAGAGCGAAACCCCACTCTCTGGTCCTCTCTTTGTCCTTCTCTGAATGCACTGGCTGGCATTTTGATAACACAGTCTGTGGGAGGAGGGATGCTATCGTGGCTCGCTAATGGCCTTCCTTTGCTGCTTGGTCAGCTGCCTTTTACATGGAGAGGGCCATCAAGGTGAGGTGCTCTACTTGGCATTCTAGAGGTTGTAAGAACCAATGATTTTGTACTTCTCCAGAGCCTCCATGCCTGGGAGGATCAAGAGGTTTTCTGTGCCATCTTGGTGTTAACCAGACTATGATGCACCTGTGTTTATCAGAAAGTCTTCGCTCATCTCCCACTGCCCATCTGACCTGGAGCTCCTGTGGGGAAATTGGAGTTGGATGCCTCAAGTCCAAGGGAGCCCCTGGGCTTCTTTGTTAAATCAGAGTGTTCCTCTCTTTCTACCACACTGCTGCTGGAAGGGGTCCCTTCCAGGATCCAAGAGTGGGTTCTTGTCTAACACTCAGAAATTGTCCGAGATGACATATGCACTGACAAAGAAAGAGACTTTATTGGGAAGGGGCACCCAGGCAGAGAGCAGCAGAGTAAGGGGACCCAGGAGGACTGCTCTGCCCCGTGGCTTGAAGTCTCGGGTTTTATGGTGAGGGGGTTAAGTTTCTGGGTTGTCTCTGGCCAATCATCTTGCTCGGCCCATATTCGGCCTGACTCAGGGCCGAAAAATCCTGGGACATTGGGAGGATGATATTGTGGAGTAGCATCTCCTCCCTCCTTTTGGCCCCTCCAGAATTTTCCCCATGTTAGTTTTTGGGGGGCAGCACTGTGTTCCTGATTGGGACCTCCTGTTGTGAGACAACTTGTGCAAGTTGTTATCATCATGCCTGACCAAAGCATGTGGTTTGGGTCAATGATTCCCTAACAATACAAGAGGCTCCTGTCTTTTTATTGTTTTTCTTATGTTTTAGCCTAGGGCAATCTTTTTCTGACATCCTTCCTCCTCACAGTAAGCATATTGTTCCTTCCCCAGTGGCATTATGTCTCTTTGGGTTACTTGCCTTTAGGAATCCAATGCTATGGTCAGAAAAGTGGTGTTGCATTTTGCATCTTCTTTCTTCTGTCATCGTTCCCTGTTGTCGCTACCAACTGAGAAGGGTTCATTCCAAAAACACCATCTAATTTTTGCCCCAATTTATATGAGGTGTTTTGCCCAGAAAAGGTCAAATTTACTATTCTATTATATTCAGAGGCCTCGGGATCTGCATCAGTCTGTAGGCCTGCTAATACTTTTTTGCTGAATTTCTTGGATTTTGTTCAAACTCTTCTGTTTTGGTTCCCCTTTCAAAGCCTGGCAGGATACATTTATAGTAAGGGCTGCTGCTGCTAAGTCACTTCAGTCGTGTCCAACTCTATGTGACCCCATAGACAGCAGCCCACCAGGTTCTGCCATCCCTGGGATTCTCCAGGCAAGAACAATGGAGTGCCCGGCTCCCGGAAGTTCGATTCTCAGCAGCGGCTGAGGCCGCCCGGGTGAAGGTTGGCCGGCGAAGCCGGGGCCGGCGTTCCTGAGGGCAGAGTGACGCCAACTCTTCATGAAGAAAATTTTGAAATCACTACACTGAGGATTGATGTAGCCACTGATGGAAGACACGCCGAGGTCGAATTCACGACCGACTGGCAGAAGAATGCCGAGCGCAGAGATCTCACCATAAATTCCATGTTTTTAGATCACACAGAGCACTGAGTACCATTCTCCAGGCTGCACAGACTGTCATGAGTTAGCTGTTTTTACGTAGTATCCAGTAGTGTTTATATGTGCGTTCCACCCCCTCCTCCCCGCCTTGGTGTCCGTGTGTTTTCTTCTCTACCTCTGGGTCTCTGCTTTGCAGGTTTTGATGGTACTTTATTTGACTATTTTAATGGTTATGAAGATTTAAAAAATAAGAAAGTTAGATTTGTTGGACAAGCTAAACAGAGGATACAAGAAGATTATCTTCGGATTTTAGGGTATTTCAGGTTTTACGGGAAAATTGTTGACACACCTGGTGACCACGATCCTGAGACTTTGGAAGCGATTGCAGAAAATGCAAAAGGCTTGGCAGGAGTATCAGGAGAGAGGATCTGGGTGGAACTGAAAAAAATACTTACTGGTAACCACGTGAACCATCTGATTCATCTCATCTATGAACTTGATGTGGCTCCTTACATAGGCTTACCTGCTAATGCAAGTTTAGAAGAATTTAACAAAGTCAGTAAAAATGTGGAAGGTTTTTCACCAAAGCCAATGACTCTCTTGACCTCATTGTTCAAAGTACAGGATGATGTCACGAAATTGGATCTGAGGTTGAAGATTTCAAAAGAGAAGAATCTTGGTTTATTTATTGTTAAAAATAGGAAAGATTTAATTAAGGCAGTAGATAGTTCAGAACCACTGAAACCCTATCAAGACTTCATTATAGATTCTAGAGAAGCTGATGCGGCTGCTCGTGTGTGTGAGCTGCTCAAGTACCAAGGCGAGCACGGGCTTCTGAGGCAGATGCCGCAGTGGTCCATCCCCCCGTTTCCTGTGAGTGGCCATGACATCAGGAAAGTGGGCATTTCTTCCGGGAAAGAAATTGGGGTGCTGTTACAGCAGTTGCGAGGACAGTGGAAGAAAAGTGGTTACCAACTGGAAAAAGATGAACTACTGAGTTACATAAAGAAGACCTAAAGTTGAAGAGAGCTGACTACTAAAAAGCAGGAAATTTTTGGTAAGACTAGTTTTCTCCCCCTCCCTCTTAGTGAGATTTAAAAGACTCGAATATATAGCAGAATACAAGCCAGCTTAGGGGATCTCTTCAGAAGAATAACGGTCTTATTTTGTGAAAACTATATTTCAGGTACTAAAGTGAAGTCTGCTTCTTCTTAATCTGATTTGTTATCACTGAAGCTTGTAATTCTTTTGGAATAGTTCTTACTGAGAAAAGTAGAGTGGATTTTTGGTGCTTTTGTTGCATACGACAGTGCTAAGTGTCCTGAAAAACATGTTTCTTTGTATTTGCAATTGCAATTTTGTACGACGATTGTGTATGGTGTCAGTTTTTTTTCTGAATTCCAGAATAAACTTGTGTTTGAACATAGCTGAAAAAAAAAAAAAAAAGAACAATGGAGTGGGTTGCCATTTCCTTCTCCAATGTATGAAAGTGAAGTTGCTCAGTCGTGTCCGACTCCTCGCGAACCCATGGGAACTGCAGCCCACTAGGCTCCTCCGTCCATGGGATTTTCCAGGCAAGAGTACTGGAGTGGGGTGCCATTGCCTTCTCCGTATAGTAAGGGCATATGCTCTAATAAGGGCATTCCTCCGTTATTGTGGTCCCAATGTGGTTCAGCTGTGGGTACCACCAAATGGGCTTCTGGTGTGCTGTTTGGGTCTGTTAGATGGAGCTGGTACACTTCTCTCTTGGACTTATCAATAACTATCCTTTCATCTAGAGGATCCCCCCTATAATAAGGGCCACCAATTAGACAAGCCTGACCTGGAGAAAGCCCAAGGAAACAGCTAGCTGGCCATTTGCATCCAGGTCCCCTCAATAACTGTGTAAGGGAAACTGTCCTGCCTCAGGAGTGACTCCTGGCCCAAACTGAGTGCCTTGTTGGGTCTTGGATGGTGACACCACACCAGGTCCCTGTGCCTCAGGGACTTTCTAACTGATCCCTGTAAGGAGCGGGAGCTAGTTGGACCGCTTCCTGAGCCCCAGGTGGGGAACTGGAGCTGAATAGGAGTGGGAGGCGATGGAAGGAGTGGATATATTGGCACAACAGCTGGGGCAGCTGGGACAGCGCGCTTGGCCCAAGGTTGGAGCAATCTATCCTCACCCTTCTTCCTACTCTTTCCTTCCTGTATGATAGACTTTCCTTGGGCTTCTTTTACCATAAAGTGACACTGTCTGACTTTTTCTCACCCTGATGTAACAGCACAAATGCTTGCGCATAGAGGGTTTCATCACTCTTCCCCACTTCTTCACGGCATAGCTATGTTATTGTTTTGTTGTTTAGTCGCTAAGTTGTGTCTGACTCATTCAAAGGCCACTATAAAACCATAAATAACAACTGACTATCAGAAGGGTGCCTTTTGCCTCGGCATCCACCAACAAGGCTGGGTTCTGGGGTGGGACTTCTGGTGATTTTAGGAACAAGTGGAACCTTTCTCTTCTCCCTGGGAATGTCCTTTCCTCCACTGACAGTCTCAATGGAGACATGATACCAAAACTAAATGGAATAAAAAACCTAAAGAAAACTCTGAATTTACCCTCAAATTTGGTCTTGGGGTTTGACATGTCATAAGAACCATCAACTAAAACCCCATGTAATGTGACTCCTTGGAGAGTTGCTGGATCCAGACCATCAACACAGGAGACCAGAGACAAGGCAGCAGAGCAAGGCTAGTGGTCACGCAGGGATGTGAGAGCCAGACCATAGAGAAGGCTGAGCGCTGAAGAACTGATGCTTTCCAACTGTGGAGCTGGAGAAGACTCTTGAGAGTCCTTTGGACAGCAAGGAGACCAAACCAGTCCATCCTAAAGGAAATCAACCCTGAATGTTCATCGGAAGGACTGATGCTGAAACTGAAGCTTGCAATGGCTGATGCGAAGAGCCAATTCATTAGAAGAGACCCTGATGCTGGGAAAGATTGAAGACAGAGGACAAGATGGTTGGATGACACCACCTGACTCAATGGACATGAACTTGAGCAGATGGTGAAGGACAGGGAAGCCTGGCGTGCTGCAGTCTATGTGGTTGCAAAGAGTTGGACACGACTGAGTGACTGAACAATACAGCAGAGGTGACAGTACAGAGTCCCAAGACAGCCCTGCCTAAACCCCTCCTGGAGATCACAGCAGGCACTGTGCTACACTTCGTTACACTAAAACACCCCCTGCCTCTCAGTCAGCCTCATAGCTGTCATCAGATCCCTTATCCTGAATGTGCCCCGGAGGGCTTTTTTTAGGAAGAGTTAAAAATCCCAATTTTTTTTTCATTTACTTTTATTAGTTGGAGGCTAATTACTTTACAATATTGTAGTGGCTTTTGCCACACATTTGACATGAATCAGCCATGGATTTACATGTGTTCCCCATCCCGATCCCCCCTCCCACCTCCCTCTCTACCAGATCCCTCTGGGTCTTCCCAGTGCACCAGGCCCGAGCACTTGTCTCATGCATCCAACCTGGGCTGGTGATCTGTTTCACCCTAGATAATATACTTGTTTCAATGCTGTTCTCTTGAAACATCCCACCCTCGCCTTCTCCCACAGAGTCCCAAAGTCTGTTCTATACATCTGTGTCTCTTTTTCTGTTTTGCATATAGGGTTATCGTTACCATCTTTCTAAATTCCATATATATGCGTTAGTATACTGTATTGGTCTTTATCTTTCTGGCTTACTTCACTCTGTATAATGGGCTCCAGTTTCATCCATCTCATTAGAACTGATTCAAATGAATTCTTTTTAACGGCCGAGTAATATTCCATGGTGTGTATGTACCACAGCTTCCTTATCCATTTGTCTGCTGATGGGCATCTAGTTTGCTTCCATGTCCTGGCTATTATAAACAGTGCTGTGATGAACATTAGGGTGCACGTGTCTCTTTCAGATCTGGTTTCCTCGGTTTGTATGCCTAGAAGTGGAAAATATCCCAATTTTTAAAGACAGAAATACAAGACAAATGAAACATAAGTGGCACACACATGCTAGCATACAAGGAAACAAACCAACCAATTCACAAATTGGGTAAAATATCTAGCAATTATTTTCTCTAACTGGGAACTCCACTCAAGTACAAAGCAAATTGGCTTATTCCACATGAAAAAACTCAAGAGAAGTAATCACATTTCAAGTTCTAGCTCTACACACCAGAGTGGCTTATCCAACTGCACTGAGCCCGTCAACTCCCAGATCTTGATTCTTTGCTCCCACTAGCAAGTGCTGGAGTAGCAGTGCCATTTTGGGGAACTTGAAGGGGAAGATCCTCAGGACAAGAGGTCCTAGCAGCTATTCGGGACTTACTCCAAAATGCCCCAACCAAGTCAGAGGGCCATGAGAAGCAAGGGTCCTTGATGGTTTCACCAAAATCTGTTAACAAGTCTAAGCTCATACTGCTTTCTGAATGACAGGCCAACCAATCAAGAGATGGGTTGTTGTGGCAAGGAATGGCGACTTTATTCAGAAAGCCAGCAGACAAGAAGACAGCGAGCTAACTTCCCAAGAAACCACCTTCCCTGAGTTAGAATGCAGGCTTCTTTTATACTAAAAGGGGAGGGGCTGAAGTCCTAGTTCCAGGATGTGTTAACTTCTTCCTCTTGCAACCATTCCCAGGTGGGCCTGGTGAGGCTATTTTTTTGTGAGCTAATCAAAGATATTTTAGCTTAATCCTCACTCCCTGGGAGGCAGGAGTCCCAGAGATGGGCCAATATGCATAATCTAAACTGATAGGTAACATCCCTTCAGTAATTAACTTGTAACAGAATAATACTAGGGGCTTCCCCTATGGCTCAGTGGTAAAAAATCTGCCTGCAATGCAGGAGCCCCAGGAGATCTGGGTTCGATCCCTGGGTTGGGAAGATCCCCTGGAAAAGGAAATGGCAACCCACTCCAGTATTCTTGCTTGAAGTATCGCCTAGAGGGTCACAGTCCATAGATAGGGTTGCAAAGAGTTGGACACAACTAAAGCAACTTAGCACATACACTCAGAATAATACAAATTTTCCTATCATAGTGACAATCATTTCTTAATATCACCTAGTAATTAGTTCATAATCAAATTTCCCTGATTGTTTTAAAAAAACATGTCTTTTTATTCTTTGGACCACTCAGAACAAGGTCCATATACTATAATACATTTGGTTATATCTTAAGGATATAATTGAGGCAAGCCTTGCTCAACCCCCTCCCCCCACCACACCTCTCTCATATATCATTGAGTTATTGAAGATACTGGATAAATTTTCCAGTAGAAGTACCTGCATTCTGGATCTCTTTGATTTTTTTGGTGTTATTAAATATGTTCCTCTGTAAATGGATGTTGGCCCTAGAGACTTGGTTAGCTTCACGCTCCACTCTTAGGAAAGAAAACCTTACAGGCAGTGCTGTGTGTGGCATACTGCATCTCTTCTTGAGGCAAGAAATGCCTCATGGGTGGGGTTCCACTTTTAGTGATTCTAAGATTGACTGGTGGCTTCAGGTGGTGATAACCTGACTGATCCCTTGTAAAATTCCCTTTCAGGCTTTCATCTGATAGTTTTATTCATTGATGATAATTTCCTGCCTTAAATTTATTAGTGGCTGCAAAATGGTAATTTTCCAATTCTATCATTTTTTCTCACTCATTAATTGGAAGTCTCTTGTAAAGAACTTTCCCTCATCAACTAGGACAATTTGGTGACCCTGAAATACAATTCTCGCAGTAAAGGAGGGACTAATGCTTATTAAAGGATAAAAGCAAATTAAAGGACAAAATTCTTTCCTTTAATGGCCAGTATTCTACCCCACCTGTTTCTCTAACCCTCTAGCTCTTTATCCTCTTAGCCCCTTTCAGTATCACTCTGAATGGCTACATTTTGTATGTTCAGTGTTTCGAGTGCCTTTATTAATCTTTTTCCTAGTTTAGATAGCCCTATCTTAGGCGACAGGAATGATGGGAGCGTTGTGTACTTTTGCTGTTCCCCTATTTTTTTATATCTTTGCTTTCTGGTACAACATGCCCCAAGTCTCATCCTGAGTATCCCCTGCTGACCTGGAACCGACCTTTCCTCCAAGGACGTGTGCACCAGGACATCTCACTCTCACTGTTGTCAAATAGTTTGTTGCTTCTAGGGTTTTTGAATGACATTATGAGATTTTTACTTCACTTATTTTATACTTCTTTTTCTCTTGCTCTGAAAACAGTGATTCCTAATGTTTATTATTATACAATATGCCATAAAATAGTTTCAAATAATGCCAATTTTATTATTAATATGTACACTACCAAATGAAATGCAACATATCTTCATATCTTTGTCCTTGGGGGAAAACTAACTCTTGCCATATTCTCCCTGTATTTTAAAAGAACAAACTGTACTTCATCAAAAAATAAACTGTACTTCATCAAAATTTAAAATCTTTATGTTTCAAAGGACACTAACAAGGAAGTGAAAAAACAAGGGAACTTGAGTCCAGAATATATATTTAAAAAAAAAAAACCCTAACAAAACAAAAAAAGAAATCTCACAACTCATCAATAAAAAGGCAAAAAAAAACCCCTAAATTAAAAACCAAGGAGATAATCTGGATAGACATTTCTCCAAAGAAAATATTCAAATGGCCGGTATGCACATGAAAAAATGTTCAATGTTATTAGCCATCAGGGAAATGCAAATCAAAACCACAATAAGATACCATATCACCCCCACTATTATTGCTATAGTCAAAATACAAATAATAGCAAGTGATACTGAAGATGTAGAGAAACCCTCATACCTTGCTGCGGGGGCTGTGAAATGGTGCAGCCACTGTGGAACAGTTTGGCACTTCCTCTCAAAGTTAAACACAGAGTTTCTCTAAGACCCAGCAATTCCATTTCTAGATATACACCCAAAAGAGTTGAAAATATTATGCCCACACAAACACTTGTACATGTTTAGGGCAATATTATTCGAATAGTAAAAAAGTAGAAACAGCCCAAATTCCATCAACTGATGAATGGATAAACAGATTGTGGTATATACATCCAATAGAATTATTATTTGGCCATACGAAAGAACGAAGTACTGATACCTGCCACAACAGAGGTGAATCTACCTCAAAAATGTTACATTAGGTGAAAGCCACTGGTACACAAAATGTCACATATATGACTCCATTTATATGAAATGTTCAGAACAGATAAATCCACAGAGACAACGCAGATCGGTGGCTGACAGAAACAGGAGTGACAGGAAGAATGCTAATGGGTAGGGGCTTCCGGCGGGGTGGGGGGTGAAAATGTTCTAAGTTAGGTAGTGGCTATGGCTGCACAAACCTATGAATATACCAAAAACACTAAACTTTTGAAAAGGGTGAATTGGATTACATCTCAATTTAAAAAAAACAAAAACAGTTTTCTTCCCACATTTGTTCCCTCCAGGCCCAAAGAAGAAAACTTCCGTTACTTTGACCCTGTTATCCCACTTGTCTCTTAGCCAGAGCGCCAGGCTTCCCAGGTAATTTCCAGTGGTAATAAGTCTGCCTGCCAATGCAGGAAACGTGGGTTTGATCTCTGGGTCGGGAAGATCCCCTGGAGGAAGAAATGGTAACTCATTCTGGTATTCTTGCCTGGGGAATTCCATGGACATAGAAGCCTGGCGGGCTACAGTCCGTGGGGTCACACACACACACACACACACATGGAGGGACGGTCTCACACACACACACACACACACACACACACACGAGGGAGGGACGGGGCGCGCGCGCACACACACACACACACACACACACACACGAGGGAGGGACGGGGCGCGCGCGCGCGCACACACACACACACACACACACACACGAGGGAGGGACGGGGCGCGCGCGCACACACACACACACACACACACACACACGAGGGAGGGACGGGGCGCGCGCGCGCACACACACACACACACACACACACACACACACACACACACACGAGGGAGGGACGGGGCGCGCGCGCGCACACACACACACACACACACACACACACACACACACACACACACACACACACACACACACACACACACACGAGGGAGGGACGGGCAGCAGGGCGCAGGCGCCCTTCTCGATCGGAAGGCGGGGAGAGGCTCGCCCCGCCCTTGTGGGATGGCTCCTCCCACTCCCTAGCTTGCCCCGCCTCCCTCGCGCAAGGATGTGGGCGGTGGCGAGTGGCCGGCGCCAATCAGCGCTGGCGCCCCAGGTTCGGTTTCCGCGGGTGTGCGTGGCTGCTCCTGGGATCTTGCTGGCGCGTGGGCGCTCAGCAGTGAGCAGGACCTGGCGTGTTACTGCTTTTCCCCACATAATCGACTCAGGCGGCGCCGCATCCCGGGTGCTTTTTGCCAAGCCCTGCTGGGAGCAGTCGCCGAGCGTCGCCGGGCCGTCCCCCTGACACTCCCTGCCCTTGCGCGCTGGAAAACTGCTGCCCAGCAGCGGGGTAGGGACGAGGCCCTGGAACAGGGCACTCTTTCTGCCAAGGGCCACATAGTAAATATTTTATGCTTTTCAGGTCATATGGTCTCTGTCACAACGACTCTGTTTTTGTAGCAAAGAAGCAACTATAGATAGTATGTAAAGGAATGCACGTGGCCTGTTTCATTAAAACTACGCGTGGACTCTGAAGTCTGAATCCCATACATGTCGTGAAATATTCTTCTTTTGCTTTCTTCAACCGTCTAAAAATAAAAAAAACCATTCTTAGCCTCTGGCTGTAAAAGAGCGTGGTTTACCACCGCCAGTGCCCCTTTACTGGTTCCTCTATTTGTCAAGGACTCGTGGCCTAAGCAGCCCGGGGAATTCACAGACACAGAGCTGAGAACATTGCTCTAACTGAAGATGAGGTTAGACAATTCTCTGATTCCACTACCCTCCCTTTCCAGCGCCCAGCATCTCAGGGACAAGGGCCCTGAGAAACAGAACTTACCTCTTGAGGACCAACCTATCTCAGCAGATTTCTCATAATTCCATTTTTTTATTCCCTTGGACTTTTTTGGTAGGAAAACTTAATTCTTTTGAAGTTTATTTGATATTTGATTGTGGTAAATGGAAAACTTAATTCTTTTGGATCCAGAGTGTGCCTTCTTCCAGCATCTCAATTTTAGAGGTTATATAGCCTCTGCAACAAAGCTGGTTCAGAGAGCTGCGATTCCGTCTGGAGGACAGCATGGCAGCCTCAGCCACCTGGCTCAGCCCATTGGAACAGAAGCCCCTCCTCTGGCTGTCCTCTCCAAAGTGCAGCAGCTCAAAAGCAGTCATCATACAGGGACAGCTGATGTGTTACATTCAGTATTTGTGGGTCTGCAGTGGGAGGTGTGGGGACAGGATTTAGAGCAGCTGTATTTGGTGGAGATATAATGTGGCTGGTCTGTAATTCTACATTTTCTAGTAGCCTTCTTTTTGTTGTTGTTTTATTTGCTAAGTCGTGCCTGACCCTTCGAGATCCCATGGACTGTACCTGCCAGGCTCCTCTGTCCATAGGATACTCCAGGCAAGAATACTGGAGTGGGTAGTCTTCTCCAGGGGATCAAACCTATGTCTCCTGCATTGGCAGGCAGATTCTTTACCGCTAAGCCACCTTTACAAAAGGGAAACCCCCTTTATGAAAGTAAAAATAAACAAGTGGAATACATTTATTTTAACCCAATATTTTGACATGTAGCAATATAGAACAGTTATTAATGAAATACTTTTTCCCCTTTATTTTGGGTCCTAAGTCTTTGCAACCTGGTGTGTAGTTCACACATCTCGTTGCAGACCCGCCGCATGTCAAGCACTCACTAAACACTGGCTGGTGGCCATCATACTGTGCAGTACAGGTTTCGACCAAATGAGACAAGGATTGGGTGCACCTCTGGTCTGTCTAGTCTGTTGATGATCTGAACTGGGTTTGTTGGTGGAGGGTGGGACAAGGTGTATGTTTTGGAATAGGAGGATAGGCCACAGGGACCCAAGATAGGTGATGGGGTGTGTCCCTTGCCCTCTCAGTTGGGAAGAGGGTTTGGAGGGGGAAAGATAATCCAAAAGAAAGTAGTAGAATTTTTTGTGGACCCACAGCTTAAAACAGGAGGAGAGTTTAGTTCTAAGACAAGCAGCAGTTTCATCATTTCAAGCTTTTAAGGTGATTAACTTTTTTAAAGCTATTTTGAATCAGTTTTATTTATTTAAAAAGATTAAAAAAAAAACTTTTGGTGATGCAATGCAGCTTGCGAGATATCAGTTCCCCAACTAGGAACTGAACCCAGGCCGCAGTAGTGAAAGCATGAATCCTAACCACCAGGGAACTCCCTGATGATTAACCTTTTTGACACCTCATTCAGGAGCTAAGGAGAGGCCCTTTTCCTTGTGATTTCCCCATCCCTCTGCCACCACCAAAGCATACATGTGTTTGGAGCCCTGCTCCAAGGAGGGCTTTCAGGCAGACTGTCCCCAGAAACTGCGCTGCTACTTTTGGGAATACAGGACTAAATGTGGGTAAAATTTGGAACATCTGAGTTGTACTGGCTGGCTGCACCCCTCCCCCTCATGGATGAATAACAAAGTCAGTTTTGAGGGGTGAAGGGTGTCATTTCCCTCGAAATGAAGCCTCTGTTTTGCCCATTTAAGACCCTTCCCCAGGCCCGAACCACAGGTGAGCTTGTGGAGATGTCTAGCTGCCCACAGGGGGCAGTGTTTCCAAACCTCTGTCCACTGAGGCCGTTGGAGCGAGCCCCTCCGGACCTCTAGCTCCCCAGAGGCCCCAGCTCAGGGAGTGAAACTGGGACAGAACACCCACAGCACAGACATCAGTCACCAGGGGTTTTCCAGGGACAAGGATCACACGGGGTCATCTGAGAGGAAAAATACTGAGGTCCAGACAGTGAGCTCAGGCCCAGAGTCGGGGCAGGAGCGCCTGTGGCTGCGACCGGGAGAAAATGTCAGCGAGAAAAGCAGTTCCACAGACAAACAGGAAAGCGGACACTGTGGAGCAGAAAGGCAGAGCCAGAGGAGCTCTGGTCACGTTTATTACAAAATAAAGATCGCAAACCTGGTGCAGAAAAGATCCCTAAGAGCAGCTCCCCAGCCCACAGAGGCCCCGTCAGGCGCGCTGGCGCGGGGGCTCTCAGATGCGAAGGTCTCCGGCCAGGAGGGCAGTGTACCGGGCCGGGGTGAGCGGCAGGTAGGCGCCCCCGGCCTGGTCCAGGACGTAGAGTGGGTCGGACAGCGCGCCTGGGTCAAAGCCCTCTTTTGCCATCCGAACCTTCTGCTGCTTGAAGGTCTCTGTGGTGGCCAGGGACTCCTGGGGAGGGGGAGGTCAGAGGAGGCTGAAGGAAGGGGTATTCTGCCCCAGCGGTTCAGGGGAACTGCCTGAGTTTTGTGAAGGGGCAGGTCTGGGGAAAGAGGAGATGAGGTCCAGGTTTAGAGGAGCGGGTGACAGGGAAGAGAAGGGGCCAGGCCCGAAGGATGAAGGGGTGAAGAGTATGTGTCTGGGAAGGAACTGTGTTTTTTCTCTTCATAGAGTATGTTACGTGGGGGTCCTCTGGTGGGGTTTGGGAGCCAATGACTGCTGCAGATATATAGGGTGAAGTAAAGGGTCAGAGCAGGGGTGACCACTTACCTGGAGCCTTAGGAATCGAGGCCGGGCATAAGGTGGCAAGTTCTCAGAAACATGGGCATAGAGCTGCACAAGGTCCAGAGAGTGGGGGGGACGGAGAGCCAGGGCTGCCATCCCAGCCCGGCCTTCATGCCCTGGTGGGCGTGGAGGGCAGGATCAGCCATGGGCGCTGACCTCCACGAGGCCCTCTGCTCCCTGCACCCGAGGGGACACCACCACCGAGCGGTGGGCCTGGCGCCCTCCCCGCCGCCTGGGCACCTGGCACAGTGACTCCGTAGACGTTCACCTCCTGAAGAAAGTCCAGGGCCTCCAAGGCCTCGGCCACCTCGGTGGTGGCCACATTCTCCCCCTTCCACCTACCAGAGATGAGAAACTGGGAGTCAGGGGGCAGGGCTTGGTGGGGAGAGACAGAGGCCGGGATGAGGGCGAGGTGCCAGATGGTCTCCGGGAAGAAGTTGGAGGCTGGAGAGGAGAGGTTAGGTGAGAAGCTAGGTTGGTGCATGTTAGAGGTTTAGAGGGTTTGGGTCCCAGAGATTCAGATGCCCAGGAGAAGAATCAGAAAGTGAGGGGCAGGTACCTAAAGGTGTCTCCAGTGCGATCATGGAAGCGGAGAAAGCCCTGGTTGTCGCAGACTAACAGGTCCCCGGTGTTGAAGAAAACATCCCCAGGCCGGAAGACGTTCTTCAGCAGCTTTCCCTGGGCCAGCTCCGGGCCCCCAGCGTAGCCCAGGAATGGCGACTGCTGGCTCACAGGGGCCACCAGTAGGCCAGGCTCACCTGCCAGAGCCACTGGGGTCAGGGGTGGCCGCCCCCCACCCCACTCTCCAAGGACACCACCCCCGCCCACCCCACCTGGACACAAACCTGGAGACGTGGCCACACAGTGCCCCTGGGTGTCCCGAATTGGCTCCCCTGTGGTGACATCATAGCGAATCAAAGAGAAGGGGAAGACATGCTGGGGGAAGGGAGACCCAGGGACTGGGTCATTTCCGGTGCATGAGCCCCCTCCCCGCTCTCCCCCCGCCACCGTCCCACGGATTTCCTGGGTTCCTCCTGAGACTCACCCTGTAGAGCCAGGAGGCGCGCCCCACAGCGCCCTGCTGTCCGGTGTAGTTGAACGTGGCCACATTGCCCTCGGTCAGCCCGTACGTCTCCAGCACCTGCAGGGGCCCGAAGCGCCGCACAAAGCGCTCCCAGGTGTCCGGCCGTAGCCCGCTTCCCACCACCAGCCGGACCTGGTGTCCACGTTCTGCCTTGTTCTGAGACGAGTGGGCAGAGGGGTGGGAGCTTCAGGCTCCAGGTGCCAGCCAGCTCCCCGGAGTGGGGCCCTGCTCCCCATTCTCCTCGACGCCCTCCACTAAGCATCCACTTCTGACCACCCAGGCTCCTTCTCCCCCCTTCCATTTCTTCTTTTTGCTTCCTCTCTCTGACTCCCAGACAATGGTCTCAGTGCCCCCTGCCAACTGGCCATCTCCCCGCCGCCGTGGATTTGCCAGGATCTGCCCCACGCACCGGGGGCTGGTTGACAAGGTACCGGCACAGCTCCCCGATGTACTGGAACACCGTCACCCCGTGCTGCTGACAGTCCTCCCAGAACTGACCAGCTGAGAACTTGGACTTCAGCACCACCGTGGCCCCTGCCAGAATCAGGGAGGGAGAGGAGGAAGGAAGGAGGTGAGGTTAATAGCTGGAGGGGGGCGTGGGGCCCTGACTCCCTTCTTCCCAGACATTAGCCTTCACTATAGTGTAATTCCCTGAAAGACCAGGCTGTGACATTCATCCTTGCCACAGGCCAAGCTGGCCCTCATCCTTTCCCACCTGTAATTTAGGGAGGTTACCGCCTTGTCCCCACTTCCATCCTCACACAGTCCATTCTCTGAACCCTGCCCCCAGGTCCCAAACCTCTTCTCCATTTCCCCTTCCTGGGCTGACATTCACAGCCCTCCCATCCCCTGGCCTTTGGAGCCTGGAGTTCTGCAAACTGCATGCCCCCGCTGGTTGCTCAGCCTGTAAGTCTGAGCAGGTGATGCTTCTCCATTGAACCAGGAACTCCTGGAGAGGAGACCCAGCCTCCTTCCTCTCCATTCTCTACCGTGAAGGACTCAGGAAGCATCCCCAGGTGAGCACACCACAGTAGGTACTTAGAGGTTTGCTGGCATAAACACTTGCCAGAGGGCTGAAGGAGGGGTTGGGGTGAGAGAGACTGACCAATGCCCAAGCATCCCACGATGCCCAACAGGGAGCCAGACATGTGGTACAGTGGGAGGGCGAGGTAGATCACATCCTCCTGGTGGGCACCGCACAGCTGGTAGAATCCCTGGCATTGCAGGACCTTCAGGTGACTGATCCGAGCAGCCTTGGGGAGGCCTGGGGGTGGCGGTGGGGGAGGTCAGGGAAGGGTCTGAACCCCTCTTTGCCCCTGCTGGGTTTCCCACAGCAAGAGGCAGAGGCAAGGCTGAGACTGAGAAGGCAGGTCGGGATGTCCCAGAAATGAGGGACCTTCAGGGAAGTGGAGAAATGAAGAGGGGTGGGAGGATTGGTGAAGTAGGGGATCCTGACCCCTGGGATCGCCCTTCTCTCTGGGGTCTTTGGAGGAGTGGCCTAGGAACTGAGGAGGTCATAGATCCTGTTCCCAGGCCCCTGCCTTCCTTGGCTTGAGATTCTGGGAGGTAAATATCCTCACCCGTGGTGCCGGAGGTGAAGATATACAGGCATGTGTCCGTCATGTTCTGGGGGGCAGACAGGTACCCGGGCACTGGCCCATCCACTTCAGCTGAGGCCTCAGCCAGAAAATCGCTGATTCCAGCAGGACGGCTGTCAGAGCCCACAGCCCACAGGTGAAGCCCCATGGCTCTCAGGGCCGGTAGATCAGGCTCCAGGGACTCCAGGAATTCTGGATGGGGTGGGAAAGCACAGCCCCGCAGTTCCACCCGACCCGGAAGACTCCCCACCCCCGACTCGCACAGCTCCCGCGTGAGGCTGAAGACGACAGAACCGACGTCCCATCATGGGCCTGGGACCTGGAGCCCAAGTCTTGGGGAATCCCTGGGAAACCACAGAGAGAGCCAGCTGCCGCCCGTCACAAGCCCGAAGAACTCTTCCGCGCCGCTTCCGAACCCCTTGGAGAGATGCTGCCTCCTCCCCAGCCCACTCCAGCTCGGCCCTCGGCACGCCCCTTTCCGCGGCTGGCCCCGCCCCCGTCTGTCGGGCGCTCCGGCCTTACCTGGCGCCAGCACCAGCGCGCGGGCGCCGCAGCTGCGGAGGCAGTGCTGGAGGGGACCCCGGCGCAGAGCGGTGGGCACAAAGGCCGTGCGCAGGCCGGCCTTGGCCAGGCCGAACCAGAGCCACAGGAACTCTGGGCAGGCGGGGAGCAGCAGCGCCACGGTGGCCCCAGGTGCCAGAAGGGCCGCACCATCCCCTTCCCTCACGGCCCACGCCGCGCCGCTTCCGGCCGCCTGGTCTCCAGCGCAGTCCGCCGCCAGCTCGCCTTCCCCGGCGACCCCCGTGCCGCCGCCGCCGGGTCCCCCGTCCCAGCCTCGCGCGCGCAAAAAGGCGCGCGCAGCCCGGTTGCTCTGGCGCTCGGCCTCCGCGTAGCTAAAGCGCTGCGCGCCGTGAATGAGAAAGGTGTGCGCCGGCCGCTGCCGGGCCAGCTGCGCGAGGCGCCAGGCCAGGCTGCAGCCCCCCTCAGGACCTTCTGGGTCGGCGGCAGCGGCGGCCAGAGCGCGCGCTCGAAGGGCCCGTTTGCAGCGTAGGGCGCGCATCGTGAAGGCCAAGTCTGCCGCGAACCAGCGCAACTGAGACCATAGGCGCAGCGGTAGCAGCAGCAGAGGCAGCAGCAGCAGCAGGGGTAGCAGCAGGAGAGAGGCCATGGTGCCCGCTTCCTCCGCTCGGCCCGGTCTGGCCCCAGCAGCTCGCAGACAGGCCCGATACTCCCGACAAACTGGGGCCGCTGGTCTAGCGCTCAGACCTCTCCTTCCCGGGAGCGCGCGCGCTGGCACACGCCCCTTCCCACCCGGCCCCCCTCCCCACGGGCGAAGAGCCGAGGCCCGGGAGGAGTGCTAGTGGGGGGCGGCCCCGCAGCCCGGCCCTTCCCAGAGCGACGCTCCGCCCCAGGCGCCTCCCGCGGCTCGCACCCTACCAGCTCCTGGGCGGTGCTCAAGCCTTCCCTAAATCCCAGGGTCGGGTCTGGTTCAAGGTTTTCTCTAGGACAGTCTAGACATCTGGCTGGACTTTGGACCCCCGGTCAGAGAGCCATGGCACTAAGAGCCGAGTCCATCTTTCCCTTTTCCCTCTGTTTCACCGGATGCGAGGGTGGCACTCTCCCAGGAGACTGAGGAACTCGGCCTCCGGCCCACAGGGTGCTGCAAGTTGCGGCATGCCGCCAGTAGCAGCAGCCCCAGGAGATGGGTGGGGGGCTGAGAGCGAAGTAGGGGAGAGGTGGAGGCCCAGCCAGGCAGATTTCTGGAGGGGCCACGGCGGCAGAGGCCCCTCCCTTTGGGCAAAAGGACAATAATTGGGGCCAGCCAGCGAATGCTTTCCATCCTGGTTTTAATTGGGGCAGAGGAAACGGGGGAAGGAGAGAGGGGAAGGAAAAGAGGCCTCCTGTAGTTTAAGTTTTCAAAAGAAGGAGCAGCAGCTTTGAGGGATGGGAAAACCTGGATTCTGTGAAAGACAAATTTGCCGGCTGAACAGGAGGAGCTGTCTGCAGTCAGCCCGAACTTCACTCCTTTCTCTTCAGCCTGCCACTCAAGCTCCCAGGACAGCAGGGGAACAAATGCATAGCCAAGGAGCTTTTCTGCTGGTACACATGGATGGGCAAGTGGCTAGACAGGAAGAGGGCTCCTTCGCTCAGGTATCTGAACTCTCTACTCCAGGCACACATATTAGCAACCCCTGCCCCACCCAGCCCCCACCCAAGCAGGCAGTCCTCCAGTAGCCGGTAAGCATTAGAGTATGACGATAGCTTCTAGAAGGAAGCTATGCTCACCACTACACCACCAATGTAACACCAGCATTCTGGAAGCTCTGGAAGCCTCTAGTTTCTTGAGAGATGGATAAGGACAGACAGGCTTCTGGGAGATGGTACAGCATCGATTTCTGCCTGGACAGGTCAGTGCCTGGCCTGCATAGCCAGGAGCAGCAAGAAGGATGTGGTGGTTAAAGCCAACTAACTCCCTCCTGCTCTGGACAAGAAGGGGGCAGGCAGGAAGAGAGAGGGGGAAGAAGGGTGCCAATTAAACCAAGACCACCGGTACATGCACAGGGCAAGTGGGGCAGCAACTCTGGCACAGAAGAGGTTCTGGCTTGTTTTATTGTCATTTAAAAACAACTTTTAAAATGCGATTATCTCTGCCAAAAAAAAGAAAAAGACAAGACAGACAGATCCAAGGAAATGGGACCATTTGACAGTTCTGTGGAACATGTCTCTGGGACTCCCAGGGCTCTGGCCCGGCGTGAGGTGCCAACTTCAGGTCAGCACAAGCCTCCAGGGCAGCCTGGGTGTGGCTGTGGCCCCCCTCTCAGATTCCTTCCTGAACACCTGTGGCATCTAGCCCTCGGAGAGGAAAAGGCGACTTGAGCACATCACAGATTAAATGCTCATTTCACACCGATGTGCAGAGGACAGCCATAAAATGCCTGTTCAGAGCAGATCAAGACCCAAAAGGGGAGCGGGGAGGGGCGCACACACAATTTTTGCTCTCATCCTAGCCTCTGTGGCCAGCTGCCCCTTGGCCATTTCTCTCCTCTACTGAAATAGCTTTTGGGGAGGCTGGGGGAGGGGGCAAGGACTTCCACCACAGTCCTGGCTTTGCACAGCCTCTGGCTTCAGTGGGAATCGAGTATCAGCGGCAGCAGCAGTGATGGGGCTGCAGGCCCCAGAGGGGGTGGGGCTGGGGCCGATGGCAGCTTCTCAGGTTGCGCTGAAGGGGGCAGCTCGCCCTTCTCCCGAGAGAGCTTTGGGATGGGGACAGGCTGCTCCCCTGCGATCTCCCAGCCTCTGTTAACCTCTGATGCACCACGGAGGGGGGTGCGGGGACGGCCTCAGTCACTGTCAGACCCCACCGCAGAGGACCCTTTCCGCTTCCGCTTGGTGGGCTTCGGCTTTGTGTCTTCTTCCTCCTGAGGGAGAGGTGGGAGAGAGTCGCTAGCCCGGGCGGCTGCTGGGCCCAGCTCTGCCACACCCCGCCTCTCCCCTCACCCCGTGCGTGGCGTGCCCGGCCAGGGGTCTCACCGAGGCACTGCTGGAGCCAGACTCCTCCTCGGCATTCGGCGGCTGGGTGGCATTCTTCCGACTTCGGGGGCTGGACAGAGCGGCTTTTCGCCGGCTCTTGGGCGGCTTGGTGGAAGAGTCCTCGTATTCCTCGGCCAGGGAGAAGAGGTCGCTGAACCTGAGGGGGAAAGGGGGCGCTCAGAAGGTGGGTGTCCTGGCCCCAGGGCCACCCTCCCACCCCTGTCTCTGATCTATGTTCAAGCACCTGGTCTCGCCGGAGACTCAGTCTGTGCCCCCGGCAGGCCGCCCTCGCCCACGCCCTCCCCCTTCTCAGGGCCACACGCGCAGGGAGCCTCACTTCATCTTGTGAGCTTCATCACAGCTCGCCTGGACGTGCTGCAGAGCCTGCAGAATCGGAGTCTGGCTGAAAACTAGAGGGAGAAGGGAGAGCAGGGAAGGAGAACAGTGAGCTGTCTGCGCGCTGCCCCACCCGGATCCACAGGTGGTCGGAGTACTTGGACAGGGCTGGGGAGCGTACAGTTCTGCTTGGTGTTGGTCAGGTTGAGACGCAGATTGTCCAAGTGCTCTAAGATCTGCTCCAGAGTCAGCTGGGCCAGCTTGCTGCTGGAACTCCTCAGGCTGCAGGGAAGTCACGAGAGTGAGTCTGAGCTTGGGGTGCAGGCTCCAGGAGCATGGACAGCCTCCCTTACTGGGGTTCCTCCTTAGGACAGAGGCAGCCCCACAGAGACAGGGAGGACAGGCCTGGGAGGGGCCGGGCAGGGTAATGGAGGTGTGCTTAGAACAGGGACCAAAGAAGGGGCACAAGAAAAAGAGGTGAAGGGGCCCCAGTGGTCCTGCACGCCAGGCTGCTTCACACCACTAGGTGTCGCCCGCAAGCTAGGCAGGGACCAAACTGGCCCGCCCTGCTGCCGGACTGTGGGCCAGGGCAGAGGGTCCCACCTCTGCCTCTTGCGTGGGAGGCTGTTGTTCTTGATGAGCAGGGACTTGATATGCTCAGCCAGCAGCTCGTCATGCTTCATGCACCAGTGCCTCAGGATGCTGGTGGTGAACTGGTCATCAGGGTGGCAGGGCCGGCTCAGCACCATCTTCACCATCTCCTCACTGGGCCTGGGGGCAAGAGAGGGGTGTGGGCAAGGGGCTCCTGGCTCACACAGCTGACCACAGGAACCCCTGACACTCTCTCATGGACTTTTCCCCAAAACCCTGGCCTCCCTACCCCGTCCTACCCAAGGCTTGCGGTAGCTTTCTACTCTCACATCCTTCTCCCTCTTCTCTTTGGGCCAAGGAATGCCTGGTTTCATCCTTTGCGGACGCCAGGAGACAAGAAGTGAGACTTTTCAGTTTCACTTTTCAGTGGCAGTAGAAGGTGTGTATGTGTGTGTGCTGGGAGGGAGCCCCACTAAATCTCCCCCATGCTGCCCAGAACAGTCAAGAAGTGGGCCGGGGAGGCAAAAGGACAAGCCTGTGGTGTGTGAATGCTCCCTGTCCCCTGCCCAGCTGGAGCGGTGGGCCACCCTGGCATCGAGCCCGAGGAAGGGACACACAGCCCCCCAACCTTCCCACTTCCTGTAGGAAGCTCTGCACCACTTCCAGTCTCTCAGCCAAGAGAGGAGAGAAGGTGGAAGGATGGCAAGGAAGGAGGCAGGAAAAGGTGTACAGCTGCTGCTCCATCCACCTGGGGTTTCTGGAGAAGCGCTGTGACAGAGGGCGGGGCCTCCGCCCGCTCTCCCTCAACGCCCACGCCTGCTCAGACGGCTCACCCTCCGCAGGCTGAGGCAGGGGGCTGTGCGGCTCGGCACTCTGACCCTTCCTCCTTCAGGACTGGCCTCGTGGTGGCCTCAGGAGCAAGGGGGGGGGGGGGGGGGGAGGGGGAGCAGCAGCCTCCGGGGATTAGAACTGCTGTGGCAGCAGGAAACAGGGATGTCCGGTCCCCACCTCTGAGGGCAGCTCCTGGTGGGCAGGGGGGTGAAGTCCAGAGGAAGCCCAGATCCCAGGGGACCTGCTTATTTGTAAATCAGTTTGGGGGAAGGGTGGAATAAGCAGATGTCAACAACAGGAAAAAACACGGCAGCGAAGGGGCAGGACAGGAGCCCTTATGCGACAGGGCCTCTTGGTGTGCGCAGAGCGGGGACTAAAGAGCCCCCACGGGCGGGGGCAGAACTCACTTCTCTCTTCGGAGCTGAAGCAGGAGACAGGACAGGGCCTCTGGGTGCTCTATGGAGGAGGGTAGAGGCTGTTCAGAGGAATGCAAAATTCTGCAAAGAAATTCTGGCACTTCTCCCATCCCCCAACCACAGCTACTGGAAGGAATAAAGATAACCTTCAACAAGAAACCAGGAAGAAGGCCCCCAGTCCTGCACCACCTGAGCCCCAGTTCACACCTGGCTCAGTGGCGGCCTGCGGGACATACCTAGGGAGCAGAAGTGACTGAGGGGCCTGCCTTCCGGCACGTGGCACTCCGGTGGGAAGGGGAGCTGTGGATCTGGGCTGATTGCCAAAGCAGCCCGGAGGCCCAAGCCCTGGAGTGTCCTATCCAGTCACGTTCCCCACCCACGACCCTACTCACCCTTGTACTTGAGGTGCTGCAGTATGGGGATTATGGTCTCCAGGGGGATGTTGTGGGCCAGGAAGAGCTGCCAGGCACAGTACTGCTCAAAGGTTTCCCAGTCCAAGCTCTGGACTGAGCAGACCAAGAGGAGACACACGTCACATTCTTGTCACACACACAGAGAAGGCTAACCCACTGACTATCAGCACCTCACGCAAGGACGTACAGGGGTGGGAACTGCCATCCTAAGACCACGGGTACTTTCCCTTTCATGCGACGCACACTTCGAAAGCCTTCATACAACTTCTGTAATCTCATCACCCTGAGGCTGGAAGGTCAAGGAACTCTTATAGGGCCAAAAAACAGATCCAAACAGATGCTGCCAAAGGCCCACGGCAGGCTGGAAGGACCTTCTACCTCATTCTCAGCCCCAGAACCAGCTTTCCTGTTACTAGAAAGTACACAACCACCTCTGGGAGATAGTGAAGGACAGGGAAGCTTGGCACGCTGCAGTTCATCGGGTTACACATCTGAGCGACTGAACAAGTACACAGGGCTGCCACCCCCTCACCTCCCAGGGAACCTCAGGGCTTGGCACACTTACTGAGTATATTGAGGACTGAGTCTTTTCGAAACATGACCAGGTTTCCCATCATCACGTGGCAGACCAGCTCCTGGAGCTAAAGGGGATGAGGAAGAAGGCAGAAACCATTGGTTTTAAAAGAGGCCAGGAAGCTAGTATGGAAGGAGAAGCAGAAGACCTCATTCAGGGAAAAATCAGAGGACGTGAAACCCAAGTGATAAAGGGATGCGAAGGAAAAGGCATCCGACAGACACTGCGACTCTGAAGGCTTGAGGGCACTGGCAAGCGGGCAACTGGCGTCAGGGGGAACCAGACCCCCCTGTTCGGAGCAAACACTGTTACAGAAAGCCATCCCTTATGTCCTGATGGCAGAGTGAGAAGAAGCAACTTCTCTGCTTGGACGTAGCCTGGGCCCCGATCCATCCCAGCCTGTGCTGAGGGAAGGGCTGTGGGAGGCTGGATTACAGGTGTAGGGAGGAAAAAGCACAGGTGGGAGGGCTCCTGGGTGGGGAGGAGCAGAAATGGGACCCCAGTTTAGGACTGAGAAGGGGCCACAAGCCAAGCTACAGCCTCGGAGGGACGTGTGCAGGAAAGGTCAACTAGAAGTGGTCTGACCATTTTTGTTCTGAGCCAAGGGGAAGACCAACAGAGAGCTGAAAACAGTCCCCTCAGTTTCCCTGAAGAACAGGAGTGTCCCCGAAGCATGGAGAATAAGGGGAACTCAGCGGGACTGGCCTATACCCAGCCTGCCGTCCTGGGGCTCCACGTTCCTTCCCAGCCCCTGGGGCCGAAGGTACACACAGTGGCTGCCAGAAGCAGGGTGCCTGTGAGCAGGACTCCCTCTCTGCAGGCAGGAGGGCGGAACAGGGCCCCACCTCCCCAGGCCTCTCGGGATGACAGCTGTGTGTTCACCTGTGCTGAGTCAATAACAGCCACGATCATGTTGAGCAGCTCCCCGCTCCGCAAGGTCTCATCTGGAAACTGGAGGAAAAGAGGGAGAGAAGGGCAGAAGTCCAAAGTGCACCCCTCAGCTTTCCTCTCATAGCCCATCCCCACACCCTACATGCTCAGGGGAAGCTGAGCTAGCCAGACGTGGGGTCCTAACATAATCTCTAAACAAAGATCCAGTAGCTATGAGGCTGGGAATTTAATCCTTAAAGAACCCACGGTTTTAAACATGTGCGTCCACACAGTGAGTATGCGTGTGTAAGGAAAGGAATGGGGAGCCACCTAGAGACAAAGCTGGAGCTGAATGGGACTGGACATGATGTTAGTTCTGTGTGAAGCGATGACAGAATTAGCATTTGCATCTCTGGCAGCAAGGAAATCCAGTGTGTACTGACCCCTGCCAAAGAAGGTACAGAGAGTGGGTGTATTTGGGGAGGGTGCAGGGTGTGGGGTGCACAGGGCCCCTTCTGGAGAGGGGAGGGGTGCTGGGCATGAGTGCCCTTCCTCCCTTGGGTTTTTGGCTAACATCGCACTTCCTCCTGTGATGCCCACACCCTGCGCCCTGATTTCCCTGTTCCTGGGAACTCTCACCAAGAGGAGGAAAAACAGCTGTTATCTCCTCCTATGTCCCAATTCCTAGAGAAGACTGCTAGTAAACAAGGGAAATGAGAGCTGAATCTCCACTACAGAGGCCCTGGTCTTGGAAAAAAACAGAGAGAAATGCAGGGGCAATCAGACGGCCAGAGAGCTTGGATATGTGAATATGGATCTGGTTGGGAGCCCTGTCTGTCCTAGGTCCAGAGGATGGGGCCAAAGCAGAGGAGACAAGTGGACAGGCCCAGACACCAGCTCACAGGACAAGAATTCTGTGGGTTTTAGACACTTCTCAATTGATGGAGAGAGGCAGGAGGAGGGGACGGCTGCGGTGTGGGAGAAGGGGTCTACTGAGGCCAGCAGTGAAGGGTAGAGGAGGGTAAGGGTTGTGTGCAACGAGATGTCGTGGTCTCTCATGAGCCCACGGGCACAGCTGTGCCATCCCAGGGACACAGATGGAGGTGCTGACCTCTGTGTAGATGGAGGGTGTGAGGTGGCAGAGCAGTCGCACGTCGTCCTCCTGGCAGGCCTTCATGTCCATCATTAAGCAGGTGTGCAGGTCGCCCAGCTGGGTGGCCTGGGCAAATGACTCGTACAGGTTCATCTTCCCGGCGGCGGCTTTGCTGCAAGACCAGTCGGGCCTCAGCCAGCAGCCTGACCCCGGCCTCAAACAACCCCTAAGTAGACCCCCACTCTAGAATCCCTTTGCTGCCCTGGATGCCCCGGGCTAATGTGTCTCACGGCCCTCCCTGGCCTTCCCCAGAGACTTGGTGACTATGGAAATCAGGAGACACTCTTCTTTCTCCCCAACTTTCCCCTGTGCTCCAGACAGGGTTCAGACCACAATCAGTGAAGTTACTACCTGGTAAGAGTAAAGAACAGGAAAAGAGAGAGGGCTCACGTCAGGTTAGAGAAAGCTTTCTCTCTCGTTCTTTGGGCTGTAAGCAATGAGGGCAATAATACCTACAGATCCTTACCTCACACCATATGCAAAAAACTTAACTAACTCAAAATGGGTTACAGGCCTAAATGTAAGAATTGAAATTATGTAACTCTTATAAGAAAATAGGAGTAAATCACAAGCAACAAAAGAAAAGAAAACAAAAACAGGACTTGATCAACATTTAAAACTTTTGTGTTTCCAAAGATACCATCAAGAAAGTAAACAGACAACCTACAGAATAGGAAAAAATGTTTACAAACCATATATTTGATAAGGGACATCTACCCAGATGATGTCCCTTATCTGAAGAACTCTTAAAAATCCACAAGAAAAAGATAAATACCCAACTGAAAAACAGAGATTGAAACAGACTTTTTTCCCAAAGAAAATGCAAATGGCCAATAAGCACATGAAAAAATGCTCAACATCATTTGCCATCAGGGAGATGCTAATCAAAACAATGAGATGCCACTTCACGTGCATTAGGCTGGCTATACTCAAAAGCCAACAACTGTCCAGGAGCATGTGGAGAAATTAGAACTCACACAATGCTGGTGGAACCAAAGTGCTTGCATCACTTTGGAAAGCAGTTTGGCAATTCTCACAGATGTAAAAATAGAGTTATCATTGGACTCAGCAATTCTACTTCTAGGTATATACTCAGGAAAACTGAAAACATCTGTCCATGCAAAAATCTGTATATGAATGTTCACAGCAGCTCTATTCACAACAGACAAAACAGTGGAAACAACCCAGATGACGGTCAACAGGTGAATGGGAAAATAAATCATGGTAATAGCCATAAACTGCATTATCTGGTCATTAAGAAAGAATGAAATGCAGATACACACTACAATGGGATAAACCTTGAAAACACTGGGCTAAGTGAAAAAGTCAGTCATGAAAAATCAGACACTGTATGATTCTATTTATATGAACTATCCAGAAAGGGAGAATGGGAAAGTGAGTGCTAACGGGTATGGGGTTTCTTTTTGGGGTGATGAAAACATTCCAAATTAGACAGTACTAATAGTTGTGTATCTTTGCTGCTGCTGCTGCTAAGTCGCATCAGTCATGTCCGACTCTGTGCGATCCCATAGATGGCAGCCCACCAGGCTCCTCCATCCCTGGGATTCTCTTTGTGAATATACTAAAACCACTGTACACTTTAAAACTGTTACACACACACCACACACACACACAGAGCTCTGGTGATGACAACCAAGGGGGCTGGGGAGTCAGGTATGATAGGAGAGACACGCTCCAGGATGCTTCCCGACACCTTCTTACACAGGACCACACCCACCTGGCCCTTAGGTAGTAGAGCAGGTGGTAGCCAATCTTGGGCTGCTTTTGGTACAGCTCAGAGAGAAGGTCCAGCAGCAGAGAGAAGCTGCTGTTGTCTTCCTGCATCTGGCACAGGTTCCTGGAGTGGGAGATGGGAGCACAGAGGAGAGCTTTACCTGGGGCAGACTCTCCCGTGGCACTTCCGGGGGGCACCGCTGTCTGTGCCCACTGCATACCCCTCCTTTCTGGAGGAGCCTCATCACCCCAGGACAGAAGCATAAGCGTGCTGACAGGGAGGGTGGAGAGGGCAGTATCTCCTACAGCTGGACCTAAACATCAGAGAGGCTTACCTAAATATTAGGTAGAGAGGCTTCCCCACAGACTCCTCCAGGGACCTACAAGACGAAGGTGATATATGACAGTCCATGCAGGACAGAGGAGGAAAGGTGAGCTACAGCCACCTATTATGGAGGACCAGCCTGAGGCTAGATGCCAGCCTGCTCCTTTCTTAATGAGCATGGAACTTCCTGCTGCCCAGAGGCTTGCTCACAGAGAAATCAGGGGTCTAACATGGAACCAGTCTGGTTGTTGTCACTCTGAGACTCCTGCCCTTCAGGGAGCTCTAGGCAACGGTCCAATCCCACCTGAAGCAGCAAAGACTTGGGGCTGCTGGGTGCGGAGCAGGGCAGGACATGCAGGGAGGGGTGCGAGTCCACTGACCCTGTATGCCTGGTGTTCAGCAGGCAAAAATAAATCCTCTTTAGGTGAATCAGTATGTGTGAGAAGAAAAAAAACAAATGAAGAGACAATTTTTCTTGAGTCCCCAGCAAGGTACCTCTTGGACCCCGGGCCATAAGAGCATACCCCTAGCTTCCTGAGGCTGGGGTAGGGGTGGGGGTGGGGGGTGGGAAGGGTCCAGAAAGATGAGCCTTACTCCTCAGTGATCTCCTCGGGCAGCACTTCCCCTCGGAAGTGGCCCTTGAAGAGCTCCTGCAGGCAGGAAGCGAGGACAGACAGCTGCTCCGAGTCAAAGTCTTCCTGGGTGGTGAGAAGAGGAGAGACTGTCACCACCCAGACCCAGCCTCACTGCCCCCACTACCCAGAGCCTCTGAACTCATCTGCTTGCGGCTCCAGGATCAGCAGGCCCCTCCCCCAGCAGAAGGGACCCATCCAGAGGAGGGGAAGGGGGAGTCAGCTGCCTGCGGGGCTCTGGGCTGGGCTGCTTCCTCCTCACCTCCAGGACCTGGTCCACGATTTCCTGCATGACCTCACACTGGGCCTCTGTGTCGCTACAGAGCAGAAGGGGGAGGAAGTCTCAGGGACACAGAGGAGAGCAGAGAGAGGGACACACACCCAGCACACTCGCGTGCACAGAGACAAAACAAAGGCGCTCTGTGGGAAGTCAGGCTGTGGGCCTCAGGGCAGAACCTGCTGCTCCCTGGGCAGCGGCCAAGGAGAAGGGGAACCCCCACAGCACAGCTTCCACTCTTCTATTCAGAAGCTCTTCTACTCAGAACCTTGGAGTGAGAGCCTGGAGGGCTGGGAAACAAGGCTGCCCCTCCCAGCCCACACCCCGAAACCTAAACCGTAGAAGGCCTCTCCTGTGCCGCTTCGGTCACCTCTCCACACAGCCCCGCCAGAACCCCTCCAGACCCACCAGACTGCACCCACCAAGTGCCAGGCAGACACCCAGGGCCGGCACCCACCTCCCCTTCTGGAGCTGGAGCACTTTGTCCCTCAGGGATTCATCGAGCTGGTCAAGGTAAGGGGTAATATCAACTGGTTCCTCCACCACTGTCTCCTTGATCGGGTGGAAGCGAAACTCTCTCTTCTTCCCTGAAGGGAGAGATTTAGGAGAGCAGTCACTCAGCCCAGACAGGAAGCCAGACAGCCCCCTGAACAGTTGGGCCCTCCAGACCCGTGCTGGTATGCACCATTCACTCAGAGCTCTTGAGTGCCTGAAGCACTTCCCTGAGTGTGGCGTGTTCTAGCCTCAGGAAGCAAGAAAAGGCAGGGACCACTTGTCCTTTTTTCCCTCCTGCTTCAGTGTCAGGTTCTGGAGTCTCATCCAGGAGCACGATAACAAAACTAACTCAGAGGCACAGAGAGGACACAGAGGCTGCTCCCCGCAGCTAGTCCTCTTAGGACTGACACACGCCTGCACTACCTTTGCTGTTGAGATCCTCCTCATCGTCACTGAAGGCTGCCTCTGCGTTGTCATAGCAACTCTCATCCTTGTCTGACATGTGGTTGTCCATCTCCATGGAAACTGGCTCCTCGATTTTGACTTGGAAGTAAAGAAAGACAAGGCATTGATGGCCTCCTGTGCTCCACGCTCTTGGGAAGGGGAGACGAGAGGGCAAGTGGGAAGATGAGGAGCACATGACCTAAGTGGAACACAGACACTGAAAGGACAGGCATCTTCTCCTCCACCTTCCAGGGCTTTTTCTTGCCAGCAATGAGAGCAGCAGGGCACCTGAGGCCTCTATGCTCAGCTGAGGATCAGCCAGTAGGTAAGATCAGGCACAGTTCCAAGTGCTCTCAGAACCGAGTTGGAAAGCTCTGCCTAGCTTAAGCCCTTACCCCAAAACCAAAAAGGGGATCTGCCTGGAATTGGAAGCAAGATTTGAGACCCAACATGACAACCTCTCATCAGAGGACAGGGCCTGGGGCTGGGAAGAAAGAAGAGATGGACAAAGCTAAAGTGAGATAAACATACATTCCATGAAGGCCTTCTACCTACTGAGGAGAGGCCGGTTAAAAACAAAAAAGAGGAGTTAAGAGAGCAAAGGATGTCAGTGAAAAGCAGGTAAGATGGAGAAGGAGAACCAGAGAAGATGACATAAAAATGAATAAAAGAAAAAACTGGGGCAAGAAAAATTGAATTGGACAGAGTCACAGAGGTGGAGCACATGGCATCCTAAACAAGGGTTCTAGTCTGAGCATCCTGGATGTCTTCATCCCTCTTCTGAAATCAGTGATGGACTGGGTGGGTCTATACCTTCCACAGGTGGGCTGGGTGAACTGCAGAACTCAGGAAACTTCTCCCTCAGCATTGCCCGCAGCTCCTTATCCAATTTAGGGTTGTCAAAGAGGGGAGCCAAATGCCTAATGGGGAACATGAATGAAGGTCAATATCAGAGCTCCTCACTTCTAATGCTACATGGCACTAAACAATAAATAAGTCTAAGCCCAAAGGTATAAGTGGGCAATACTCTCTGGGAAGGGTCACTGGGGCACAGGTAAGGCATCTGAATCCCTCTGCAAGAGAGAAATTCCTCTAAGAGACAAGAGGACGTATGCCTAGCAGTCTGTGGTAGAGCTAGTACTTTCTATCTCAAGAGAAAGGGTCGGCAGTGGTACAGCAGTATCTGGACATGCCTGACCTAGTGAAAAACGAGTAGTTTCCCTGCCCCACAGACACATGAAGTGCTTACGCCAGGACCCGCTTCTCCACAATGTGATTGAGGGAGGAGAAGACACCCTGCCGCACGTGGCCCTCCAGCGGCGGATAGAAGTTGGGAATGATCTGGAAGGGAAGAGGAGCGGAAAATGAGCACAGGACAGGACCTTCCATCCAGACTGTTCTGCTGAACTAGACCTAAAAGCAGCTTTGGTGCCAGTCAGGAAACACTGGGAGGTATGGCTGCAGAAAGGACAGGAATGTTCCTGATTGTCCTGCGCTGTTAAAATGGGAAAGTCTTACTCAGCTGCGGTGCTCCTCAAGGAGACAGGGTTTTACCTGAAGTCATCATCCCTGCGGCTAAGAAACCCCATGGAGACACGGAAAGATCCAACTGCAGACAGGGGGAATGTGGGAGAGAAGCTTCACCAACTTAGGACAAAGGACCAATGACCATGACCCACTTCTGCTCCCACAGTCAAGGGGCACTGGGGAGACCTATTCACTGACTGCCAAGGTTAGGACACACATTTAACTCTGCTGGGCAGACATGGGGAGAAAAAATGGCTATGGCACTTACACGGCACATGAAGTCCAGGAGTGTGGCAGTGATGGCTGGGTGGGGCTTCATGGAGTGATGCATGACCAGGATGGCTGGTTCTGGAGAGTGTGGAATTAAAGGGCCCCCCCACATCAGAGAGTCCCCATAAAACAAGGTATCAATATATACAAATGGCTCCAGAGAAAGCTGTCTTCCCCGCCCCCTTCTAGTTCTGCTGAGCAGACCCAAAAGTAAACACTCCCCACAACGGCTCACAGCCCTCATCTCCCTTCCTGTCCCAGCGTTCAGCTTGGAGGAGGGAGGTGGCAGGAGATAGCATAGGCTTTTCCTCTGCCTGGACCCTCCCTACTCAAAGCACGAACATAAGGCTATGGGGTGAAGGGGGTGGGATGGTCGCTCAGGCTCATCAAAGCAATTTTCCTTCTAGGTCAAGGGAGCACGGATGAGGAACAACGGAACTGCTCCAGATAAGCTGCCTCCACCCCACGCTGCCCTGACATTTATGGCCACTGTCTCTGAGACGAGGCAGCAGCGCTGGGGGGCTGGGCAGCGGTGCTGCCCGATCTCGGTCACATACCTATGTTCATAATGCTATCCTTGTCTGGGCTGAAGAACAGCCAGTCGTAAAACAAAGCCAGCTTGGCATTAGAGGCAGCGACATTTGACTGGAAAAAAAAAAAAAGAGAAAAAAGAGACTAATTTCATCAACTAGCTCCCTTCCTGCAGAAGCCCAAGGCAGATTCCAGGGCTCACTTAACTGCTCCATCCACGAAATTAAGTTTATAGTGAGTCAGGGTGGAACTGCCCTGGGGGTGAAGACACCCAAATCTGTATATGTGGTCTCACCATCCAAGGGGCTGGGGATTGGTCTGGGTTCTTGATCCCACAAGGAGAACTCTGGGCCTGGGGGTCCCCTGATCACCCCCAAGCTACGACACTCAGACTAGACCCTCAGCTGCCTGTGCTGAGCTCCCCAGGCACATTCCTGAAGGGAAGACCCTTAGGCATAGCTTGCTGTTACATCTGAATCAGCACATTCCAAGGACCCAGTCAGACAGGGAGGGGGAACCCTGTCAGGAGAGGTCAGAGGGCAGCTAGATGCCAGAGAACAGTTTCCCACCCCAGGCACAGAGAGGAAACGCTGGGAAGGAAATGGCTCTACTGTGGATTCACCCTGTTCAGAGAAGGGAAGTATCCAGAGTTGACGCCAAAAGGCCCGGAAGTAAGGGTGTAAGGAACACAAGACCTGAATGTGAGTCAGGAACACGTCAGAGGAATAATCATACGTGGTTTCTGGAAGCTAACAGGAAAGACAGGGATGCCTGAGAAACCCAGGCTTCGAGACTGGCAGTAAAGGTTCAGATGAAACTGTTCAACCCTAAACTCACATGGGAAATAAAAAATGTGAGTAAACTTCTAGAGATATGAAGGGAGGCAGGGCAAGGCTGAGATACTCAGGAGGAAGAGGGTGAAAAGGGGCCCTTCGGGGTCAGGTGGCCCAGAGTCAGGAGGGAGCATGGAGGTTCAGGACGTGAGGGAGAGCGGGGTCACCACCCTGTAACCTCCACCCCTCGCCCAGCCGCTCACCGTGCACGTTGTCAGGAGCCAGCCAATGATGGCCCATCGGGGCAAGATATCTGAACTCAGCACTTCATTGGAAGGGTGGACAACTCCACAGATGTAGCGAATGAGGTCACAGCGCAAAGACTGACTGTCTGGGGTTGACAGGTACTGACGCTGGAACCAATCCTGGTATCGCTTTTGTTGACCAAACCGCACCTTGGGGGAAGGAAACGTTAGAAAGAAGAGCTAGGAAGGGAGGGTGGGATCTCTGGCCAGAGGGAAATGAGCACCATTCGACTCCAGGTTTGACTTAGACCTCAATTTCTTCCCACGATTTAGTCATTAATTCTAATTGTCTCTCAAGTCTCTCTGCCTTTGGGAAGACATTCTGATTTAACTCTTCCTCGATTTAGAAAGAATGCTGTCTACTCAGCACTGACTGAAAGCTTTCCTAGGCTGAATGACCTAACAGGATCATTATCTAAAACACAGAGATTCTCCAAACCTTCTTCCACCCAAGTCCTTCCCTTAAGTGGACTCAAATAGCAACCCTTCCTAAGGGGAAGATCTAGATTTCCTCTTCTATTCCCAATTCAACCAAAATAGAGATGAGAAAGGTTTAAAAAAAAAAACAAAAAAACAAAACTAAATCAACACAGTCCAACAGAACATTCAGCAAGGATGGTGCCTATTGAGCTCCTAAAATGTAGCTGCTAACTGAGGTACTGGACTTTAAATTTTATTTAATTGTAACTAATTTAAATTGCAACATGTGGCCCAGATGTAGACAGTTCTCCTGGATGACTTGGGAAACCGAAAGTTGGCTACAGCAGTGGTTCCTTAACATCAGACTAGCTGCACAGAAGTTGCTGCCTGGAAAGTCTGTTAAAAATACAGATGCCACAATCAGATTCTCTGGGAGAGTAAGGTCCAGGAAGGTGTATTTTTAACATGCTCCTCAAGCAATGCTGTCATATTCAGCCATGTTTGGAAACCAAAAGGCCGCAGCTCTCTTCCTGAGAGGTCATGGCTCACCCAGAGGAACCATGAGTTTCCCAGAATGAACACTCTCACTCTACTCTTTTATGGCACATTTCACAATGGTAAATTACATTACTTATATACAAGTATTGGTTTAATGACTGCTTTAGACAGACTGAAAGCTTCGTAAGAACTGGAACTGTTATGTCTTTCTCAACACTGTATCCCCAATTCTTAGCTCTATGCCCAATCGCACACTTGACCCACCCTCCACCAGACATCTGCAGGCTGAAGGCGGAAGTCCAGCTAGCACCTGCAGCTTCCCTTCTTGCTGAAGTGGGTTAGCTTACCCGGGATGTCATGAAGAGGAGCTTAGTCTCCATGTCTGGGGTTAGACGACATGCTAGGAATTTTCGAGATGTTCTTGACTGAAGAAGCTGTAGGATACCTGAACCAAGTATGGAAGGAAAGAGAAGAGAGCAGACTGATGACCAGGAGGAACAGAAGGCAGGCGGGTGACCTGGGCCAGGGACTGATGGCTCTTGGGGAGATTCTAAGACTCGACCAAGAGGTGGTTCTAACCAGCATCTGAATGACCTGCTCCATCCAACCACCATCCCCAGGACCCAGATGTATTCATTCTTTTCTTCTACTGGCCGTCCAGAGTCCCCTACTCACGTTATTCCAGTTGGCAACATGTGGGAAAGTTAGGGAAAACTTTGGGAAACCCTAGCCTCTCTTTCTGCTCCTGATGGTCCCACCACTGGGTCCTGGGATCAGTGTGGTGTTGTGGCATAAGCATGAGCTGTGGAGTCAGACAGACCTGGATCCAAATCCTGCCTCTGACACTTACTAGCTTTGTGGCCTTGGACAAATTACTTAATCTCCTTGAACCTCATTTTCTTTATCTGTAAATATGGAAAGTAAAATATCCACCTTACAGGGGTGTTCTGAGTATTAAATGAGTTAACATACACGAGCCTAGCACACAGCAGGCACTTAAAACAACTCAGTACATGTTTCCATAAAAGAAATTGTACAACATAACATAGAACCAGAGCTTGCTTCTCCTCTTCCCTGACTTCCTAGTCCTAGACTGTTACTCTCGTGTTGTATGTGCACATGTACACATATCACACACAGATGCATGCTGGAGAAAGGCTGGGAACAAAGCTGTACAGTCATTGTTTAGACCATAAGGACCCTGGGAAGGCAAAAGGGAGATAAAAAGGGCCTCGTTGGGGGAGGCACACAGACACGCTCCCTCCCCCACAGGGGATTCTGGCTAAGCTAGATCCTTGGAATTCAGAGGCATCACGGTTCCTGGGGAGGAGCCTTTGCTTACAGGACAGATTCCAGTGCCTCTGCTGAGTCAGTCTCACAAGATGACCTCTGACACTCCTGACACTCAGTGAAGCTGAAATTGGTCATCGGCTCACCTCTTGAGCCCAAGAGTTGCCGGGACAGGAGGAGGAGGAGGATCACAGTTCTCTATCTCACTTTTTCTTAAATGACAGACAACCAGAGCCTGCCACATAGGGACTGTCTGGGAACATGAATGGTTCTGTGTACTCCCGCCGTTCCCACATCCAGCTGTCCCTGGCAGAGCTTGCCCAGTCCCAAGCTTCTTAAACCTGACTGACTGCCAAAGCCTCTCCTATCCACCCACTTGTGCCCTCTATACTGACCTCTCAAGGAAAGGATGCTCCAACCCTTACTTACCTGTGAACTGAGGACTCAAGGCCTGAGGGTTATGGATAATATCTTTCCAAAGCAGTTCAAATTCTGGTATCCTGGCAACATTCTGAAGCAGTCTGACGAGGTCTCGGCCAATCATCAAACATTCCATGAACTAGATGGGGTGGGTGGTGGGAGATGGAAAGAGAATAAAAACAAGAACTGTCTACCTGCTGCAGGGAGGAAGGAACAATATGTTCTAGAGAGGTGAGGAAAGAGGGTCGAATGGATTACACAATTTTTTCTGGAACCAAGGGATTGGCTCCAAGCTGTTCAAGGGGAAGAGAGCTGAAGTTGGGGACCGAAATCAAGGAGAGGTTACTGAAAACTGCTGAAGTCCTGCTGCTGTCACGCTAATCTGTGGTCCTCTCCTCCTAGAATGGTTTCAGTCCAGGTCAAGGGACACAAACATTCCAAAAGGCTAGGGCTGGTAAGTTGAGCCCCAGACACCTTACCCCAGAACTTGCTTGGTCCAACAAAGCTTTCTGTGTAATGACATGACCTCTAGTCGTGCTGTCCAAAAGGATACCCATTAGCCACACGTGGCAAATGAGCACTTGAAACGTGTCTGATTCAACTAAGGAACTGAATCTAAAATTTTTATCTAATTACAACGTGCGTGTGTGTGTTTTTCTTGGCCACACTGTGCAGCATGTGAGATCCAAGTTCCCCAACCAGGGATTGAACCCATGACTCCTGCACAGGGAGCACAGAGTCCAAACCACTGGACTGCCAGGGAAGTCCCTAATATCAATTAATTTTAATTTATATTGTGACACAAGGCTAGTGGCTACTGCATTAGACAGCTTTAACTCTAGGATCTATCTCTCCTGGGAGATCTGACAGTGGACAATTCATTACCCCCCTTGACCATGGCAGTTACCCAGGCAGGCAGGGGGATGGATGGGGGTAACATAACAGTGGGAACACAAGACAGCTTCTGTCTGTGATGTGCTGTGGGACAGCGTCCATGAAGCTGACCAGGAAAATCCCTAGGATGCCAGTGTAACCAGCAGCATTTTAATAACTGGGGCTTTGCTGTTGTTTAGTCCCTAAGTTGTGTCCAACTCTTTGGGACCCCAAGGATTGCAGCAAGCCAGGCCTTCCTGTCCCTCACCATCTCCCACAGCTCACCAAGTGCATGTCCACTGAATCAGTGATGCCATCCAACCATCTCATCTTCTGCCATCATAGGAACTAGGGCTACTCCACACTTATTTCTCCACCCTGATATCCTCATCTGTCTTACAGTGATGAAAAAACAACAGAACCTTAAACCACCTCCATATCTCCAACACATCTCTGGCCCCAGGTCACCACAGAACTGACAAGAGGTGTCCCTTTCTGGGTCTCACTTTCCTATGGGTTTTTTTGTCCTCACCCGCTCCCGAAGCAGTGAGATACAGAAGTCCACCTCCTTCTGCCGCAGCGCCTGGAGCTGGGCGGTCCCGTGGTGGTCGACAATGAGGCGGAGGTATGTGTAAACAGCCATGGCAATGAGGATGCTACTCTTCAGTACCCATTCCCTGCAGGGAGGGAAGACACGGAAGACATGGGCACCTGTGCTCCATCCAGACCCACCCAATTTACCCCCACACTTGGCTCCAGCGCCTCGGAAATGTCTGATGATTAGCACTGGGAGTAAGTTTCTGGTTCCTTAATTGCTCACTCGTGCTGTTGTTATCTATCTTGGACTATTAACTGGCTAAGGTGGGGACAACTTCCTCTCACCCTACCAGGTGCCCAATAAAGATAAGTGCTAAATGAAAGCAATCTCTCTCTACCACTTAAGTACTTAACTTCTAATAAAATAAGTTTGTTTGTTGACTCAGTCATTCAAATATTAATGGAGTGCCTACTATGTGCTAAGCCCCGAAAGAGATACAAGGGACAGAGGTAAGCCATAGCTTCCACCTGACTCAGGCCAGGAAGAAAAAGGTGTGCAAGCGTCCCTCAGTCTGCAGTTCTCAAAGTGCAGCCCAAGGACCTCTGGGGATTATCAAGACCCTTTCAGGACCGTGGAGGTTTCAGAACACACTGGGTGTGCTTGTCATTACCAGCCCACCATGTCACAAATGTTCCCCTGGTTTGTTCTCTGGCCACTAATCCCACTCCCAGTCAATGAGTCACCTGCCTTAAATAATAATCTGAAAAGAAGAACATGATTTTGGATGGCAAAGCCTATTTTCCCAGGAGTTTTAGACATTCCCTGGAGCAAAGGAGGTAATGGAAGAATTGTGTTCCCTGATGCTTGAAGAGGAGTACCAAAAACTGTGGGGAGATTCAAAGACTCCAATGCTGGCTCAAATCACCAAAACTGGGGAGCTGTCTCCCCTAAGCAAGCAGTTTGTAAGGGTTTTAGCACCCCTGCTGGAAGACAGGGAACCAGAGGAAGAAGATGGGGAGTTTAATTAATCCAACCAGGCAACATCCTGATTCCGGAAAAGTGCCTCAAGCCACCTAATTAAGAGACTCTGGCCTTCTCCTTTCACAGAGTAAAAGCAGCAGCCAAGGCCACTGGGGTGGGTCCCCCTCCTCCACCTGTTACCTTTTAATTCCACACCCCTAAAAAGACCTGGGAAGGAGTGGGAAAGAAGGTGTGAAAGAGGACAGTTTTAAACTTCAAAGGATTCATTTGCATTAAAAGATATGAGTTTTTTGAAGGGTAGGAGAAAAGGCAGGGCAGTTATCTGACACCTGTACAGTAAGACTGTGCTCTGACTGCCCAAATGAGAAAAATTCTGCTTTAAGGTATGGGAACAGGAGGTATCTGGCACCAGGAACAAAATTAGAAAAACCACTTAGGAAGATTGCCAGTGGAGGTGATGAATGTATCTGAGACGTGGGATGGGATAATGAAGATACAGATCGAAGTGAAACCCTCTGACCCAGGATGTTAGGAAGGCACAGTGACTAGACAAATCTGATAAGAAACTGCTAGGAGCGTGTGTGCTGTGCGCTGGTGCCAGTGAGGGAAGACGTGCTGCCAGCCGCACCTGCAGCTGCACATCCAGGCCCAGGGCACTAGGTGGCACCGCCTGGCAGAGCTGGCACAGCCCTCCGGTTCCGCAGTGCACAGAACACAGCCATCTCTTTCACAAGTGTGAGGAGGGGTTGAGGTCCCTTCTTCTAAGCCACTGGAAATACAGACTAGCAGCTGTCTCAATCATGTGACCACTGTGGTGTCCTCTCCCAGAAACAGACTCTGAAATCACGCAACAGGAAGACTGAGGCCACAGGACCAAGAGGTTGGCCTCACACCCAAACAAGTTCAAATATGGAAGAGCCCTCAGATTTTCTGATCCTTTACTCTGATGGAGAAGGGAAGGAATCAGCTGGTCTCATGCCCTCTGTATCACTGGCCTCAGTGACCTCCTCATTCTCACCACCCCCTGTGCCACTTCAACAAAAGGAGGGTGTGAGGAGGATGGACAGTCTTGGAAGGGAGAACAGGGGTACCTGCCAGGCCTGGGTGGTTGGCTGGCCCCACTCTGCTGAGTTCATTCTCCCCTACCTCCCGCCAAAGATAAACATTCCATGGCGGTCTGGATCAAAAATAAACCCTTATCAGATAAAATGAGTTTTTCCTGGGCTCCGAGATATTTTAGTAAAAACCTTCTTTCCCACTCCTTCATCCCTGGGCCACAGCATGGCATTCATTCCTTCTCTTGCCACCAGTACATGGCCGCTCCCTCCCCCACCTCACTCCCTCTAACCTGAGGTGTTCTTGGGCCACTAACAGCTCCTCACACAACCACTGCAACCCACACTCATACCCACTGTGGCCGTATCCAGCTCTTGCCCCACCCTTCATGACAGACTCTACCTCTGCTCCATCAGGATATCCAGAACACTCTCTGCCAACCAGATGTTTTTTGCTGTAACATCCCCACCTGATCAAAGGGGGAGAAAACAGAGAGTCAGAATGGCTCTGATTAGTGACTCAGCTGAGCCAGTACACGTCTTCTCCCTCTTACTGCTCCATCCCTGCGATCCCATCACTGGTGTTCTGAGGGCTGAAAAAAACTGTCTTTGTTTGTCAGGCTTTAAAATTTCCCTCTTTGCCTCCAGAGAGACAGGAAGGGAAGGTTTGGGGTTTTTCCAGAAATCAGGGCTCCTACTTTCCAATGACAGGGGGTTGCAGTGGGATTACTTTGATCCCTAAAAGGGAATGTCTGGAAAGGAGATATGAAAAGTCCATAGTTGGAAAGAATAGAGGACATTTCAAATAGGGCCTGACAAGTGCAGGAGGCAAGCAACAGCTGCAGTCCAGCCACTGGATGTCCCAAATCCTGTGTTCAGCTCGAGACGGGCCAAGGGTTTTTGTCTCCAGGTATCACAGTCTCGAGTGCTTGCTATGAAACTTCCTGGGGCAGAATTAAACAAGCAGTAATGCCAGATCAAAATCGTAGGATCAGAAGTGGGGACTAGGAGTGCCAAACAGGGAAGAAAGTGCCAGGAGAATGGATAAAAATAGCCAGCACAACAACACTATGCCATGCCCCAGGTCCTAATGTAAAAATTCAATTTACAGAGTCACACATCACGTAGATTAAGGTTTATACATATCACAATGGGAGCATCACGGTTATATAAAATCCTGAAGAGGAAGCAAAGAACCAAGGGGCAATGGCGAGGTAGAGAGACAGGGTCATTTCTGAACAAACACATGTAATCTTGGGAACAAGTAGCAGGGGCAGGACTCTTGGATAATCAGTGGCTCAGACAGATGTCTCTGATGCCAAGAAGATAACGGAGCCTAAATGTCAGGGTCTGTTCTGTGACACAGTTTGTCCCTCAAACTGGCCCTAAGTGTTTAAGACATTGAGGTGGAGCCAGAGAAGATGTCGGGGGCTCTGAAAGTACAGTGAGATGAGAACCAATTATTTTACCCTCACTTCTCCCCCATTTCTTCCAGATTCTTCCTGATCCAATAGGCCACGAAACCCCAGAGTGAGGACTGGTTACAACAGGCCAACAACAGGCTAAATATTCTATATCAGGCCTCAAGTTTGGCAGGAAGAAAAACGAGGCAAGACTTATCGCTTCAAAAGGCCCCCTGTAATTTTTCAATTTCTTTGTGCAACATATGTGGCCAGAAGATGCCTGGGTCAAAAGTAAAGAGTCTAAGAAATCCAGGAATCAAGTCCCTTAGGCACTCAATCTTTCTCCACTGCCTGGACTTAGGCATACTGCATACTCCTTTCTTCTTTATGCTCTTGCCATCCAACTCACCAGCAATCTGCTTCATGAATGTCATGCAAACACCATCAGCTCCCAGAACCCCACTCTTCACTAGTTCCCGTACCAACCACACCAACTAAAGGAGAGAAAAAAAGACATATGAAGTGAAGGGCCTGTAAACTTGAGAAAGGGTTCAATCCAATCATTTTATAAGTTAGGTGTACAAACACAGGAGTGTGTTACCCCTGATTCCTCCTTCCCTTCCCCTTAGGAGAGGATCCATTCTCTGTTATGTCTCTGAGCTGGATCTCTCTTTTCTTCCTGGCCTTACCTGAGTACGGCAGGTATCCTGCAACTTCAAGTACTTCTCCATGAGTATCTGGTTGATTTTATTCAGAACAATATTCATGCCATCACGACTCACTAGAGCCAAGTCCCGGTAACACTGTAAGAAGTGAGGTTTGTGAGCAGCCAGCAAGCTAAGGATAGGCTCCTGACCCCCCTCATGGTGGGCCCCCTGTCCCCTAGCCTCTCCAATGTAAATACTACCAATGGGATACAAGTGGCAGTGAAAAATTTTCTGCTCTAGAAGGCATGCTTACCATTCAATGACCAACACACAAGACTTTCCACTCTGGAAAGGCTTTCCACAAGCCTTCCACAGGCTCCAGCATCCCAAACCTATCCCTCGCTCTGTCACTCAGGGTAGGGAAAAGGGACCGAGTTACTCTAGTAAGACAGAAGGCCTGCTAAGAAAGGCTCCCTGTCCCCTCGCCTCCCTCCTGAGGGAGCGTCATACTGTTTGAAGCCACCAGCTGAGCAAGACCAGGTGGGGGCCATCTGCTTTTCATCTGCCAGCGAAAGGTCGCTGCAGACGGGTTTGGTTGAACAGGCCGGAAAGGATCTTAAAGAGACTTTTAGACTTGTACTGACACAGCCAGACGAAACAAAGGGCTAGGAGTATTAAGGAAAGAGGATCCATGGACCAGGATCCCGGAAAGAAAGGGCAGACCCAAACCAAACTTCCTTAACGAAACATCCTTCTTCTTTTCTCCAGGCTGCCCTTTGCTTCTGCCCAGTACTGAAGAAGGAAGGGCCTTTAGCACGTCTGACTTGGGGGAGGTAAGGGGATGCACGCCATCTCCTCCGAGCTCCCGCTTCTCTCGCCTTGTCTCTCTAAGGAGGCCAGGCTCCTGGAGGGATGCCTCAGGGGCCTCATCAGCGGCCTCCTCAGCCTGCTGGGTTCCATGCTGTCAGGGTCTCAGCACAAAGGGCAAACTTATAGATGGGCAGTACCTCACAGCCTCGGGTGGCCAGTGGCAAGGACAGAATCAATAATAATAGCGATTGTAACAGTGAACATGCATTGGCATTATGCAAAAACTTTATATTCTATTTACTGCATCTGAATCACATAGTCACCTTATTTATTACCATCTCTATTTTTATACATGAGGAAACAGGCACAGAGAGGTTAAAGTAATTTGCCCCAGGTTACATTAGAGATAAGAGAAAGACTCAAATCCCAGTAGTCCAACTCTGGATTCTTAATCATCCCAACACTATCATCAGAAATAACTAAAAGGAGAAGAGGCTGCTGGGGATGGAGGTTAAGAGTTTACAGTGGCTTTGAGACTACTACATTCCTAAACTCATTCATCCTAAGCGTTCAAAAGAGAAATACTCCAGGACTTCCCTGGCGGTCTGTCCGTTAAGACTCGGAGCTTCCAATGCAGGGGGTGCAGGTTCGATCCCTGGTCTGGGAACTAAGATCCTACATGCTGTGTGGCATGGCCAAAAAATTTAAAAATATATAAAATTTTTTTTTTAAAAGGAGAAAGAGAGAAGTAATCCTCAAGACCATCTGCTCCCTGGACTTGGGTATGTCCAGGGACTCCTAAGAGATTAGCTATCCTACTTCCACTTCTATTATCCTTAGGTCAAAACAAGCATTCTGATGAAAATACAAATACTTAGAGATTCCCCCATGTGCCATAAACTTTTCATACTCAAAGGAGAATTTTATTATCCTCTCACTCCATCTGCCAGAGGGAGGGCTGGGAGATCAAAAGTAAAAGCAAGGGAACAAGAGGTAAGAGAAGCCAGTGAACTACTGCCAACTTGCTCGTCAGTAAATGTGGTTCAGCCCTGGAGCCTTCCCTAGAGGAGTGAGTCACAGAATGGGCAGAGGATGAGGGATGCAGAGGCAGAAGGAAGACCTATGTCAGGCCAAAGACAGAGACACGACTAATAAGAGAGGAGCTGTTTCCTTCTGCTCAAAGGAAAGCAGAAATCCCAGAAATGCAGAAGAGACCCTGACAGGGAAAGACAGCCCCTCAGGAGATGCAGGGTCAGAGGAAGCAAGCAGGTTCTGGCTGCCTAATTCCATGCTCCATCTGGGACCTTATTAACCACAACTGCTGGTAATGCATGCAGCTGGTAACCAGGAGGATCACATCATATCATATTCCTGATGCTGCCAGTTGTCTCTCCAAACTCTGCGCCAGTGTGCTGACTGGCTTAGAAGATAAGTAGATGGGTGGAAAAACTCAGTGGGAAACAGAGGGTCCCAAAAGAGAGGAAAGGTGACAGGATGGTGCTGAGGCAGGATACCTGTCCTGTGCTGGGTACAGTGATGTTCCAGCCTCGGCCCTCAAAGCCCCCAACCTTCTTTCTAGAGCTATCTGCCAAGAGAAGCACCTAGACCAAGAACTGCCAGGGCCTGGTGTTGTATCTTTGGTGACGAAGGACCTTGGTATCTTTGGTGACGAAGGACCTTGGTATCAATGTTAAATCCTTTCCTATCACCTAAATCCCCTGGCTACTAGAACCAGAGCAGAAGTTAAGGCCCTCAACTTAGCCTCCCACCACACTGCAGTCCCCCAGCCAGGCCTGCTCCCAGCGATTTAGTTTGGACATTAAATAGCAAATAAAATCAGAGAATATAAACACAAGGCTGCCAACAGAGCAGATGCAAGTTAGGAAGGTAGAACTGGAACAAAATCCACCCCACGTACATTCCACTCTCCGCCAACAACTGACAGCTCTTTCCTTAACTGAATTTCTGTTCCAGAGACAGAATTCACTCCAAGTAAACCCTTAGGAAACACTCCCCTTGGTTTAAACTTAAGCCTAAAACAATGCATTGGGATCAGTTATCAGTTACACCCACCCAAAACTTCTGCGGACAGAGTATTCTGTAAGACAATCACCCTTTTAGGAAGAAGGAAAAAGCTCTAGGAGATGGGGCACAGATTCTTCCACCGTTCTCTGACCTGGCTCAAGGCCTCTGAATGAGTCATACCTGATAGTTCCTCATTTGCCTAAAACTGTATTCTCCTAATTCCCAGTCTCCACCTGCTTTGTCTGAAGAGGCTCCTAGGTAGGGGATGTGCTTGGAAATTTTCAGCATGTGAAAATAACCCTGATGCAGCCAACCCTGTCAACCAATTATGAGACCCAAGGTGAGGGCCTGGGCCATGCTCCTGGGGCAAAAAGACGACCAGGTGCTCTAGTGCCTTGTCATGTCTGGATGGCCAAATTCATGACATAATAAGCATTTACAATGCATAGCCCTATGCTCTCTCACTGACTGGTCAGGCAAAAAGGTAGAAATACCATGGGGCCCTGCCCTCTTCACTGAGATTTACTGATTTACCCTAGCTGATTCAGATCTCACTTGAAACACAAAGAAAACCAGTGGGCAAGATGAATATGCACTGAGATGACTAAATAAGGTTTTAATTGTATGAATAAAAACTCACATGAGAGAAAACTAAACCTTAACCCCAACCCTTCACCCCCATCTTTGTCAACACTTTCTTTAAAACAGTGAGGCTGGGCTGGATCACATTACTGATTAACAACACCAAACTGGAGATGTTCATTCGTCTTTAAGGTTCTCAATGATAAATTTGCTATGAAAATGAAATGCCAATTTAACTCAACAATGTCCCAGCCCAGAAATGGCCTGGGAAACCAGGGCCTTGTCAATACTTGCTGCCCTACCACCTACCCTCACCCCAGGTTTGCCATGACCACAAGCAGCTAAGCCAGGGGACCATGGACATCTGGTCCTTGTCCCTGAGAATGCTGTTCCCTTGGTTCTCCTTGAACAAACAACCTCCATGTTTCTCATAGGTGCACTGAGAGCAGTTTGGGGGAAGGGAACAAAGCCACCAGTTTCACATGGGCTTTCCGGGAAGATTAAATGTCCGGATAGAGCTGAACACAATGCTGGACACAGCATGACTGCTTCCTTTCACACTCCCTCTGTTCAAGGAAAGGGCATGGAGAAAACTGAATTCCCCCACACCAAGCTCTTCTCCGTTAGTGCCACGCAGTTAACGCCAGATACATGTGTCTCCAAACCATCTCGCAAGACTCAAGGACACAGAAAGCGGAAATCCAGAGAGGCAAGAGGCAGGATTTTGCTACTTTATTATAGAAAGAATGGAGTCCAGAGAACATCCTGCTCAGTCCCTCACCTCAAGGAAGGATCTCTCTTAAACCATTCTATTAATATCAATACGTAAAAGAGACTCTTCCATTTGTGAAGAACTCCAGACTAGTTTTCATATAGTATTCCTCAGGAAGTCTGACTCCAAAGTATTCCAGTCTTCTCTTAATCACTACATTATAATGGCATCACCTAACATTAAGCTTTCTAGGACTTTCCTGGTAGTCCAGGGGTTAAGAATCTGCCTGCCAATGCAGGGGATACAGGTTCAATCCCTGGTCCAGGAAGATTCCACATGCCTCGGGGCAACTAAGCCTGTGTGCCACAACTAGAGGGTAGCCCCCACTGTCTGCAACTAGAGAAAGCCTGTAGGCAGCAACAAAGACCCAGCACAGTCAAATAAATAAATGTTTAAAAGCATAATTAATTAATTAAGTTGGGGAGGGGGAGTGGGGGAGTGGGTCATGTTGCACGGCTTGCAAGAACCCAGGCCACAGCAGTAAAAGCCCAGAATCCTAAGCACTAGGCCTCTAGGAAACTCCCAAGCTGTCTAATTTAAATCCTACTTGCTGCAATGTTAAACCTGCTTTCTGTTTACCTGCAATGATAAAATCTGCAAACCATAGGTCACACTCTTCTGGATAAGAACTCTCAACAGACTTCCTTACAGTTGTGCTCTTCTCTGGATTAAATCCCAACTCTTTCACTCCTGACTCAAAAATCTACAATTTAAAACTCTTTAAATCCCTTTTCACTCTCACAACTGCCTTTTCTTGCCTTTTAGCTTCAGGATTTGAAGAGAAAGGATTTTAGTAAGAGAGTGATCCATTTACTGAGTGAAAAGGGAGTTGTAACTATATTTGGAGAACAAGATGATCCAGCCCTGGTCAAAGGGTCTGATACTAAACCAGTTAAACCAAAAGTTCCACCATTCTCTCAGATCATATCTGAGAAGGGAATATGGGACCAGAGTAGGGAGTCTTACCTTCTGGGCTTGGGCTGGTTCAGTAAGGACAAGGGTGAAGAGGCCCAGGCAGATTTCCTCATGTTGCGGGGGGCCTTTGCATACCTGGGATAAGAGGAAAGAAAAAACTAGTTGTCACTCAAGAGACAAGTTCTTGAGCACAGTTGCTCCCAGAAAACCTGGGACTCTTGAGTAACCTGCAAAGGAGAATCATCAGCTAAAAGTGATGGGCATCTCTTTTAGGAGAGAGGTGGAGAGAAAGGATGGACCCATACTGCTTTCTCCAAGGCTTGATGAAGGCCAGAGGCAGAAAATAAAGTGTTTGAAACGGGGGTGGGGGGTGGGTGGAATCCTACTCCACACCTTAACAACCTTCAGTAGAGAGGGAGCCTCAGAGAAACATAGTCAAGACTTTGGGCAAATCACTGAACCCCTGGTATCTGGAAGGTGAAGACATAATAAGAACAATTACTAACAATAAATATTTACTGAACATTCACTGTGTGCCAGAAACTACTCTAAGTCCTTTCCACGTATTACTTTAAATCCTTCAACCTCAGAGAGTGATTAAGAAATGTAAAAGATCAAACATGTGAGGATGATTTATAAAGAAAATTAGCCACCAGAGAACTGTAAGTCATTTTTTAAAGTTGTTATTTAATGATGCCTAAGGCTCCAAGAGATAGGACTCCCAGATTAGGAAAGACAGAGAGGAGCTGGGAAGTCTGGTTCAGGAAACTAAGACATTAGCTTCAACCCCTCGCTCCTAAACACTGAAGTCTTTCTATCTTTCTGATCATGTCTGAAAGCTTTCAAAGAAGCAGAAATGGGTACAGAGAGAGTATTATACTCACATAGGCATTGAGGGCATCATTGGCCTCTCTCTCTGAGACACCAGTAGTCATCGACGTCACAATGCTCATACATCTTTCCAATCTCTGTGAAGGGGTGAGAAAAAAATTTAGAAGGCTTCATACCATCACTGATGACATATTTCTGGTCCCAAAAAAGCTTTTTAAAAATTTAAATCACGTCACATCTCCAAAGTAGAGAAAACCACTAGACCATTCAGGTATGATCTAAATCAAATCTCTTATGACTGTACAGTGGAGGTGATGAATAGATTTATTCACTGGGATTAGATCCGATAAACCGCGCCTGAAGAACTATGGACAGAGGTTCATAACACTGTACAGGAGGCAGTGATCAAAATCATCCCAAAGAAAAAGAAATGCAAGAAGGCAAAAGTGGGTGTCTGAGGAAGCTTTACAAATAGCTGAGAAGCAAAAGGCAAAGTAAAAAGGGAAAGATATACCTAACTGAATGCAGAGTTCCAGAGAATAGCAAGGAGAGACAAGAAGATCTTCTTCAATGAACAGTGCAAAGAAACAGAACAGAACAATAGAATGGGAAAGACTAGAGATCTCTTCAAGAAAACTGGAGATATCAAGGGAACATTTTATGCAATAACGGGCATGATAAGGAACAGAAACAGTAAGGGCCTAGTAGAAGCAAAAAAGATTAGAAAAAGTGACGAGAACACATAGAAGAACTATACAAAAAACGCCTTAATGACCAGGATAACCACAATGATGCGATCATTCATCTAGAGCCAGATATCCTGGGGTGTGAAGTCAAGTGGTCTTTAGTAAGCATTACCACAAAGCTATGGAGGTGATGGAATTCCAGATGAGCTATTTCAAATCCTAAAAGATGACACTGTTAAAGTGTTGCACTCAATATACCAGCAAATCTGGAAAACTCAGCAGTGGCTACAGGACTGGAAAAGGTCAATTTCATTCCAATCCCCAGGAAGGGCAATGCCAAAGAATGTTCAAACTATGGCACAACTGCACTCATTTCACAGGCTAACAAGGTAACGCTTAAAATTCTCCAAGCTAGGTTTCAACAGCACGTGAACCAAGAACTTTCAGATATACAAGCTGGATTTAGAAAAGGTAAAGGAAACAGAGATCAAACTGCCAACATCCATTGGATCATAGAAGCAGTAAAAGAATTCCAGAAAAACATCTACTTCTGCTTCACTGACTATGCCAAAGCCTTTGACTGTGTGGATCACATCAAACTGGAAAATTCTTCAAGAGATGGGGATACCAGACCACCTTACCTGCATCCTGAGAAACTTGTATGAGGTCAAGCAGCAACAGTTAGAACTGGACAGGGAAGAACTGATTGGTTCAAAATTGAGAAAGGAGTACAACAGGGGTGCATACTGTCACTCTGCTTATTTAACTTCTGTGCAGAGTACATCATGTGAAATGTTGGGCTGGATGAATCACAAAGTGGAATCAAGACTGCCAGGAGAAGTATCAACAACCTCTGATATGCAGATAATACCACTCTAATGGCAGAAAGTGAAGAGGAACTAAAGAGCCTCTTAATGAGGGTATGAAAGGAGGAGTATGAAAAGCTTGCTTGAAACTCAACATGATAAAAACTAAGATCATGGCTTCTGTTCCCATTACTTTATGGCAAACAGAAGGGGAAAAAGTGGAAGCAGTGACAGATTTTCTTTCCTTGGGCTCCAAAATTGCTGTGGACAGTGACTACAGTCATGAAATTAAAAAGACGCTTGCTCTTTGGAAGGAAAGCTGTAACAAACCTAGACAGTGTATTAAAATGCAGAAACATCACTTTACCAACAAAGGTCTGTATAGTCAAAGCTATGGTTTTTCCAGTAATCATGTACACATGTTAGAGTTGAACCATAAAGAAGGCTGAGCACTGAAGAATTGATGCTTTTGAATTGTGGTGTTAGAGAAGATGTCTGAGAGTCCCGTGGACTGCAAGAAGATAAAACCATTCAATCCTAAAGGAAATCAACCCTGAGTATTTATTGGAAAGGCTGATGCTGAAGCTGAAGCTCCAATACTTTGGCCACCTGATGAGAAGAGCTGACTCACTGGAAAAGACCCTGATGCTGAGGAAGACTGAGGGCAGAGGGACAGGGAGTGACAGAGGATGAGGTGGTTGGATGGAGTCACTGACTCAATAGACATGAGCTTGTGCAAACTCCGGGAGATAATGAAGGACAGGGTATCCTGGCGTACTGCAGTCCATGGGATCACAGAGTCAGACACAACTGAGCAACTGAACAACACATCTCCAGACCTAACTACCAGTTTACAAGTCAAGTCACCATGGGGGTATAATCAGCAAAATCCAGAAAAGTGTAAACCATGACAGGCTTTCTGGTTTCTTTAACATTTAAATTGCAAGGGGAAAAGCAGGGAAGGGGAACCTCATGTATTAGAAGAGGCTTACGTGAATTCCCTGGCAGTCCAGGGGTTTGGACTTGGCGCTTTCACCACCAGGGCCTGGGTTTGATCCCTGGTTGGAGAACTAAGTTCCCACAATCCATGTGGCAGGCCAAAAAAAAAAAAAAGACTTAAAATGACAACTCCTTGAACAGAATAAGGCCCATGAATCCATGCTGATAGATACATACATACATGACAAATAAAGAAGGGAAAGCTCTTCCTTACAGTGGAATGCCAACTAAAAACACTGAAGGAATGACGGGAGTAATAACTGATTCAGGGAAATATCATTAATGCTAAAACTAGAGGTGAAACTTTCACAAGAGTTTATAGTCACATAGGCTCAAATACTTATTAACTGAAGAGAAAATAACTGAAGTGAATTCTAGAGGATAACATCTTAACCAATCAGCGTTAGTATCCCAAGTAACAAGACAAACTGACAGCTGAAATTTCAGACAATGCAAATTGAGAGATTCTGTAACATAACTGGCCTGTTAAAGTGTTTAAGGTGAAGGATAGAGACAGGACTAAGAATAAAAGAGATAGTACACCTAAATTCAATGTATGATTCTGGGCTGCTATAATGGACATTATTGGTACAACTGGTAAAACGTGAATATGTACTATAAGTAATATTAACATACTGATGTTAAATGTTCCAATTTAGATAAAAAACAGGGATTATGTAACTGAGAATCCTGTTCTTAGGAAATACTCATGGAAGTATTTAAGTAGCATGCGGCTGCAACTTATTCTCAAAAGGTTAAAATAATAATATGTATACAAAATGAAAAGCAAATGCAACAAATGTTAACAAGTGATGAGTACGGAAGAAGAGTATTTGAGAGTTCTAGATCTTAACAGTTTTTCTATAAGTTTGAAATTACTTTAAAATAGTTATTAAAAAATTAAAGGGACATGTCAACTGAATGCAACAATGTGTGTTCCCTGTTTGGTTACTGATCTGAAAAAACCACTTACAAAAAGAATTTATGGGAATTCCCTGGTGGTCCAGTGGTTGGGAGTCTCTGCTTTGATGCTTGTGGGCCCAGGTAAATCCCTGGTCCAGGAACTAAGATCCCACAAGCCATGCCACACAGCCCCCAAAAACAAGAAACCCAGTAAAGCACATGAGGAACCTAAGGGAAAAAAATCTTAAAAAAAACAAAAGGATTTATGAAACAGTCAATTTGAACAATGAGTATTTTATTACATTGAGGAATTATTAATATTTTAGGCATGCTATTGTGGCTATGTTAAAAAGAAAAAAGTCCATCTCTCATAGACATATATATGAAGTACCTACAGATGAAATGATATACCTTGGATTTGCCTCCAAATAATCCAGAGGAGACTAAAGGGAGATATAAGACTGCCATGTACTGATAAGTACTGAAGCAGAGTGATCGTTCCAGGGCAATTATACTACTCTCTCTACTTTCTCATGGTTGAAATGTCCCTCCAAAAACTTAAAAGATAAACTTTAAAAAAAAAAAGGTGAGCATAAGAAAGAAAAGAACTAGTGGAGAACAGAAGACCAAACTAAAACTTGCAGGGTCTCTAGTGAAACAAAGGTGAGGAGTACTGCATTAAAATTCAGGTGGGGTTAGTGGTAAAGAACCCGCTTGCCAATGCAGAAGACACAGAACAGAAGGGTTCGTGAGGAAACCAGAATTGAAAAAGACACGTGTACCCAATGTTCATCACAGCACTGTTTACAATAGCCAGGACATGGAAGCAACCTAGATGTCCATCGGCAGATGAATGAATACGAAAGCTGTGGTACGTATACACAATGGAGTATTACTCAGCTATTAAAAAGAATGCATTTGAATCAGTTCTAATGAGGTGGATGAAATTGGGGCCTATTATACAGAGTGAAGTAAGTCAGAAAGAAAAACACCAATACAGCAAATTAATGCATATATGTGGTATTTAGAAAGATGGTAATGATGACCCTATATGCAAGACAGCCAAAGAGACACAGATGCAAAGAACAGACTTCTGGACTCTGTGGGAGAAGGTGAGAGTGGGATGATTTGAGAATAGCATTGAAACATGTATATTATCATATGTGAAACAGATTGCCAGTCCAGGTTCGATGCATGAGACAGGGCACTCAGGCCCGGTGCACTGGGACGACCCTGAGGGATGGGATGGGGAGGGAGGTGGGTTCAGGATAGGGGACACATGTACACCCACAGCTGCTTCATGTGAATGTACGGCAAAAACCACTACAATATTGTAAAGTAATTAGCCTACAATTAAAATAAATTAATTTTTTTTTTTTAAAAAAGAGACAGGGTTCGATCCCTGGGTCAGATCGGGAAGATCCCCTGGAGGAAGGCATGGCAACCCCCTCCAATATTCTTGGCTGGAGAATCCCATGGATAAAGCCTGGCAGGTTACAGTCCAGAGGAGTCGCAAACAGTTGGACACGACTGAAGCAACTTAGCACCAGCATGCACCAAGGACCATTCTTAATTATAAAGGCAAACTCTATAACACAATATGTGCTCAATATTCTAAGGAGATTTTAACTCACAGATCCTGTTTCAAAGAATTTAATACTAAGGATAAAGAAAATATTGACAAAGTGTATCTCATATTAGTCAGTGAGCCTCTTCCTAAACTACCTAAACTACTTCCTAAGTCTTTTAAAACATCTTGTTGAGAACTACTGACAAATAAGAACATAGGAAAGAGGTCTGAGAATGAAAGACCATCATGTTTCTCCTTTGACCATCATCCTGAAGCTGTCTACATCCATCCCTACCTAAGAGCAGAGGAACTGAGTATTAAGGCAAGGAGCTCCCAGAGCCAAGAAAAATTCAACCTAAATTAGGCTCAAAGCTGCTCGGGTTTGACAACATCACTGTCCAACATCAGGTCTGACTATCCTCCAAATTAGGTCACATCAGCGTGCTTAGCCTTCATCAACAGCACCTGTGTACTTGTGAAAAAGAGCTGTGAGATCACATGAAAAGCTGAGCTGTAAATCTCACAACCCACCTCTCCCACAAACTCTGAGATCCATCATTACCTCGTCCAGCTCCTATATGATAAAGGGAGGGAAGAAGAAAACCCCAGGTTGTATTTTCTCTTTTTAAGTCTTATCCTTTTTCATCTAAGACAGTTATCAGTTCCTCCAGTTGCTAAATCCAGGCTGTTCTTGCTGGGCGCTCTGGGAGGCCCTACTTACCCGGCCTAGGTTAACAAGCAGCTTCCGAGTGGAGGAAGACGGTGAGCAAGCAGCAGCACAGCATCATAAGATCCTACACATCACTTTGTGATAAAAAGGAAGAAATCTCTGCTGAATCAACAGAGACACAAGAGAAGTCAAAAGAGCAGCTGGCTGTGAAGCCAATGGACAAGCAAGCACCAGGAGAATCCCTCCACCCCTTGTAAGCCTTGGGCTAATCTTAGGTGAGTTACCTAAATTACCAAAACTTACTTAACCTTTTACTTATAATACTCTGGTTTTCTGACCTAAAAAAATAAGAGACAGAGCCCATATAAGACTGCTTTGAGGATTAAACACGGTTAACATATGTGAAAGCACCTAGCATACAGCCTCAGTTGAATCAGACTCTATTCCACCTGTGAAGAAGCTCAGCGATCACACAACTCAATCTATGAGGACCAGACCACCCTTCAATGCCCCCTGCCACTACTTTTAATGGGATGTCCTCAGAGACTCCTGAAAACTGAGCCCTACACAGGACATTGGTAAATCCCTAACCAAGCTGAAAAGCTTCCTCTCCTACTTGTGCCTTCTGTGAGAGAAGAGGAAAGAGTACAGGAGGCGAAAAGGCCTGACAGATGGACCCTGCACCAAGATCCTGGAGCAAAGCTGGAGGGCTGGCCTAGTTTCTTCCTGTGATGTAACACACAGAGACCTTGGAATGAACCAGGTTTCTCGAGGCCCCTCCTTGATATCTAAGCTCCACTCAGAGGTCTGAGTCATTTCTGTGGGTCACTGCTGAGTCAAGAAAGAAAACTGGCATCTTGGAACAGGGAGGCCTAACTAAGGATGTAGAAAATGGGAGAGTCCAGAATTTGGATGGGTGAATAAAAGCAATGAGGAAAAAAATATGACGGTCAGTTCTTCCCAGGCAATAGAAATAAATAAAGGATACTGCTCTTCTTGAACCACAGAAATTACTTGCCCAAACAGAGATGAGTGAACTAATTACAAATCATTCATAGTGACTGGAGGACCACATCTCCTCAGAGGACTGTAGAGAGCCAGATCCCTACATTCAAGTAGTAGTACCCCTTCTTCCCGCAGACAACCAAGGCCCTTAGTAAAGACGGAACCACACGTGCAGTTGCCAACAACTGCTGGCAGAGTGACTGTTCAGACTAAGTCCTTCACGACAGCACCTCAGACAGTTGAGTAAATATTTACCATCTCTAGGAGCCTCTAAAATAATTTTTCTAGCACTAAGACTACCTTACCATGGTTTCCTTGACAGTAGCAGTAGATGGAAAGTGGGTGGAAAGCAGGGAGGCCTTCTAGTTTGCAAGTATATACCTGAAGCTGGAGACTAAAGTCTGAGGATTGCTCTAACCTCTCAGGGTCTCCTCCTTTCTCCAGGTAACATACAGTTTGCTAAAAATTATATTATTTAATGGCTTTCCAGGTTGTTCACTGGTAAAGAATCCGCCTGCCAAGCAGGAGACTCAGGTTTGATCCCTGGGTTGGGAAGAACCCCTGGAGGAGGACACGGCAACCCACTCCACTATTCTCGCCTGGGAAATTCCATGAACAGAGGAGCCTGAATGGGGTCACAAAGAGTTGAACATGACTTAGCGACTAAACAACAACAATAATAAATACTTAAATACTGTCCCCTTATGGGAAGTCAGTGGCCTTCAGAGACTAAAATTCAAAGGCTTAAAGAAAAGATATGATCTGACCTACAAAATCCCCAAGGACTCACATTAGTAAAGAGTTCCTGAACAAACTGGGTTCCAAGTATTCTACAACCGAGAGTCACTTGTAAGTGAAATGAGGATTTAAGGGGGAAAAAAATCAGAAATGACTCAAAGCCCATTCCCTGGAGAATCTTCACAGACTGGATATGCCTTGGAGAAAACCTGGAAGGGACATACCTCTAACCAAATGCAAAACTGAGACCTGTCCAGCGCTTAAGAGAAGGTTCCAACTTGTTTCAGCCACAGCTCCTGCCTTTAGCCTTACTTCAAAGTGGACAGGGTCCTTCTCCACATAGGAATGACCAGGAGCTTTGAAGGTTTGTGAGATTAGGAGCTACGTGTTCTAAATGCCTCCAATCTTTGGCACTATTTTTACTTCATTCCTCAAATCTGGATGGGGATGGGCAAGAATTCCCCAAAGAAAAGAACAGGGCCAAAGAGAAGAAAGGACACGACAAACGGTCTCTTGGGTAGAAGGGTCACAGCCCCTGCCTGTGATGCTCCTTACCAGCACTTCACACTCCAGGCCTCGAAAGGCCTTTCCTCATCACGTTCAGTTATGACTCTGGTCTCTTCACAGCCCTCACTGGGTTTTTGTTTTTACCTCTCTTGTGAGTGTTAACTCAGTCTTTAGATTATAAGCTCTGGAAGGCAGGCCTTGGGTCTCCCTAGTGTGTTCCTGGGCAACAGGCGGGACTATGCTGGAAACAACCAAGCCAGAACAACCAGAGATCTGTCAATACTAAGTTTTGAGTGCGGAGATGTGTGACGAGACCCAGAGGAAGAAGCCAGTAAGTCTTAACCTTAGTCACTCTGGTCTAGTGGGAGCCACACACGAGGTTAGAAACTGGCAAGGCATGTTGGAAAATTCAGATGCAAAGGACAAAGGGCATAGAAGGAAAAGAGGAAGGCCAAGACAAGCTGAGAAACATCTACAGCACAAAGAATATAAAGAAAACAAGGAGACCCTCCCTCCCCCTTCTCTCTGGAAACAGCTGAAAGTTCACTCTCAGACAGTCCAAAAGCAAGAAAATAGATGCTTCATCTGAGATCCCCTTTTGCCATATTACTTCACTTGCTAGCAAACATGTCACTCCTTGGGAAATAGGGTGCTGTGGTACAAATCAGAACGGGATGACCCTTCCAGCAATCAGGGTGGGAAGTAAACAAGGGCTTCACTACCCTTGGGGTCTTTTCCCCTCCACCCAACTGGTGCAGTGATCAAAGGTAATCAACGACTTTCTTGCTACAATTCTAGAGGTCTAGTGCTAGAATCCAGGGCTCAATAAATACTTTGACAACGACAGTGGCCATTTCTAAACATGTAGATAACTGAAAATGCCAGGCAATCCTGACAAAGTCATTTGTATTTGTTTCTGGAATACATTACTTTTAGCATTTGTTAGCTGCCTTCTTAGTGCAGCAGGTAGCACTCAAGTTTCATATAGAAGCATTTTTTATGTTCCTACTTGGATTTACCTTAGCTGATAGCAACAGGAGAAAACAAACTCTGATTCATCTCATACAGAATTACAAGGGAGAAGCATGATGGAAAGCATGTCTGTGAACAGACATTTTTGATGGATAACCCACAAAGTTGCTGTTCAGGTGCTTCTTGATTCACAAAGCTCATTTTTGCATGTGTTCTGCCATCTTGCATCTGAACCAACATTCCTTCAAACTTACAGTATGAATTCCACCTATCTGCTTGACCACCTTCTAACATTTGATCAAGAGCCATGACAAAGTCAGAAGCAGGGAAATTGCCCATGAAGAGACAGAGCCTAATAATTTACTCGTCCCGTCCCCGGATAACCACTGAGTTGAATGTACTAGGTCTTACAAACAATCCAGCAATCATGTCACACTTCTCAGTCTCATATTCCTAAGTATGTCTCCTCATGTATAGCACAGAGAAGGGATAAATGATCAACTCCGGATTGTCAGGGACAGGGCAAGAGGAACAAGTAGGGGGTCAATTATTCAGTAGTTTAAAACCCCTACTCAAGCCCAAGGCATCGCCTCACCCTACCCTCCTTCTCAGCATCTGTATGTTCCCTCCCTTGTGTGTGTGCTATCTAGTTGTGAAGGACAGTCCCCTAGGTCCCACTCACTCCTAACAAAACACAACTCATTTTTCCTTAGGTCTTCACTCATTCTAAATGCCCAGTTAACATCACTGGCAATTGAGGGTCTACATGAAGTCAACACTATCTAAGAAGAGGCTCCAAGGTCTTGTGCAAGCTCCTATCAGACCCACCCCCCAAAACACCTACACACACATACATTACTCAATATATGACCTAACTGAAATAGGGTTAAATATTAATTATAGCTGTGACCTATATGTGAAAGGAATGTAAAAAATCCAGATCTGGATGCTATATCCCTTCCTCATCAACACGCCCCCCCCCCACCCATTTTCACAGTAGTGGCTGCTGTTGCTATGACAACCTGTCCAGGAAGTTGGCCCACACTTCTTCCTTCAGGAGCAGGAAGTCAGGAGCCGTGTTTGTGTTGCCTTAGAAAAAACTTTAAGGCCTCCTCCCCCACCCCCACCCCATATCCGCTCCAGTATCCCTCCTCAACCCCATTTCTTAACTCCCTTCCCCACCCCCCACACCTACCTCCTCTAACTCATCCTTGGCATCCAAACTGGTTGAAAGTAGCAGCCTCCCCCCTCCTGGGGCTCCTGCTCCCGCTCCTCCTCCACCTCCCGCTGCTCCCGAAGCAGCTGCTGCTGCTGCCCCCTTTCCCTTCTGTAACTCCATGGCTGCAGCCGGGAGATGGGAAAAGGCCCGGGAGTGGATGGGTAGGAAGTCCTAGAAAAGGGAAATCTAGGGCTGACAAGGACTGGGGGGCAAGAGGGACAAGGGGGGGTGGGGAGGGGATAAGGGCCCCTGGCCTCTGCACTCGTCCCTCCTCTCCGAAAGGGCGCTCCTGTGCAGGAGGCGAAGGCAGGAGGGCCTCTAGATCGTGCCTCTGGACTGGCAGTGCTGAGGAAACGCCGTTAGCTCCTAAGTATGCAGGGCTAAGGGTCTGCACCCCTACGGGAAGTGTAGGAGAGGCTTCTGTCCCTAAAGAAGTGGAAAGGGAGCCCTTTCTGGCTTCTGACCCTAAGAGAAGCTGGGAAAACCTTAAGTTTCTACCTCAGGGGGTGGGGGGAAAAAGGAGTCCTGCCCCTGAAGTAGGGGATAGGAAACCTTCCTGGCTGATGCCCCAAGGACTGGGGAGCGAGGTTCCTTTGGTTCCGGCCCCCAGGGGGTGAGGGTGAGGCAGTAAGCGCTATAGGAGGACACGGACGACCAGCTTCTCCCTACACCACACAGAGGCGGCCATGGTGGAAGGGCGGGGGGTGGGAAGGCCAAGAGCGACCGCAGGGGAGGGGGAGGAATCGTGGAGGCCTGAGCCGGAAGTGAGCAGTCGCGGTCCCTGGCCTCCGCCAATAGCGGCTTCCGCGGTGGCTCTCAGTTTCGAAGGGGTAGGTCGACGTCGGCCCACAGGCCTTTACCCCGGCTGCCAATGGTATAGAGCAGAAGAGAAACCAGTCTGATGGACAGCCAGAGTGCCCAATAATATTCCTCTTCTGCTCTCGGAGGGCGGGACGGAACGACTTCCCGGAGGTGGGGCGGGAGTGACAGATCAGGAAGGAGAGAGGCTGCGCCTGCGTGCGTTGACGCGCGTGCGCGACGCTGGTCTCCACCCTCCTTTCCTCCCTCGTCCAGAAGCTAGGGTGGTATTGGAACCAGGGTACTGTTCGTCCCTAGGTGGCTCTGAGAAACCCGAATCCTAGTTATAAATTGACATAGCAGGGCCAAGGAACAGAACCCTAACCCTTAAGCAGTGTCAGAGCAAATGCCATTGGATGGTGTGCAGCCAGCTTCCGGAGCTAAGAGTATATATGACACAAGCTATTGGAAGCTTCCATGCAACTGCAGTTATCAGCCAGACACTGAGGGGAAAAAAAGCGCATGGACCCACTTTTGCACACCGCTCATTAGAATCGTGCACTGATTCATTATTAGAAAGGCTTCTGGAAGCTCTATTGTCCTACTTTATCTGTGTTCGTGTCAGCATTTGCCCCTAGCAATCTAGTGTGGAAGCTTGTTTTTGGCATTCTTTTCCCCTCCCATAATTCAGCCAGTAAAGGCTTTTTATTAGAAATGTTTCTGGAATTTGGTCTTCTCTGGCCTATATGTGTGTGTGTGTGTGTGCGTATATGCATATATATAGTATATCCTTAGGAATCACAGTGGATTCAAGCCCATTCAACATCCTGCCACTTGTCTAATCATACTAAACTACCCTCTCAGACACCTGAATTTCCCAAATCCTTAGTAGAAATTATGTGACTCACCCTACCTAATCAATATAGTTTCCCAAGACTTATTTTTAAAATTATTATAGTTTAAAAACCTGTAATAAAACTCATAACAATGCAAAGTAGAAGGAACCCTCTTTTTTCCCTGTCACCCCATCCAGTCTCACTTCTCTTGAGTCATCAATGTTACTAATTTGTTGTATATCTTTCTCTACTTTTTCAAAATACATAAACACAAAATACATATCCACAATTCTTTGGTTGTTTTCTTTTTTTAAAAAAACAAAAATAAAATTGTTTTACGATTTCTTTCTTCTTGCTCAATTAGTATTTCTATCCTGACCGTTGTTTTCTCCCAAATCAAAACATGGAAATTAACTTCATTCTGTCTAACAACCTCATAATATTCCCCTCCTCTCTTGTGGAGAAATTGAGCTCTTGCCTGATGCTGCTCCCACCTAGCTGATTTCCAGAACGAAGGACCTTCCATTTGTTAAAATCCACCCACTGTTGAAGGCAATTGAGGTTAAAAATAGCAAGGTGGTGTTTTTTTCCCCTCCCTTGGTAGAGGAAGTTATAGTTACCATTAATAAGAATCAAATAATAAGGTCCTAGAATCAAGAAAAAATGAAAAGATTCCCAGTGCTGCAGAAAGTTCCTCCATCACAGAAAGAGCATACAAATCAATGCCTAATAATCCTGAGAGACTTTTGGGTTTGACAATAAAGGAATCTCCCTACCTCAGAGAGAATGATGAATTACAGGGTTTGGGTAAAGACTAAAAAGGCATACTTATAAAATTTATAAAAACATAAAGCTGAGACTAGTAGCTAATAGACCAGATTGCCATATAGCACTGAAAATGTTATTAATGAGGTCAGAGATTGAACTAACAGAACACAAAGTTATTTAATAATGGAAAATGTGCTTACTTGTATGCCCAGGCCTAGGCTAGAAAGGATTTAAAACAAGGATAAATGTGAGTTCCTGAAATTAGTATTAAAAAATTAGTGAAGTGAGATAGGCAAAGATTTCTTTTTTAAAATATTTATTTATTTTTGGCTACACTGGGTCTTCATTGCTGTGCGTGGGCTTTCTCTAGTTGTGGAGAGTGGGGGCTTCAGTAGTTTCATCATGTGGACTTAGCTGTCCCAAGGCATGTGGAACCTTCCCAGACCAGGGATTGAACCTGTATCCCCTGTATTGGCAGGTGGATCTTAACCACTGGACCACCTAGGAAGTGTGCAAAGATGTCTTAATAGATACAAAAATCATAATGGAAGGATGGATGAACTAGACTTAATTAAAATTAAGATCTGTTGGACTTTCTTGGTCCAACTTCATGCCAACACAACATGGTGCAACTTGGTGCAATTAAACCTGTGCACCAAACTACTGAGCCTGTGCTCTAGAATTCATGTGCTACAACTGCTGAAGCCTCCACTCTTCACACCTAGAGAAAGCTCACTCACAGCAACAAAGACCCGGCACAGCCAAAACTAAATAAATAAATACATTTTTTTTAAAAATTAAGAACTGTCCATTAAAAGATGTCATTAAAAGGATAAAAGACGTCATTAAAAGGATAAAAGACAAGCCATGAACTGGGAGAAAATATTTTTAATGCACATATCTGATAAAAACTGTCAGCACAAGATGATATTAATAGGTAGGCAGGTAGATAGAGATATATAAAACACAGAAGACTCTCATTTGAAAAGTGGACAAAAGACGTAAGCTGGCATTTCACAAAGAAGGACATCCAAATGGTTAAAAACACATGAAAAGTTTGTTAATATCAAGTCATTAGGGCAATATTAATTAAAACTACAAAGTGATACTGGAAATTCTAGCCAGAGCAATTAGAAAAGAAAAAGAAACAAAAGATATCCAAATTGAAAAGGAAAAAATAGTATTATATCTATGCATAGATGAAATCCATAACCCCATATAGGGGAAACCCCCAAAGAATCCACAAGAAAGACCATAGAACTAATAAATGAATTCCGCAAACTTGTAGGGTACAAGAACAACATAAAAAGCCCCAGCTGTGTTTCTGTATAATAGCAGTGAATAATCTGAAAAGGACTTTAAGAAGGCAATTCTGGGAATTCCCTGGCTATTCAGTGGTTAGGACTCTGAGCTTTCACTGCTGGGTCCTGCAAGCCACATGGTGTGCCAGAAAAAAGAAAAGCAGCAATTCCATTTATAATATCTTCAAAAGAACAAAATACCTAGGAAAAAATGTAAACAAGGGAGTAAAAGACTTGCACACTGGAAACTACAAATTATTGCTGAAAGAAATTAAAGAAGATCTAAACAAATGGAAGAAAGCCTATGTCCATGGGTAAGAAGACAATATTGAAGTCACAAAGCAACTGACCTGCAGATTTAATGCAATCTCAATAAAAATTCCAAAGCTTCTCTTTGGTAGAAATGGAAAAATCAATCTACAAACTCACATGGAATTGCAAGGGGCTCTGAATAGCCAAAATAATCTTGAGAGAAAAAAAAAAGAACAAGGTCAAGGACTCATACTTCCCATTTTTAAAATGACTACAGTAAGCTATAGTAATAAAAACAGTGTTGTGTTGGCATGAAGATAGACATGTAGATCAAGAGAATAGAACTGAGAGCCCAGAAATAAAATAATAAATTTATAGCTAGTCAATTAAAATTTTTCTTTTGGTTGTGCTGGGTCTTCGCTGCTGTGAGCAGGCTTTCTCCAGCTGTGGTGGGCTGGGGCTGCTCTCTAGTTACGGTACGCGGGCTTCTCACTGCAGCGGCTTCTCTTTCTTGCAGAGCATGTTCTTTTGTTCCGAGGCATGTGGAATCTTCCCGGACCAGGGATAGAACCCGTGTCCCTGCATTGGCAGGTGGATTCTTATCTACTGTACCACTAGGGAAGTCCCAATCGCTAGTCAATTCTTGACAAAGGTGCCAAGTTCATACAATGGGGAAAGAACAGTCTCTTCAACAGACAATGATGGGACAACTGGATTTCCACAAGCAAAGAATGAAATTGGACCCCTACTTCACACCATTTGCAAAAATTATCTCAATGTATCTGAAATCTAAATATGAGAGCTAAAACTATAAATCTCTTAGAAGAAAACATAGGACAAAAGCTTCATGACACTGGATTTCAAAATGGATTCTGAGATATGATACCAAAAGCATGAACAACAAAACGAAAAAGAAATAAACTAGATATCATTAAAATTTAAAACTTTTGTACATCAAAGGATGTTATCCAGCAAGTTAAAAGACAACACATAGAAAGGGAGAAAATATTTGCAAGTCATCTGAGAGTTTAATATCCAGAATACATAAAGAATTCCTAAAACTCAAAAAAAAACAAAAAAAAACAAACCCAATTAGAAAATGGGCAGAAGACTCAAATAGATATTTTAGCAAAGAAGATATATAAATATAAGCACATGTACAGCTGGTCAATGTCATTAGTAATAAGGGAAATACAAATCAAATGTATGTTATAACATGGATGAACCTTATAAACAATATGCTGAATGAAATAATCCAGATAGGAAAGAGTAACTATTACATGATTCCACGTATATGAAATATCTAGAATAGACAAATTCATAAAAGTAGAAAGTAGATTAGAGGTTACCAGGAATAAGGGAGGTAGGAATAGGGAGTTATTCTTTAGTGGTTACAGATTCTCTTTTTGAGGTGATGAAAACATTTTGGGAATAATGGTGATGGTTATATAATGTCGTGAATGTAATTAATGACACTGACTTATACACTTAAAAATGGTTAAAACAGTAAATTTTGTGTTACATGTATGTTACCACAGTAAAAAAAAATAATCTTTAAAAACTACAATGAAAAAATAACCTTTGACAAAAATCATAGTAACAAAGATTTAAGCAAGAATATGAGAAACCCAAATTGAGGGACATTCTACAACATAACTGCTCTGTCCAAAATGTTAAGCCTGTTAGATCTAAGACTGAAGAACTTTTCTAGATAAAAAAATATCATGGATTAAAAAAATATACCATGGAGACATAAGAACTGTACATAATGTGTGATCCTGGACTGAAGAAAAATGTTTTCTATAATATGCATTACTGGGACAATTGGAAATTGGAAAAATTTGAATACATGCTTATAGACTAGATATATGCTTATAGACTAGATATATGCTTATAGACTAGATAGCAGTAAATTTCCTGATTTCAATCAATAAATAATAGTAAGAAATATCATATATATTTTTAATACACATGTAAAAACAATATATTAGTATGTATATTTATACCTATATATAATCCTAACCCTTTATGTTATAGACATACAGCATATATAGATAGGGAGAGAGGATGATAAAGAAAATGTAGTAAAATGTTAATCGGTAAATCTAGTTGAAGGGTGTATAGAAGTTCTTTGTACCTTTCTTGCAACATTTCTGTAATTAAAAATTACTTCAGATTTTTAAGGCTTCAAAAAGAAACTTATGAGATACCACTAAACACTTATGAGAATTAAAAGACTGACAATACCAAGTGTTGGTGAAGATGTTTAGTGATAAAAACTATCATACACTGCTGGATAGTGTGGAAATTAGACTAATTACTTTAGTAAACTCTTGAATAGTATTTACCAAAGTTAAACAATTGCCCGTCCCATGACATATTAATTCCACTCTAAGTTTACAGCCAAGAGAATTTACTGCATGTGTCCACAAAATGGCAAGTATAAGAATTTCCATAGTAGCACTGTTCATTACAGTAAAACAATCAGACACAATTGTAAACCAAAAACTACTCTTAAAAAATAGTTTTCTTTAAAAAACTAGAAACAATCCGAACGTCCATCAATAATAAAAAGGCTGTAAAAAGGAATATCTCTATATATCTTTATATTTCTATATGTTTTAAACCGGAGCTTCCCTGGTAACTCAGCTGGTGAAGAATCACCTACAATGTGGGAGACCTGGGTTCGATTCCTGGGTGGGAAAGATCCCCTGCAGGAGGGCATTGCAACCCACTCCAGTATTCTTGCTTGGAGAATCCCATGGATAGTGGGCTGCAGTCCATGGGATCGCAAATAGTTTGACATGACTGAGCGACTAAGAACAGTACAGCATATTTTAAACTGACACAACATTGTAAAACAACTATGCTTCAATTAGTTGAAGTATACAGTCTAGGGAATTCTCCAGGCCAGAATACTAGTGTGGGTAGCCTATCCCTTCTCTAGGGAGTCTTCCCAACCTAGGAATCAACCTGGGGTCTCCTGCATTGCAGGGGTATTCTTTACCAACTGAGCTATCAGGGAAGCTCATACTTCAATTAAAAAAAGAAAAATAATAGAAAGGATAAATAATTATAGATACATTAATACAATGGAATGATATATAGTGGTAAAAAAGAACAAACTCTCACAACATTATTGGATGCATTTCACAGACATAATGTTGACTGAAAGAATCCCAACCCAGCACCAAAAAGAAATGATGCATTAAGCCATGAAAAAACATGGAAGAACCCTCAATGCACATTGCTTAGTGAAAGAAGTCAATCTGAAAAAGGCTATATACTGTATGATCCAACTTTATGACATTCCAAAAAAGGCAAAACTGTGTGGAGAGCAAAAAGATCTGGTTGCCAGGGGGTGGATGATGGGCGCAAGGATGAATGAGGAGAGCACAGAGAATTTTTAGGGCAGTGAAAATACTCTGTATGATATTATAATGATGGATACACGTCATTATACATTTGTCCAAACCTGTAGAATGTACAATACCAAGGTAAACACTGAGGTAACCTAGTGAGTCTGGATATGATAATGTGTCAGTGTAGGTTCATCGGTTGTAACAAGTGTACCCATCTGGTGGGGGATGTGGGTAATGGAGGAGGCTATGCATATGTGGGGGCAAAGGGTATGTGGGAAATCTCTGTACCTGGCCCTCAGTTTTGGTGGGACTTTAAATTGCTTTTTATAAAGTCTTACAAAAAACAAGAAAGAATCTAGACTTAGTAAGTACACTAAGTATATATTGTGCCATTTCATGTATATGAAGTTCAAGAATACTTAGTCATCTATGCCAGTAGAAATAAGAATAATGACTAACTCTGAGGAGGCGAGGGTTGGAGGAGGTATTGATTGGGAAGGGAAATGACGGAGACTTCTGAGATACCAGGAGCAATCAGATCTTTATTTGGGTGATGGTTATATGGTTTATTTGGGTGATAGCATGCATGTGTATGCATGCGTGTTAGGTTGTTTCAGTCATGTCTGACTCTTAGCCACCCTGTGGACCTTAGCCTGCCAGGCTCTTCTGTCCATGGGATTATCCAGGCAAGAATACTGGAGTGGATTGCCACACTCTCCTCCAGGGGATCTTCCTAATCCAGGGATCTAACCCACGTCTCTTATATCTCCTGCATTGACAGGCAGGTTTTTTGTTTGTTTTTAATCACTGAGCCACCTGGGAAGCCTGGGTGATAGCATACATATGTAAAAATTGATTGAACTGTATATTTTACTATGTATATATGCTTTACCTCAATTTTTTTAAATGCGGCAAATGAAACAAAATTGAGACACCACTTTTCATCTGTCAGGTTGGCAAAAATCCCAAAATTGGAAATCCCAAATTTTCCAAAGTTTTAGGGAATTAGGCATACTCATGTTTGGTTGTTGGACGTACGTGTTGGTAAACTTTATATGGGGACAATTTGAAACAGATATAACAACTACAAACATGTATACTCTTTGACTCAGGAATCTCACTTCTAGGAGTTTACCTTGCAGATATACTGCATGCAACATGACAAAGATATGAGAGTACACATTTGGTAGGCGAATCAGATTCAACATTATTACGTTGCATAAAACAGCAAAATATTTGACTTCCGGGGTTGTCCAGTGGTTAAGAATCTACCTGTCAATGCAGGGATCACCAGTTTGATCCCTGGTCTGGGAAGATTCCACATGCCACAGGGCAACTAACTAAGCCCGTGCACTTCAACTACTGGAGCCTGCATGATCGAGAGTTGGTACTCCACAAAAAGAGACGCCTCTGCGATGAGAAGCCCATGCACCGCAATTAGAGAGTGGCCCCTGGTTGCCACAACTAGAGAAAGCCTGCACACAGCAACAAAGACCCAGTGCAGCCAAAATAAGTAAATAAACAAAATAGACTTCAAAAAAGAGCAAAATATTGAAAACACGTCAGTGTTTATCAACTAGGTTAATAGATTATGACATAAACACAAAAATTAATACTATGCAGCTCAAAAAGAATAAAGAAGCTATTTCCAGGTGGGATAGGGTGGGAGGTGGCAAGGAGGACATAAGTATACCTATGGCTGGTTCATGGTGATGTATGGTGAAAACAACAAAATATTGTAAAGCAATTATCCTTCAATTTAAATAAATAAATTTTAAAAAAGAAACTATTTCCAAGTTGAATGAAAAGAGTTCAAAGATATGTTATTAAGTGAGCTAAGCAAGATGCTACCATTTGTGTAAGAAAGGGAAAACATAATATATATTTGTGTGTGCTCATGCTCACATAAAGAAACTTGGTAAGAACAAAAAAAAGTTAATAAAAGTGCTTACTTATATTTACATGGATATAGATGACAATGGGGCAGATGCAAGAGAATTTTTTTCACAGTGTATCTTTATATACACATTTTGTTTTTCAGCTGGGTAATTGCTGACTTTATTTTTTTTTCATTTATTTTTATTAGTTGGAGGCTAATTACTTTACTATATTGTAGTGGTTTTTGCCATACATTGACATGAATCAGCCATGGATTTACATGAAAAATATGGAACGCTTCACGAATTTGCGTGTCATCCTTGCGCAGGGGCCATGCTAATCTTCTCTGTATCGTTCCAATTTTAGTATATGTGCTGCTGAAGTGAGCACAATTGCTGACTTTAAAATTCAACTAGTTTAACTTAAAAGAGGCTATAAGGGGCTTCCCTGGTGGCAAAGAATCTGCCTGCCAGTGCAGGAAATGCAGGTTCTATCCTTGGGTTGGGAAAATCTCCTGGAGAAAAAAATGGCAACACACTCCAGTATTCTTGCCTGGGAAATCCCATGGACAGAGGAGCCTGGCAAGCTACATACAGTCCATGGGGTTGCAAACAGTTGGGCACAACTTAGTGACTAAACAACAACAACCATATGCGCTAGCAATTCTGCTTCTGGATATTGAGATGAAGGAAATGAAAACATTAAGTTGAAAAGACATATGTATCCCCACGTGCACTGCAGCACTATTTAAAATTGCCAAGATATGGAAACAACCCAAGTTTCCGTTAACTTAATGGATAAAGAAAATGTGGTATGTATATTCAATGGAATATTATTTGGTCATGAAAAAGAATGTAATCTTGCTATTTAAGACAACATGGGACTTCCCTGGTGGCAGAGGGGATAAGAATCCACCTGTCAACGCAGGGGACACAGGCTTGATCCCTAGTCTGGGAAGGTTCCACATGGTGTGGAGCAACTAAGCCTGTGACCACAGTGACTAAACCCTGCATGCTCCAGGGCCCAAGAGCCACAACTAATGAACCCTTGTGCTGCAACTGCTGAAGCTTGTGTAGCTAGAGCCCTGCTCTGCAACAAAAAATAAGCCTGCTCTCTGCAACTAGAGAAAGCCTGCACGCAGCAACGAAGACCCAGTGCAGCCAAAAAAAAAAAAAAAAAAAGACAACATGGATGGACCTTCAGGACATTTTGCTAAGTTAAATAAATCAGAGAAAGACAAATACCGCACAATCTCACTTATATGTGAACTCTAAAACAAACAATAACAATTACAAAAATTTAACTCATAGATATAGAGAACAAACTGGTAGTTGCCAGTGGTGGGAGTGGAGTGGCAAAATGGCCAAAAGGTACAAACTTACAGTTATAAAATAAATAAGTAATGGATATGTAATGCATAGCAGGGTGACTATAGTAAATGATACTGTAGTGTCTATCTGAAAGTTGCTGAGAGAGTAGATCTTAAAAGTTCTCACAAGAAAAAAGACTGGCTCTGTATGGTGATGGATGTTAACTAGACTTACTGTGGTGATTATTTTGCAATGTACACAAATATTGAATCCTTATGTTCTATACCTGAAGCTAATATAATATATTGATTATATCTCAGGAAGTGGCGAGGCTCTGTGACCCCCTGGGAACTGGATCCTGGCAAATTTTAGAGGTGATGTGTGAGTGTGTGTGTTAGTCCCTTAGTCGTGTTTGACTCTTTGTGACCGAATGGACTGTAGCCCACCAGGTTCCTCTGGCTGCTCTGTCCATGGAATTCTTCAGGCAAGAATACTGGAGTGGGTTGCCATTTCTTTCTCCAGGGGTGATGTAGGGAAGGTGATATAAGCTGGATATAGAAGAGGTAGACTTTTTTTTTAGATTCATTTACTTATTTGGCTGTGCTGGGTCTTTGCTGCGGTACATTGCAGTGGCTTCTCTGGCTGCAGAGCATGGGCTCTAGGCACATGAGCTCAGTAGTTTTGATACACAGATTTTAATTGCTCTGCGACATGTGGGATCTTTGTGGATCAGAGATCAAACCCATGTCTCCTGCATTGGCAGGCAGACTCCAAACCACTAGACCACTAGGGAAGCCCAAAGAGGGAGATTCCATATGGAGCTCAGGCTTCAGAGCTACTCACTTTCACTGATTGCTCCCAAGGCCCTGGAAGAGGGTCTAGCAATGTGCTCACAAGTGTTTGTAAAATTGGCAAAAGGGAGATATTTTAACTATAATTTGCTAAGACCACTCTTTCACTCTGGCCCCTCTACAAGCTTCCCCTTTTGTTGTATAGTATGAAAGTGGCCATAGCCTTGACCAGACGGACCTTTGTTGGCAAAGTAATGTCTCTGCTTTTTAATATGCTATCTAGGGAGCTGGTGATGGACAGGGAGGCCTGGCGTGCTGCGTTTCATGGCGTTGTAAAGAGTCGGACACAACTGAGCAACTGAACTGAACTGAACTGATGAAAGTGGCCATAGGCATTTTGATGATCTGGCTAAGGTGAGGTTGAGTTGGCACTACATTTTATTGGAGTTCAGTTGTATATATTGACATAGTTTGAAGTCACTTTCATACACAGTTATTGAGAATCATTTCCATGTAGGAATAGCTTTCAGGAGGAGTCTACCATGGTCTAAGCAGGCTCATCCAACATGATAACAGGAACAGGGCCAGAGGCTATACAAACACAGCATGTGAACATATCCTTTATGCTGAGCACTGGAAGCACATGGTTAGCAGAGGAGAAACAAGATTTGAAATATACAGAGCCAGAAAATAGTCTATGGAAAATCCTTCCAATCATCAGATATATAAAACTGTAAAGGGAGAATTCAGCTTTCATTGATAACTAGTCAAGACAGAAGCTCTCTCCTATCGGGAATATATTCAGTTATCTAACATGCACTATATGAACTAGATCAGAAAAAGACAAATATCATATGATATTGTATATATGTGGAATCTAAAATATGACACAAATGAACATATCCATGAAACAGAAACAGACTCACAGACATAGGAAAAAAAAACGGTTACCAAAGGGAACAGGGAGTGAGGGAGGGATAAATTAGGAGTTTGGGTTAGCAGATGCAAGCTGCTGCTGCTGCTAAGTTGCTTCAGTCGTGTCCAACTCTGTGCGACCCCATAGATGGCAGCCCGCTAGGCTCCTCTGTCCCTTGGGATTCTCCAGGCAAGAACACTGGAGTGGGTTGCCACTTCCTTCTCCAAAATACAAGCTACTATATATAAAACAAACAACACGGTTCTATTGTGTGGCACAGGGAATCACATTCAATGTCTTGTAATAAACAATAATGGAGGGACTTCCCTGGGTGTCCTGTGGTTAAGAATCCACCTTACAATTCAGGGGATGCTGGTTTGTTCCCTGGTCAGGGAACTAAGATTCCACATCCTTCGGAGCAACTAAACCTGTGCCCTGTAACTACTGAGCCTGGGCGCCAGAACTAGATAGCGTGTGTGTGTGTGTGTGTGTGTGTGTGTGCCGCAACAAAAGATCCCATAGGACGCAACTAAGACTCAATGAAGCCAAATAAATAAATAAATAATAAATGGAAGAGAAAAAAGATAGCTATTTTTCTGGATTTTGGTATGTCTGGATGTTTGTCAGCTTTTGGAAATTTAAAATTTGTAAAATTTTTAATTTGTAACTTTATCTTCACATTCTAATTAAATATTTCATTGCCAATTTTGTATTGTCTTTCTTAAAGAGGATCCACCAAATTGTATAAGTTTCCAGACCCACAAAACTTTGGATCCATCCTGGCTGGTGGCTGGCTGGAGAGGGAATTTGAGGACGGTGAGCCTGTCTAATGAGTTTTTAGGTAGGAATATTGTGCTATCACATGGCTCACAGCCTTGTCTAACTCAGTGAAACTATGAGCCATGCCAGGTAGGGCCACCCAAGATGGATGGGTCATGGTGGAGAATTCTGACAGAAAGTGGTCCACCAGAGAAGGCTAACCACCTCAGTATTCTTGCCCTGAGAACCCCATGAACAGTATGAAAAGGCAAAAAGATATGACACTGAAAGATGAACTCCCCAGGTCAGTAGATGTCTGATACGCTACTGGAGAAGAGTGGAGAAATACCTCCAGAAAGAATGAAGAGGCTGAGTCAAAGCAAAAATGACACTCAGCTGTGGATGTGACTGGTGATGGAAGTAAAGTCCAGTGCTATAAAAAATAACATTGTGTAGGAACCTGGAATGTTAGGTCCATGAATCAAGGTAAATTAGAAGTGGTCAAATAGGAGATGGCAAGAGTGAACATCGACATTTTAGGAATCAGTGAACTAAAATGGACTGGATGGGCAAATTTAATTCAGATGATCACTACATCTACTACTGTGGGCAAGAATCCTCTAGAAGAAATGGAGTAGCCCTCACTGTCAACAAAAGAGTCTGAAATGTAGTACTTGGGTGCAATCTCAAAAATGACAGAATGATCTCTGTTCATTTCCAAGGCAAACCATTCAATATCACAGTAATCCAAGTCTATGCCCCAACCACTAATGTAAAAGAAGCTGAAGTCAAACAGTTCTATGAAGACCTACAAGATCTTCTAGAACTAACAACAAAAAAAGATGACTTTTTCATCATAGGGGACTGAAATGCAAAAGTAGGAAGTCAGGAGATATCTGGAGTAACAGGCAAGTTTGGCCTTGGAATACAAAATGAAGCAGGGCAAAAGCTAACAGAGTTTTGCCTAGGGAATGCACTGGTCATAGCAAACACCCTCTCCCAACAACACAAGAGCAGACTCTACACATGGACATCACCAGATGGTCAATACCGAAATCGGACTAATTATATTCTTTGCAGCCGAAGATGGATAAGCTCTGTACAGTCAGCAAAAACAAGACCAGGAGCTGACTGTGGCTCATATCATGAACTCCTTATTGCAAAATTCAGACTTATATTGAAGAAAGCAGGGAAAGCCACTAGATCATTCAGGTATGATCTAAATCAAATCCCTTACAATTGTACAGTGGAAGTGACAACTAGATTCAAGGAATCAGGTCTGATAGAGTGCCTGAAGAACTATGGATGGAAGTTTGTAACATTGTACAGGAGGCAGTAGTCAAGACCATCCCCAAGAAAAAGAAATGCAAAAAGGCAAAATGGTTGTCTGATGAGGCCTTACAAATAGCTGAGAAAAGAAGAGAAGCAAAAGGCAAAGGAGAAAAGGAAAGATATATCCATCTGAATGCAGAGTTCCAAAGAATAGCAAGGAGAGATAAGAAAGCCTTCCTTAATGATCAATGCAAAGAAATAGGGGAAAACAATAGAATGGGAAAGACTAAAGACCTCTTTGGAGAAGGTAATGGCAACTCACTCCGGTACTCTTGCCTGGAGAATCCCATGGATGGAGGAGCCTGATAGGCTTTGGTTCATTAGGTCACTAAGAGTCAGACAGGACTGAGTGTCTTCACTTTCACGTATTGGAGAAGGAAATGGCAACCCACTCCAGTGTTCTTGCCTGGAGAATCCCAGGGACTGGGGAGCCTGGTGGGCTGCAGTCTATAGGGTTGCACAGAGTTGGACACGATTGAAGCGACTTAGCAGCAGCAGAGACCTCTTTAAGAAAATTAGAGATACCAAGGGAACATTTCTTGCAAAGATGGACACAATAAAAGACAGAAATGGAATGGACCTAACAAAAGCAGAAGATATTAAGAAGAGGTGGCAAGAATACACAGAAGAACTATACAACAAAGATCTTCATGACCCATATAACCATGATGGTGTGATCACTCACCTAGAGCCAGACAGCCTGGAGTGCAAAGTCAAGTGGGCCTTAGGAAGCATCTTTACGGAAGAAGCTAGTGGAGATGATGAAATTACAGCTGAGTTATTTCAAATCCTAAAAGATGCTGTTAAAGCACTGCACTCAATGTGCCAGCAAATTTGAAAACTCAGCAGTGGCCACAGGACTGGAAAAGATCAGTTTTCATTCCAACGCCAAAGAATGTTCAAACTACAGTACAATTGCATTCATCTCACACTTTAGCAAAGTAATACTCAAAATCCTCCAAACCAGGCTTCAATAGTACATGAACCGAGAACTTCCAGATGTCCAAGCTGGATTTAGGAAAGGCAGAGGAATAAGAGATCAATATCCGTTTGATCATAGAAAAAGCAAGAGAATTTCAGGAAAACATCTGCTTCATTGACTATGCTAAAGCCTTTGACTGTGTGAATCACAACAAACTGTGGAAAATTCTTCGAGAGATGGGAATACCAGACCACTTTACCTGCCTCCTGAGAAATCTGTTTGCAGGTCAGGAAGCAACAGTTAGAACCGGACATAGAACAATGGACTGGTTCCAAATTGGGAAAGGAGTACAACAAGGCTGTATATTGTTACCCTGTTTATTTAACTTATATGCACAGTACATCATGTGGAATGCTGGGCTGGATGAGCACAAGCTGGGATCAGGTTGCCAGGGGAAATATCAATAACCTCAGATATGATACCACTCTGATGGCAGAAAGCAAAGAGGAACTAAAGAACCTCTTGATGAAAGTGAAAGAGGAGAGGGAAAAAGCTGGCTTAAAACTCAACATTTAAAAAACTAAGATCATGGCATCCAGTTCCACCACTTCATGGCCAACAGATGGGGAAACAGTGGAAACAGTAAGAGACTATTTTCTTGGGCTCCAAAATCACTGCAGATGGTGACTGCAGCCATGAAATTAAGAGATGCTTGCTCCTTGGAAGAAAATCTATGACCAACTTAGACAGCACAATAAAAAGCAGAGACATTACTTTGCCAACAAAGGTCCATCTAGTCAAAGCTATGGTTTTTCCAGTGGTCATATATAGACGTGAGAGTTGGACCATAAAGAAAGCTGAGCGCCGAAGAACTGATGCTTTTGAACTACGGTGTTGGAGAATACTCTTGAGAGTCCCTTGGGCTGCAAAGAGATCAAACCGGTCTATCTTAAGGGAAATCAGTCCTGAATATTCATTGGAAAGACTGATGCTGAAGTTGAAGCTCCAGTATTTTGGTCACCTGATGCGAAGAACTAACTGGAAAAGACCCTGATGCTGGGAAAGACTGAAGGCAGGAGGAGAAGGGGACTACAGAAGATGAGATGGTTGGATGGCATCACTGACAACAGACATGAGTTTGAGCAAGCTCCAGGAGTTGGTGATGGACAGGGAAGCCTGGGTTGCTGCAATCCATGGGGATCACAAAGAGTCGGATACAACTGAGCAACCGAACTGAACTGATTGTGCTCTCAGTGACATAACCCTCCTCCTCCTCATCATCTATATGGAATCTTTAGTAAAATAGGTATTTTTTATTTTGAAATTGAAAAAAGAACACAATATGAGAGACTTGGATTAACAGTAGCAACGTCAGAAAAACTGTGGAGGTCGGGGGAGAGAGGTATATGTGTGACCACAAGTTCCATAATAGCCCATCGTGTGACAGATGCTAGGAGGTGACAGTTTCCTGCTCTGTGCACTCCTTAGACTTCACCTGAGTGATTGTGCTCCAGACAGGTAGGTAGGCTGTCAAAAGGGCGTTGATGAACCAGAGTGAACACATAGGAGCTCACCCAGAATGGTACAGAGTTTAGAGTCAGATTTTAGAGAAATCTCTAAAGAAACTAGTGATGTTATATTGCTGAGACTCCAATGGAGAGGATGGAGGGGGAGGAAGAGGGGTTAGGATTAGGGGGTCAGGTTGTCCTTGGAAGAGAGAGGAGACTTTTACAGAGCTAGAAACGGCAGTGATAGGGCCAGCGGAAAAGGTAAGAGGCAGATTGGCCTTTCCATAAACACAAATGGAATTTATATTAAATATCCAACATCAAAGAATTTTTAATTCACACCGGAATGATGTTCATCAAATGCTAACAGTAACTATTCAATGGCCAAGTTTTAGTTTCTTCTCTGTACCTCTTTATAGAAGTGTGTCATTTCTAGAAAACAATAAAGTCACAAGTTTTTTGTTTGTTTGTTTTCTTGTTTTTGGCAGTGCTTGTGGGATCCTAGTTCCCCAATCGGGCATTGAACTAGGCTCTGAAGGTTAAAGTGCCAAGCCCTAACCACTGGACCACCAGGGAACTCCAATCACTACTTCTTTTTTTCTTTTTTTAAAGTCTCTATTAGATATATCTGGTCTCCAAAGTCTCTGTTCAGCTACTGGAATATCTCTATCCTTGCTTCTTCTCTAAACTGTCACACAAGCGGATTTATTAGCCAAGCTCATCCTGAGCTCACAATTTACATAAAAACTCAGCTCGAGGCTCAGAAAAACAAAGGACTCTTCATACAACAAGATGCGCTTTCCTTAGAAGGCAGTTGAAGGAGCATGAGCATGCTTCCTTGTCTGTAAACAAAAATTATTTCCTCAAAAGGAATTCTTATGATTGAAATATCTCCATCTTCTTATATCAGGAAGAATATTCTAATCACAGCTGTTCAAAAATAGAATGGTCTTAGTTCCAAGTCCCTGAAAGTTTTCCAGTAGAACATGAAAGATACACAGACTTTTTAAAAGGATTTCAGTCCCAGATAAGGAGTTGAAATGCATAACCTCTAGCTTATCTTGTAAGATTTTTAGATCTTACCTCTCATTGAGGGGTCTAATCATGTTGTATTTCACTTACAACTGTTCCTGGATATCAGTAACTCCTTACATTTAGCATTATAATTTGCATAATATAGACATTTAATAATAGCAGCAAACTTAATAAGTTCCTATTACCTGCCCTAAAGTGTTCTAAGGATATGATGGGAAAAAAACATAATCCTCCAGGCAACCCTATGGGGTAGGTCTTTCTATGATCATTCCCATGTTAGAGCAACAGAGGATGAGATGATTGGATGGCATCACCGATTCAGTGGACATGAACTTGGGCAAACTCCGGGAGATGGTGAGGAACAGAGAAGCCTGGTGTGCTTGGAGTCACAAAGAGTCGGACATGAGTTAGCAACTGAACAACAACAGCCACATTAGAGCAGAAAATTGACACTTAGGGAAATTGAGAAGTTTGCCCAAAGCTACTTGGATTATAGGTGGCAGAGGGTTGTCCCTTGAGGTCCCATGGTTAAGATTCCACCCTTCCTTTGCAGGGGGCACAGGTTCAATCCATGGTGGGGGAAATAAGATCCCACATGCCTCACAGTAAGGCCAAAATATATATTTTAGGTGGAGCTGAAATTTGAATCCAGAATTAGTCTCTTCAGTTCAATTCAGTTCAGTCACTCAGTCGTGTCCGACTCTCTGTGACCCCATGAATTGCAGCACGCCAGGCCTCCCTGTCCATCACCAACTCCTGGAGTTTACTCAAACTCATGTCCATTGAGTCGGTGATGCCATCCAGCCACCTCATCCTCTGTCGTCCCCTTCTCCTCCTGCCCCCAGCATTAGGGTCTTTTCCAATGACTCAACTCTTTGCATGAGGTGGCCAAAGTATTGGAGTTTCAGCTTCAGCGTCAGTCCTTCCAATCAGCATCATACAGCCTCTCACTTGCTAGAGGTTTGAGGTTGCTCCAGTTCTGAATCCTGAGTTCTATATGGTATGATGGCCTGGTTTTGGCCTGCGGGGAGTTTGATGGGCTGAGACAAGAGAAGCTGACCTGATCACAGGACATTATCAACAGTCAATGTATGCCATGTGCAGTCCACATTTGAAAGTCTAAGGCAGACAGTAACAGTGGGATGCATCAAGTCCAGAAGAGGTGTCATAGTGATTAACAGATGCATCTGATTATGGAATCTTTGCTATGGAAAGGTTCTTACAGGGCAATCAGCCTGACCACTCACTCACGGGTGAAATTTGTGATAGGGAACTGGGTGGGTAGGACTTTTCCCCATCTGGACCCCCTCACTACGCCTGCAGTTAGCACTGCAATTAAGTGGGTTCCTGCCCCACAACTTCTCTCTTCTAAGGCCTTATCCTCCTCACCAGCATCCAGATTTATCAGCATCTTGATGGTAAACACCTCGCCTGGACTCTTAATTGCATTCCAGTTCAATGAGATTAAATCTCCCTGAACAGCATTAGGTATTTTTTTATTAGGTATTTTTTAACGGTTAATTTATTTTTATATTTTTATAGCTCTTGCAATTAAAAAGAAAAAAATGACTTTCAGGCTGCAAAACTGGCCTCTACTGCTAGTTAGATTCCCTGGATCTGTCCTGAAAGGTATAAACCATTTTTAAAACATTATCACTAAATGTATGCTATAATAAATAAACTACCCAAGCTCTTAGACCTACAGAAGAGAGAGGATGGAGGGGGGCGTGATGTGTGAAGATATTTGTCTTTTTCTGTCAGCGCTCTCTCTATTTTTCGGGTCCCAGGCTCTCGCACCGCTGGTTCCCTCTGCACACTGTTTACAGCGGGCCCTCCTACCCGCAGCTGGACCATAGCTGGGCCCTCCTACCTCCAGCTGCGCTCCCTCCCTCCCCTTCCAAGGGTGTCACGTGGGCTGATGAGCTAATGTATGTGAAAGCCTTAGTCAACTGCAAGGCACAATCGAATGCCAATGATTACTGTTGTTATTATTCTTATCTTACTCCAGGGAAACCCTGTTGCCTCCCACCCTCCCAGACCCACTCTGCAGGACAGCCGGCGAAACTCAAGCGAGGCTAGACAGCCCCTCCCACGTGGGCGGAGGTCCTGGCGCAAATCCGTCTCCCCGGCTAGCGGGTGGGGGCGCTACTGCTCGGCTCAGACCCTGCCCGCCTACCCGCCCCCCACCTCCCCTCAGTAATGGCTTTCCCAGTCCTTCCTGGCTTCGGGAGCCTAACTCCGGAAGGAAATCTCCTGAGTTCCAGTGAAAGTTCTCGAACTACTGAAGTCATCGACTCCCTTGGCCTGTCTTCACACCCACTCCCCCAGCCCCCTCCCCTCCAAGTGCCCGCAGCGGAGCCAGGCTGCCCCGGAAGGATCTGACCGGCAATTTCCTACAATTGTCTGACTGGGGCTCCTCAGTCTATCAGCTCCCCGCTTCCTTCCCCACCTCATCTCTTGCAGTCTCCCCTCTCCAAAGCCCCAGTCTCCTGGATATCCCAACCTCCACCCTGATCTGACTTCTTAGGCCCCACAGTTCTCTTTAGTATTTCCTCTCTCTTCTAGGATTGTCACTACCCCGGGGGAGGTGGAATGGGAGTTTGGGAGTCAACATGGCCACCAGGGCCCATCAGGAAGTTGGATGTGCTGCCGTGTTACCAAGGCAACCACCCTTCTGTGTTAGGCCTTCCCAGAGCTATTTGTCCCCAGCTGAGGAGGGTGAGGACTTGACTGTGCTAGCTCCCTCTCCCAATAAATCAAATCTGACTGAGGCCAAAAAGGGTGGGCAGGGAGCACAGGATATCAAGACGACTCATTAGACAAAGGGAGGACAACTTAACCTTTCTTCAGCCACTTTTGTATCAAGGAGCGCTGTCCCCAAGGCAGACCTCCAAGCTCTCCCTGGACCATCCTGACCTCCAGTGCCGCTGGGCGTGGACTCCAGGAAGAGGCTTGGGGAGGTCGGAGGAGGGGCCTGTCTGCACTTGATGGATGGTACTGAAGAAATGTCTGGCACTTTCTTTCCCCACGGGGGAGGTGAAACTGCAGCCACCTCTCCCCCGCATTCACATTCCTGCCTGCCTGCTCAGGAAGGGGGTGGGGTGGGTGGCCGGAGCAGGGAAAGGAGGGCCCTGAGCCCCACTGAGAGTTGTAAACTATCACTCACATTTGTCTACACCGGCAGGGGAACGGATGGGCAGGTGGACAATTCCTACATTTCAACTGAGGTAAAAAGGGATCCCTATGTTCCCACCGCACCCTCCTTCTTGGCTCCCAGACCTCCTGGGGCAGGTGCCAGGACTGCCCATTCAGTCTGCACTCATTATATTCCTACTGTATGCTGGGCATTGGGTAATAGAGCAAGTAAATAGAGGTCTCAAAGCGTAGTCCACAGATTTTGTGAATCCGCAAGATCCTTTCAGGGGATGTTGTTCAGTCAGTCAGTTCAGTCATGTCCAACTCTTTGCAACCCCATGGACTGTAGCCTGCTTGGCTCCTCTGTCCATGAATTCTCCAGGCAAGAATACTGGAGTGGGTTGCCATTTCCTTCTCCATTTCAGGGGATGGATGAGGTCAAAATGATTTTCATGATTATTCTCTGACAGTGCAGTGGTTAGGACTTGGTGTTTTCACTGCTGTGGCCTGGGTTCAATCCCTAGTTGAGGAAGTAGGATCCTGCAAACTGCGCAGCATTGCCAATTTAAAAAAAAGTTTTTTTCCCCCATAATCCTACTAATTATATATTATTTTCCCTTTTTTGGCTGCACTGAGTAGCACACAGAATCTTAGTTCCCTGACCAGGGATGAAACCTGTGTCCCTGCATCAAGAGTGTGGAGTCTTAACCACTGGATTTCCGGGGAAGTTTTTTATTTACCTTATTGACTGTTGTTATGTACACTGATGGTGCAAAAACAATGGGGTTAAAAGGCCGATGTCTTAGCATAAATCAAGGCAGTAGCACCAAACTAGTCATTGTAATCTTCAAAAACAAAACAAAACAAAAAGCCAGTTTCTCTCAAGAATGTCTTTGATAAAGCAGTAAAAAATTAACATGTGATGGGTTTATTAAAGTTATTTTAAATGAATTAATAAAGACTTGTTTTAATTTCTAATACAGAATATATCGATAGATATAACCCACATAAAAGCTCTTTGGGGCCCTCAGTAGTTCTTAAGGGTGTAAACAGATCCTGAGACCAACAGAGTCAGCACTGCTGGGGTCACTCATAGGCTGTTACACTGGTCCCTCAAAGTTGAAGGGAACTTTCTCACATATTAAAATGCCAGCTTGAGAAACGTCTTATTTAAAGTTGAGGGTAGAGAATATGGGTGTGTTTCCTGGCAACCCTGGCTTGAGAAAAGACACTGTCACTGGAATAAAGATTTTAATGGTCTCCACTCACAGGAGAAGCAAGGCATACAAGCCCACAGCCCTCTGTACTTCCCTTTCTCCCCTATGTGCTGAATATCTTGTGTTGGGTCATGGGGGATTCGGGGTGTTTGTGGCCCCTGTGGGCTAGGCCCAGATGTGGGCTCCCCCCAGCCCCTAGATTCATCTATAGTCCCTTCTATTCCCACTCAGGGGGCTCTTCCCGCCCCCCCAATAATAGTCACAGTGTAGCAAGGTTGAGGGAGCAGGGCACAGGGAGGGGCAGGAGGATTCAGGAATCCACATCCCAGCCTGGCCTGGCCTGGGATAGGGTGAAGAGTGAGTGTGTGTGTATGTGTGTGTTCCCTGGGCATGACTGTGAGTTTTGGTCCAGTCCTGTGGGCTCCAAGTTCTCCCCCATACAAGTCCTCTTTCAGAGGTAGTATCTGGTGTCGCCACTGGGGTCAGCACATCTGAGTTGTTCAAGCCACTTCTTTGGCAGTGTGGGGTTGCTGTGGACGGGCTGATGCTGGCATCTCTCTGTCATCTCTGGCCCAGGGAAGAGGGGAGTGGAAGGCCAGGAGGGGAGCCAGGTCAGCCTCGGGTGCTACTCCCTCGCTCCCCCAGGAGCCAGTAGGTCCGAACTTTGCCTTTGCCCTGGAGGGAAAAAGAGGACATTGGGGTAGGGAGTGATACATCCACTTTCCCAAATGATGGGAATGGGGATGGTTGCTTGAGAAGGGGCCTGGGGGAAGGTGAGCCCTGCAGGGACCTCAAGGGGTCGTGAGGGCAGGGACTTTCTACCTTCATTTCTACATCCCCTCGAAGCTCCAGCTCGAAACCACCAAACTCCTCCAGAACAGCTTTGGTTTCAGAAGATAAGTGGATCTTCAGGGCTGGGTAGGATAAAGGAGGAGAAGGGAGACGAGAGATGCAAGAGTTGGGAGCAGGAGATTGGGGGCCGTAGGGCTAGAAAGATGCTCTCCCACCTTCCTTTAGCCCTGAAAGAAGCCTCCTAATTCAGAGTCCCACCCACCCACTCCACGTGGTGTCTGACCACATAGGCCTCACCCTAAGAATTCCAGAGCTGTGCTGTCCACCATGATAGCCATAGACACATGTAGCTATTTAAATTGTAATTAAAATGAAATACAGTTAAAATGCAATAAATAAATAAAACACAATGCCTCAGAGGCTACCATATTGGACAACACAGCTTATAGAGCATTTCTATTACTGCAGAAAGTTCCATTGGACAGCACTTCAGAGCATCACCAGGCTCTAGACAGATAGTAGAGTGTAGAGGTCAAGGGCTCAGACAGTGGAGCCTGCACTGCCTAGTACAAATCCCAGCTTGGACACTTGGCTGGGGAAGTAATATTAACTCTCTGTGCCTCACTTTCCTTGTCTACAAAATGCTGAGAGTGACAGGACCCATCTCAAAGCACTCTTGTGTGGATTAAATCTAATGTTACTCATACACTATTTTAAAAGAATCTGGCACTTAGGAGGCACTATACAATCGGTTGCTATCATCATTTTTTAACTTAACACCCTCATTTTAGGGTTGAGGGTGCCCAGGCCTTGGAGAGGAGATCTGTGCAGGCTGCTGAGGTCAGGCCCAGGCTTCCTGACTGCTGTTCCCTGCAGCCCTTCCTTGAGTCCCTAGCAAACTGTGGTCTAGGTCATCTTAGTATTCCAGGGCCTGGTATTCAGTAGTTGCTCAATAAATGGTGACTGAATTGAACTGTGTTGACTACAGCAGGAAGCAGATCGACAGGAAGCAAGCCCAAGGGAAGAGCTGGGAGCAAGCATTTATCAGGTACCCATTGTGTTCCAGGGGTTGTGCTGTGTTTTTTTATAACCCAAGACATCATCATTTTAAAGATAAACAGCTGAAGCTCAGACAAGCTGAACAATTACGTGCTAGTCATGTTATATGACTTTCTCAAACAACTTTTCTGATAGATGTTTCATTCTCATTTTCCAGATAAGGAAAACAGGGGTTCAGAGAGGTGTAGCAAATTGACATGAAACATCAGTTGTAGAACTGAGATTCACACCCAAGTGGGCGGCTCTGAAGCCCTCTTGACCACACTCAAGAGGGCTCTAAAGGTAAGATTCCTGCTGGAAACTGCCAGACGTTGGTCTGGAAAGACTTCTCAGTCATTTGGCAAGAGTGGGCAGCTGGGACCTGCGTCTCTGATTAGACTCAAAGTGACCTGGCCAAGTTGAACCCTTATAAGAAGGCAACTCGGGAAGAGAAAGAACAGGGAGTGGAAGGCATCCGCTGCCAGGCGGGCAACTACAACCCCCCTGCCCACCCTGTCCCGCCCAGGGGACCCAGAGTACCTTCCCCATTAGACTCCATTCTTGAGGCAGTGTTGACTGTGTCCCCAAAGAGACAGTACCGGGGCATCTTCAGCCCCACCACGCCGGCACACACGGGTCCTGAAGGGAGTGGAAGCCCATCAGTTCAGGTGGGAGGAATGGAGGGTGACCTAGGTGACCTAGGTGGGGCCAGAGGGTGAGGCTAGGGTAGGGTGCCCCAGGAGAGGCAGCAGGTGGGGTCTGTGGTCGGTGGGAGCCCAAGGGTGTGTGTGTGGTGGGGGGAGGTGAAGGTGTATGCGCGCGCGTAGGTAGCGCTGCAGAGAGCTGGGGCTGGTCTCCGGTCTTTCGGCGGCCTCACCCGTGTGGATGCCGATGCGCAGGCGCAGCTGCTCCTGGGGCCGGTGGCGGATGCGGAAGGAACGCACCGCGTCCAGCAGCGCCAGGGCCATGCGGGCCACCTCGCGGGCGTGCAGCCGCCCGTTCCGCACCGGGAGCCCGGACACCACCATATAGGCGTCACCAATGGTCTCCACCTGTGAGGGTCGTGAGAGAGTGCAGGGCCTGAGGGCTCCAACTTTCTCTTCCCAGCGTGGGCCGTCACCCAGAGGGCACTGTCTCCCAGTCTACCCGCCTACCAGCCATTGTGTTTGCTCATCCTCCATACTCCGCCCGGTTTTTCTGCCGGTTCCTGGGTCTCCTTGTGACACCTCCTCGTGACACTGCCTTTGCCCATGTCCCTTAGTCTTCTCTCTCCTTTTTCTTCAGTTCTACCTGTTTATTACCCATCTCCCTCCACCCACCTCATGCGTGCATGCTCTGTCATGGGACCCCATGGACTGCAGCCCACCAGGCTCCTCTGTCCATGGACTTTTCCAGGCAAGAATACTGGGGTGCGTTGCCATTTCCTTCTTCAGGCTAGTCTTCTCTCTTAAGGCTCTGTGTCATTCTACCCTTCACTTTTCTGTAACCCTGTCCACATCTGTCTGTCCCTTCCCATCTTTACTTACCTTGTATACATCAAAATTGTCTATGACAGCATCAAAACAAGTGTACAGGTCGTTGAGCAGGGTCACCACCTGGAAGAAAAGAGCATCCACAAGGAGTGAGGAGTAAGGGGCCCCACCTGGGCTCAGGTGGAAAATGCAGACCCAGAAGGCAGACCTGTGGGATGGAGATGAGAAGCCAAGCACACCTGGCTGCTCTCACACCTGTAGCTGTGCCTGACTTACCTGCATGGGCGTGCTCTCTGCTGATAGGGCTGTGAAACCCACGATGTCACTGAAGTAGATGGTGACGCTGTCAAAGGCTTCGGCCTGGACCGTCTCCCCACGCTTCAGCTGCTCAGCCACTGAGCTGAGGGGCCAGGGACAGGGGCAGGATCAGAAGATGAGCCGGGGCCAGGGCAGGGCTGGCAGGGGCACGAGGCGCAGGCACTCACTGAGGGAGAATCTGGTAGAGCAGGGCCTCAGCCTTGCGCTTCTCCTCCAGGTAGGCCTGGGTCCGCTCCTCCACCAGCTCCTCCAGGTTGTTGGCGTACTGCTCCATGCGTGACAGCAGGTTGTCCAGGATGTTACTGCTGTTCTCCCTGGGAGCAGGGTGGCGGAGGGGGTGGTGGTCAGAGGGGAGCAGCATGCCCAACGCTGCAGTGCCCACCCCAGGCTCTCACCCTCCCCAGACTTAAGTTAGCTTATACTGCAGCAGAGTCCCTGGAGATGGTCAGGGTTGTGGGACACAGCAGGATGGGAGTGCAGGGGCAGAGGGTAGGAAGAAAGTCCAACTCTTCCTTGAGTCCCCAGGGTCAAGTCTGAAGCTTCAGATGTATTGACTCTTCTGCTCATTTTGTTGAACACAAGTAGGCTAGAAGGAGGTGGAGGAGATAGAGGGCTTCCCAGGTGGTGCTAGTGACAAAGAACCCGCTTGCCAATGTAGGAGACCCAGGAGACGAGGGTTCGATCTTCCTGGGTCAGGAAGATCCCCTCGAGGAGGGCATGGCAACCGACTCCAGTATTCTTGCCTGGGAAATCCCATGGAGGGAGGAGCCTGGCAGGCTATATAGTCCATAGGATCTCAAAGAGTCAGACACGACTGAAGTGACTTAGCACACATGCACACAGAAGAGGTAGAAAGGAACAGGGATCAGTTGAGAAGAGTGAGGGCACAGACTAGCTAAGGGG